>NW_026068002.1:475391-656786 GCF_014885135.2 Alexandromys fortis
CCTCCTCCTCCTTCTCTTCCTCCTCCTCTTTTTCTTTTTCCTCCTCTTCCTCTTCCTTCGTCCTCTTCTTCATCCTCTTCTCTTTTTAGAGCATATATACTACAGTCTTTGGTTTTCATCTTTGTATCTTTATATTTTTAAAAAGAACAAACTGTACAATCTTCATTCATCCTTTCAGGGGGATAAATATTCAGCTGATCTATGCTCCCTTTTTCATAACATCCAGTAAAACACATTTTTAGGCAGATGCAGAGTTGCTCCTGTCAGTTTAACTGATTAGTATTGTTTTCTCTTGTTTAATGTGCCACAGGTTTAAGCTCTGTAGAATATGTTTTTCCTGTGAATGTTTGAAGAAAGTTCTAAGTTTTCCAGCCTCAGGGCTATTGTGCTTTGTCCCAGGGGCCCCAGGTTGGAAAGGCCAGTCAGGAGACATGGGGCCTCCTGGACCAGCTGGGATGAAGGGCCTCCCTGGCATCCCAGGCCTCCCAGGAGCAGATGGTTTCCAAGGGCCTCCTGGGACTCCAGGCCCCACTGGAGACGATGGCCCACCTGGCCTTCCAGGCCCAAAGGGTGAGTAGAGCTCTCCCAGTAAATCTCCCAAATTCATCAACTCCAACTCAAGTGCCACACGAAACTTCGTAGGCAAGACTTACACTAACAGAATGTGTTCGTTAGCTTAGCTTGGCCCTGCTCTTTTTTTCTCCGCGTTAGCCTTTCTAGTGACAGAATGTTCTGACTTGGGTAAGTTGAGAAAAAGCCTGGGGACGTGTTGGGGTTCACAGGAAGAGGCACCCCAGCTGACAGGACCAGGCAGTACCGATGATATCACTAGGTCAGGGATAACACATTTCATTTCGGATGGGCCCTCCCTCTACCCTTGTCCTTTCTCTTGGTGCTCTCAAAACATGGTGGGCTCCGCCCCCCCAGAACAACAGTGCAGTGCGTGGACATTAGGTCTATAGACCAGCGAAATAGGAGTGGGTGGAAGAACACGGATGTTTGAGACCAGAGTCAGACTCAAATTAATGACTTACTTTCAGCATACAATGTTGGGCAGAATTTATATCACTGGATGACCAGGGACCTGAAAGAACCACACTAGCCTCAAAGTGCTTCCCTAAAACTCCATGTTCTCATTTGACCAGGACACCCAGGGCCGCCTGGCTACCGTGGTTTTCCAGGAGAGAGAGGAAGGTCAGGCCCAGATGGACAACCTGGAAGAAAGGGAGAAATTGGAGAGAAGGGCTGGCCTGGCTCCCAGGGAGACGTGGGAGAGAAAGGTGCCAAAGGCAAGTGGGTTTAACAGCACTGGGGTGGAGGACTGTATGAGCCTGTTCCAGTGTTTGGTTAAATGTTATTCATGTGTCTCTGGATTTCTTTGGTTCTATGGTGTCTTAGGAATTCATTTTCCTTGCCTTGCAATCTTGTCACATATAACTAAGGTAAATGAATACTCGCATGTCAGAGATGCTAACAACAGGTCCTTAATGCATTGATTTATAAACACGGGGCTTCAGAGACCTTACTCTCCAGGTGGTCACTCTCTGTAAGATGTTTCAGGCTTTGGAGGCCAAATGACCTCTGCCACAACAAAACACCTTGACCTTGGCACACGAAACCACGAGGGTCAACGCACAACCAAGATAAAATTGAAAGTTGCAACAAAATTTCAGTTGTGGACAATGAAATTTGATTTGTATATAATTTTCATAAAATATTGTTCAGGGTTTCAAATTTTGAATCCTGCTCCCCTTAACCATTTACAGCATAGATGCTTTCTTTGGTCTCTGAGCTGCTGCAAGAGAGAAAGTAGCGTTTCTAGCAATAAAATCAATGCTTGAAAGTCTTTGGAAGGAGTTTTCAACTCTTCAAGCTCTCTGGCAAAATGGCCTCCAGTTTTATTCAAATGACCCTTTCTTCTCATTGTTTTTTGATTCTGTCGTTATTTTTTTGTTTGCTTGTTTTATTAGCTTATAAACTATTTACACAGAATTAAGGAATTTAACATGATAAGGATCAAAAATCTCTTTGCTATGTAAGACAATTGACATTTGCAGGTGCTTCGGGTCACACTATTAGTCACTCCACAAAGAATTAATTAGATCAAGGCTAATGCTGCACTTGTAAACACCCCCAAAATGAATGTTCTCTGAGGAAAATCCCCCCCACAGTGCTTGCCAATTATCACTGTATAAATACGTCCCTGGCACCCATAAACACTCTCACTACTGCTAATAATAATAATAATAATAATAATTACTAATAATAATAATTACTAATGCTGTAGCCACAGATTCACAGAATTCCCTTTTAACCAGACCCTCCCATCACATTGGGCTACTAAGCCAGTCTCAGCAGTGCTTGGGCACGACAGTGTTTCCAGATAAGCTGGGGTGTGTGACCCAGTTCCCACTTTTTGGAAGTCCCAATGTGGAGAACCAGATTGAAATATGTGTTTGTCCTTTTAACGTATGGAGCAGGGAAAGAAGGGTTGTGAGGTAGAAAGGTACGGGCCACTGGACTCGTGTGTGGATGATCCAGCTTCTATAGAATAAGCAAACAGTCTTCGTGGACGATGACATTACAAATGTCTTAACTCACAGAGGATCCTGGGATATTTGGGATAAATATAGCAGATTTACCGAGTGTACCAAATGCATCCCGGTCCCAAGGGTGGACAAGTGGTGACCAGCGGGGAATTTTCAGTCCCTGGGACTGATACTGAGGGAGCCGTGAATACAGATTAGTGGGGGTAGGTGGGCTTTATAAAGGAGGTGACATGCCATGGAAGATGAGTTACATGTGCAGCGTGCATGTGTTTGTGTTTCTCTCATATAAATAACATTTACAGGAGACAGAGGACCTCCCGGTGATGCAGGAGAAACAGTCATCATTTCCAGAAAGGGGGAGCCTGGGGAAACTGGGCAGCCAGGAGATGATGGGTTCCCAGGACCGAGAGGTAAATGCTTGAGGTTTTTCAACCTTATCAAATAAGTTGGCATTTTATAGATCATTCAGGCAAGCCAGTATGTTAGGCAACTTACCCACTAATAAGAAAGTAGGAAAGGTCATTTCTTAAATGTAATTACACTCTGCCAGCTTTTCCAGTAACATGTTGGCTTTTCCACGCTAAAAATAGTTGGAGTTGATATGTATTTGTAGATGTGGATCTTCCACACTGGGATCAAGACAAGGTACACATAAATTACTGCCTCCAGGCTTAAACCCCCTCCATTTGGGAAAGCAGACATGAATATCTGGGGCTGCCTGTGTCATTTTGACCAATCTCTCTCAAACTAGAGTGTGTATATAAATCCCCCTAGGGATCTTGTTTAAACCCCAGATCCTGAATCTACAGATCTGGGCTTACCAGGGACCATATTTTTCTAAAAAGCACCCTGATGACATGCTGCTAGTCCTCTGAAACATGGCAGGGTAAGGATTTTTGTCAACTGAATTTGTTTTCTTTCTCAAGTTCAGGGTTAATCTGCTTGGGTTATGTCCTGGGTTTCTGTTTAGCTAGCCATTAGGAGAAAGTGTTTTAACTTCTCTGGGTTGAATTCTTCTTTGTTTGTAAGGTGTATATCCTGTAGCAAATGACCTTGCCTGGTCCCTCCTTCTACCCATGGCTTCCTCTCTATTTCTGGCAGCTCCTTTCATAGTGAGGCTGCCAAAGACAGAAACCACAAAGATGTGGTTTTGAACAGACGCCAGCACCCCCAGTTTCATTGTCTTCATCTTTTACAAGTGGAACCGAGGCATTCAATATTATCTCCACTTAGTCTAAGATTTCAGCCAAGGGATTTGTAACACTTCCGACCTCAACAGGTGATAAAGGAAGCCCAGGGATGCAAGGGGGAAGAGGAGATCCCGGAAGAGATGGAGTACCTGGATTGCACAGAGGACTGCCTGGGTTAAATGGGCCTCCTGGGCCTCCAGGCCCCCCTGGCCCTCCAGGCTCACCTGGATTAAGGGGAGTCATTGGCTTTCCAGGATTTCCAGGTGACCAGGTGAGGAGCTGCCCCTATAAGAGGGAAGAAATAATCTCTTTCTCTTTCTGCTCTCGGGATCTCACAAAAATTCATAATTTGCCAGTACGTGCCCTTGTCATTTACGATTATTTGAGATTAAGAGGTAGCACGAAGATAAAAGGAACCTTCCAGAAGCTTATGACATAACTGAAATTTCCAGCCAGTGCTCAGAACTGGCTGTCCTGCTGTAGATGAGCAAGTCATGTGATTCACATATTCCAGCCCAGGTTTAAATAACTTGTAGAGACTTGCCTCTTGACTGATGCTTTATTGGGGAAAAAAAATCCTGGACTCTACCCAAATTCTGCTTTCCAAGCCTTCCCATCTGTTTGAAGATTGTATGTATTTCACTTTAAATGTACTTGGCCTTCGTAATCATAAGTAACATTCCTCTTGAGAAACCAAAAAAATATAATAAAGTAGCTTGTAACACACTTCTGGAAAATGTATAAAGTGGTTGGCTTTCCATCTTTTGGAATAAAATGGATCTTTAAAATTTATGCTACAGCACTACTTTCAATATTTTATTTTATGTCAACTGGTTTGATCAAACTGTAAATTCAAATAGTAGGACACGGTTACCCTTTGGTAATCATTTATATACAATTCTATGATTCTTGCTGGGATGGATAGCTCTAATTCTGAAGGAGTTTTACCAGCTTGTAAAACACAGACACAGTAAGCAATATTTCAAGCATTTTCCTTACCATTGTCAATCACAAACACCAAGTTGGCTGCAGAAAACCGCAGCATGTTTGTGCCGTTGCGTGGAAAACCCAACTAGGGTCTTATTTTTGTTCCATTAATTACCAGGGTGATCCAGGTTCTCCAGGTTCCCCTGGATTTTCAGGAGATGATGGAGCAAGAGGACCTAAAGGTATGACTTAGAACATGTTCACAGCTGTCAGGCTCAGAGTTCTGGGTGTTGTAACCCTGCGAGTAAACATCTTTTCAAGGATGAGGTGCATCACACTAGTTAGAATGCAGCAGCAACTCTTCCCAACAGAGGAACACTGAAGTTTCGATGGGCTCTCATTTTCCACCCAGGGCCAAAGGCCCCTAGATGGGATGCCTGAAGGCTCATCATGAGCCTTCCTCTCTGTGAAAGTCTAAGAAGCTGTCCATGTAGACCACTTCTCCGGTTGCATCCGGTGCAACCGGCCAAATCCTCATTTCTAGAGAGTGTCCACTTTGACTCAGAAACCCTGTGCTCCATAGGAACCAGCCACTCATTTGCAGATTTCCTCTGTTCAGTTATTGGGATTCTACTTGTAAGAATCACAGAACATGGATCCCCACCAGATATTAATTATTTACTTAATAATTTTCAAGCCAGATGTAACATATACTCGAATTATTTTTACCTTTAATTAAAGATAAAAAAGTTTCTTTTCTCTAAAGCGTCATAAGTTATTTCTTTTTCACGTTGTGGGGCATAGTTTCAGCCACAACTACTCAGCGACATTCCAATAAAACTTTATTTGTAAGCCTACCTTGTGCTCATAACTATATGGCCTTGTAAATGCAACTTAAATTGTACTCTTAACAAGTCAAGATCCTTTAAAAAAAAAGAGAGAGAAGTTTTATTTACTTTTTGGACAGACAAACAAACAAATATACTGAAGTTATAATAGCTTAAATGTTTTCAGACAACATTGAGAGATTTGACTGTCTTGGTAACCCCTATAGGCACCAGACATTTACGGGGCATACACACACACACACATGCAGGCCAAACACTCATACACATGGCGTCAATCTTTTAAAAATCATAAATCACATCTTCCATTTATATTTCTATTGTTCTTCATTAGGATCAAACATAGTTTTTAAAAAGTCCCCAGGAAAACCTGAAGCGAGATTGTGAAGACAAACACCATGGAAGTTACTTATATGAAGACTAATAATATTTTTCTAACTAATGCTCTTGGTATTGTATCACTCACAGGAAGCAAAGGCGACCCTGCCAGTCAGCGTGGTCCATCTGGTCTGAAGGGTGAGCCAGGTAGTCCTGGATACCAAGGTATAGATGCACATTTTTCCTACTCTAAGAAAGAAGACTTAATTTGAAACACAATGTAATTACTTTTACAGTGATCACTGGGAATTAGCCTATCAATATTTTCTTTACCATTTGCCCATTAATGTATATGTATCAAAACAATTCTGTGTGGCATATCTCACCCAGAAGTATATCAGGACCAGGCTCTAGGAGCCCTCAATGTATCCCTACAATGGCTCCTGTGACCAATAGCATCGGCACAGCAACACACTCCCTTCTGCCTACTCATATTGGATATTCAAAGTGAATATTCCACAAATTAAAATTCAGACTATTTTGCCACCTCTGTCATTTAAAATGGTGAAAGTTATACTGGAATCCATTCTCCCACTGATAGCAAGGAGCACACAGGTAAACAAGGTAGGTTGAAATTTGCACTTTGGTTTGGACCCTGTAGAAAAAATGCACCAATATTTAAAATATGCTTGCTTTTTAACACAGGAATTCTTCTGCTATGAGCATATCTGAAGCTAATAATCAGGAGAGTGCAAAAGATACACGCACAGGCGTATACACTGTATGGACAGAGTGAACAGCCACCTATGGGTGGCTGGTTAAGTCACTTTGCCCAAGTGTAATCAGTCAGTGATGGTTAGACTTAAATCTAGGCTTGGCTTCACATAGTTTCCCTGTAAACTAAGACTTTGTATTTAGAATGCCATTGTCAAATTTTGCTTTCTATTGCTGTGAAAAGTGCCATGACCAAAAGTAACTTCAAGAGAAAAGGGTTTATTTCATCTTATGATTTGTAGTCCAACATGAAAATAAGTCAGGGCAGGAACTCAAGGCAGGAATCTGGATGCAGGAAGCAAAGCAAAAGCTACAGAGGAACGCTACTTACTGGCTTTCTTCCCATGGTTTGTTCAACCTACTTTCTTACACAACTCAGGGCTACCTGCCCAGGAGTAGCACCACTCACAGTGGCCTGGTCCCTCCCACATCAATCATCAATCAAGAAAATGCCCCCACAGACTTGTCTACAAGGACAATCTGATGCAGACTTTTTCTCAATTGAACTTCCCTCTTCCCAGATGACCCCAAAACTAACCAGGACATCCATGCATCACCTTGAAGTTCCATTTGTCAGGAGCTCTGTTCTGTTTTCCAAAATAGACTGTCTGATGAGAACATCAAATCAAAGTCGATTGTGCACTGAAAACTCCACACACAGCGTCAGCTCTGGTGACTTCACTATTGTGAAGTCAGCCAAACAGTAAGATGTGTTCTTGTGTCAGAAACTCTGAAGACAAAATCTCCAGGCTCAAAGTAGCACAGATGGCACAAATGAGGGCCATTTTACGTGGCCTTGTATTTAAAGTTGAAGACCCTAAATCTAAGGTTAATTCATACTGAATCAAGTTTTCCCAGACAATATGCCTTGCCCCGCTTGACCTGGTGTCCTGCGGTCATCAGTGTTTAAATTGCTCTGGTTTCTTATTTGCTATGGCTTCAACTTAGAGTGTTAAAAATTGGTTCTGTTATTCATCAGCCCAGAGTTTGGATACGCTGTTTTCCTTGGCTAGGAATCCTCGCACTGCCCTAGAGTGACCACCATGAGGATGTATAGAGAGTAGCTAGTCCAGGATTATGTAAGATTGTACTGGGTCAACTCTAACCCCATCCGTGCACTTCATCTCCAAGGGAAATACAGTTCAAATTATTCCTGAAGTTCTGTTCTCAACACAAGTGTAACTTTGGGGTGCAGTTTTGAATACATGCTAGACCTGACAATGATGATGCCATGGGTCCCTTGCAGGAAGGTGTTTGGGATCAATCAGAATGCACAGAGCAGGGCTATGGGATAGTACATTCGATCCGTCAGCAGGCACAGGCATCAGTTGGTTCAGTGCTGTAACGAACGCTATCCTGCTATGGCTTTGGAAATGCAAAGGTGTATATTTTATTTGAAGATTCAGCCATCGATTTTTCAGCGTAGACTATTGGTTCACTATAAATTTCAAAGTTATACATGTAAATAAGCATATGGGGAAATAGCCATCTTTCTAGTAATAAAATAAATACAACTTAAAGTGCAATCAGCGATCTCTAGGGGAATAAAATCAATGGATTATATATTATTACACTGTAACAATACCCATGCATTATGTAATAATATTATATTACAAAAAAGGATTTATTTGATTGGCTTACACAGGAGAGTGTGGGCAGTCTGGCTACCTGATCATTGGAGGGTCTGAGAATTCAGTAGCTTCTCAATCTATTACGCTAGCGGTCTCAGCAGTCCAGATGCGACACTGAAGGCCTAGAGAATGCTTGAGGCAAGAACCACTCTGCATCTGCCCTGCACACTCAGTTGAAGAGGAAGACTCTTCCTGATAGGGGAGGCCTGGTAGAACCTCCAGGGTAGTTGTAAATGACCAAAAACAGGGTTAGCAAATGACCCCTCCAGCAGGTCCAGGTATTCAGGGTCTGTAGAGGTTCTACCTGTAAGAATCATGAGCGAGAGAAAAGAAGGAGACCAAGCAGAATTCAACTGTCAAGGTCTCACTTTATTAGGGTAATGGTTACAGCGTATATAGCCCTTGAATGAGGAACTTGGCTTGGGGTGGGCGGTAGGGGTAAGAAGGAACTTGGCGGGGTAGCAAAGGTCACCAGTCAGCATACCTGGTGTTTTTCGTGTAAGCGAAAACATTTTTTTGTGGTTCCATTAACAAACAGTTCTCAAGATAGTTGGGATGTGGGGCTCTCTGCAAACATCCTTAGGACAATGGTCCCTGCTATCACCTTTAGGACAATGGTCCCTGATAAGCAACCCAAAGTCTTCAGTGAGCACATGGCTCATTCTCAGGGTGCTGTTTGTAGGACTGTGGGAAGGTGGCACGTGGGTGGTGGCTGCAGGTGCAGTACCTTCTTCCAAACACAGGTAACCTGTCAAAAACCAAGTGCTGAACGGCCTGTTCTAGGAGGCATAGAGGGCAGCCAACATCTTCTCTGTGGGAAGTTACGGTCATGAGAAATGGACTGTTAGAGACTTTAATTTTTTTATCTTTTAGTATTTTAATTTAAGAGGCCCATTGAGCACAATGTGCAGAATTGTGAGGTGTAGAATTTCGTGAGGGTTGCTACAAGCACAACAGGGCAGGAGTGGACTTGTGTTTGTAGTGAGCCTTAGATGGTCTTTGAGACTGATTATTAATTATCTTGGCTGCCACAATGTTATTTCAGCAACATAGGAAGATTTATTTTTCAGGTAGACCTCCTGAAGCATTTCGGGATGGAATTCCACAATGGTTATGTTTTACTTTAAAATCCTTTAGAATTTAAAAATGTATTTTAGAAAAACCCAAATATCGCACTATTTACCAAGAAATTCTGTGCCTGAGATATTTTTCCTAAGGAAATAGTTCAAAAGGAGAGAACATGGTTAAAGATCTATAAAAGAGAGTGGGGGTGGGAAGTGGGTTCGTATGATCAAAGCATCCACCTGGGAAATTGTCAAAGAATAAATAAAAGATTATATATGTATATAAAGATCACTACGCACAAAAGCGAAAAGAATTAGAAGTACTTGCACAGCCAGCGGTAGGGGAAATTAGATTGATTAGTTTAAATAAAATTGAATCAAGAAGTTATTTGCAAATGATAAACTATGACAAGCTTGGAAAACTGCTTGTGATACAATACTAGTTTTAGAAAGAGAAAACAAAATTGTGGGGATTACTTGTATGTGGGTGTCCAGATGGAATTCTGTGGTAAGATGTGAGGAGGAATATGGGAATTTCCTCATCAAATTTTCCTCAATCATGTCTTTTTTACCAATCGAAAAGAGTTTAAACACAACAAACAAACAAACAAACAAACCACAACTGAGTGAGGCTTGAAGTTGGCTGTTAGCTGCCATTTCAAAGATCATTCTACACCTAATGGGATTTTGATCCTTCCTTTCTTCCTTCCTTCCTTCCTTAGGACATCCTGGGACCCCTGGAGAGCAAGGCTTCCCTGGAGATGATGGGCCTAGAGGACCACCGGGCAGACCTGGACAAGCTGGCTCTTCTGGACCACCAGGATATCCAGGTACCTTGCAAGAAGGCCTTGAAAATTCCTGAGCATTCCTGTGACTTGGTGTACTGGAAAGAGTGGTTCTTCACTTAGAGACTTCTGCTTCCCTGACCGTGGCTTCAGACAGGGCATGCACACTTACCCCTTCACTGCCCAAACCCAGTCCAGCTTCACAGGGTTACACTAACAACTTTACTCCAAGCAGTGTTGGCTAAGTGCCAGCTCTGCACCAGCCACAGAAGGTGACTGACAGAACAGGCAGGCCATTTCCTTTCATCCCTCTGTCATTTGTGAGGCTGTCTCCCTTCCCTAAAGCAATAACCCATACACAGCTCAGGGTCTTAATGATCCTTTTCCTTTCAATTCAGGAAGGAAAAAAAAAAACCAGCTAAACTCATGATTGGCAACTTCAACGGTTTTGAACTGTATCTTTCTGAAATTAAGCATTTGTCTACTTAGAGCTAAAATATCTAGAACGAAAAAGTGTCCCTGGTCTATTGAAAAGCATAGGTGGCCTTACATAGGGAATGCTACTTACGGTCATTATCTGGAAATCTTCTCTCCTGTCCCCAGGTGACCCAGGGATGCCTGGGCTGAAGGGCCACCCAGGAGAAACCGGAGACCCTGGGCCAAGAGGTTCCCCAGGAGATTTAGGGAGGCCAGGTCCTCCGGGAGTAAAAGGTAAGTAGGGAGAATACCCAGCCTTCCAGAGACCTCCAGCCCATGGGGGACAAAGCCATTGCTCCTTTCCTGGGCTTGTGGCTCTGCTTGATTGGGAATCTCTCAAGGATTCCACCACTAACACCCCCTCCTTCCACAGCTTGAGGCCATACTCATCTTTGCTTGCCTTCTTTCTTCACACTGGATCTTGGTTGCTCCCCTCCTATTGCTTCTGAGGGCCTGGTGCTTGTCTTTCTGTGCACGCCTGCCCCTTTGCCTCCACTGATAACCAAGCTCCTATTATGCCCTAGAGTCTGTGTTAGGTGTTGGGTGTCATTTTAAAGAAAATATGCATGATTCCAGCCTTCACGGAGCTATTCCTAAAAGAGCTAGGTCTGGCCTCCAATGCAAGAGCAGTTGGATTAACCGTCACTCTCCTAATAACTAACATGGGAGTCAGAGTTTCACATATGAACCCTGGGGAGACACGACCATGTCCAAACCACAGCACCAGAGCTGGCAAGCATTTGAACCCTGCGAACTGGTAAAAAAGGCATTAGGTAGTGATCTCCTATACCCCCAAAGGAGAAATTTCACAATTAAAGGCATGTTTGTCTGTATTCAGCTATTATAAATACCTTTATAATAAACAAATAAATAAAGTGAAAGCAAAACACCTTTAGAATCAGTCTTGAACTCTGTGGGTAAATTACTTGCTGGACAGAACAGATCCATTGGGTGATAAGATAGAAAGAGAACTCCCAGAGGCCCTGGGGTCACCCATCTAACCCGAGAAGGGCATGGTGGTCACACAAGGGAAGGAGGGCGGCACTCGGGTTCCCAGGTGTACTTGAACTAACAGAAATAGCTTGATAGCCATTCAGTTTTTCAGGCACTAGTTGCGATTAGAAACTTAGAATTGAGGGAATGCCCATTTCTTGAGTTACAGGATATCATAAGCACTCTCTGCCCATCACGTTTATAGAGCATATAGGGCAGGCTCCATTTTTGTAGATAAAATCAGAAGCACAACTTTTAACTTTGATAGTCCATTATGTGAAAGCAAAGCACAGTGAAAAGAATAAAAATGTTTCCAACACTGTGGGTACTGATTAAGAAAGCGTTCAGCTATAGGAGAGTGGTGGACACTGAAGGGGGAGGACTTTTAGGCGTTTGTCTGCATCAACAAACGCGTACTGATCATGGGGTGAAAAGACAAGAGGGCTTTCCAGAAAATAAACACACATAGGATTCTATTTGCTTTCTGTGTCAGATAGAGAAACACTTGCCTTGACTGCAGTTTTTGGCTTTTAAAGTTAACAGTGGTCTGATTATTTGTCTGGATATAATATAACAAGGTACATCACAGAATACTCACTATTCACAAATATTCATGGGTAGGCGGAGTTTGTCATCAGTATTGTGACCAGTTTGATTTCCAAATAACCGACACAGGGACAATATAAATTACAAATGCTTGGCTAATAGTTCAGGCTTATTACTAACTAGCTCTGGCAACTTAAATTAACCCATTTCTATTAATCTATGTGTTGCCAAGTGGCTCATGGCTTTACCTGTCCTCCAGCATGTCTTGCTCCTTCTGGTGACCTGCTCTGACTCCGCCCTTCTTTCCAGCATTCTCTCTGCCCTAAAATCCTGCCTAGCTATCAGCCAATTCGCTTTTAATTATCAATGAGAGCAACACGTTTTCACGATGTACAGAAGGATTATTCCACAGCATTCATGTTCTTAATTCATCTGTCTCCTGCCCTCTCATTGGTCCGCTTCTCCTGTTCTAGACAAACGCTTTGTCTGTGAGCTCTGTGTATACCTCTAGCACAAACCTGCAGAGGACTTTCTTACCAACAGACTATGATTTTTTTTTAAAAAAAAAAAGACCTTTTTTTTAAAAAAATGTCTTTGGTATCAGTTGATACACAATAAATTTTTTGGTTGGTGAATTAGTAGTTAGAAAGTAGGGGGTCTATAGTTCAAACAGCAGGTGAGGGCCAAGTTTTCCTCTGCACACCCTGGTAAGTTACGTCTCTCTGGCTCCATTTTCCTTCCTTTGGTCCCAGCTGTCTGCAGGTCAGTGGCTTATACACATGAATTAAACGCTAGTCAAAATGAAAGGACTTCCTCCAAGAAGAGTTAGAAACCACTCCTGGAATTAAACGCTTTGCTGGTTTGAAAATCCAAATTCTGCTTTTTCTCATCCTTTCTGCTCTTCACTCCTCAGCTATCCGAGACCTGCAGGGTTTCACAAGCAGCAGCGCAGGGTGTGTTTCTTGGTGCAATGCTGCAGACAGGGGAAGTTCTCCTTTGGAAATTTCCGGCACACTCAAGCATTTGCTGGCAACCAGATAACATACTAGGAAAAGCTCTTGCTAGGGCGTCCAATCTCTTGGTATCGTCTCCGTCTCCGCTGACATGTGTAGTAATGTGAAAACCAGAAGTGTGACAGCTTTACTGTTCCACACGAAATGATGAGGCCGTGGTTCTGAGCTTTTCCTCTGGTTGGTGCTTGTGGACACTTCCTGCCTCTGGCAACCCTTGCAGATCTCCTGGCCTCTTCTTTGGCATCAACATTCTTCCAGTCTGGAAGGACTTGCTGGGGATCCAAGAGAAAACATTTACCATTGTTAAGGGCTCTCCCTCCATGGCCTTTCAATTCCACACAACAGGGAGCATGTCTGAGTGCCTGCAGGTGGCTGTAATATGTTCTTTCTTCCTTTTTGAACATTTATCAAATACCTTCAGTATGACATCGCTTCAAAAAAAAAAAAAAAACACACCAAAACAACTAATGGGTGTGAACTTGGTTCATAATAAAATTCCTTTAAAGAAGTTGCCAATTTCCACCCAATGTGCACTGAGAGACTTTGGGAGGAAACAGATCAAGGGGCATTTACTCCCTCTGCAGACCCTTGCTGCAGTGCCTCATTGCTACCACTCGGGGACGCTGTTTCATTGCACAGGACACAGTAAATGATCCAGCCAAATGGAACAAAACAAAACAGTGGGATACATTGTTAAAACTCAAAACATCTCAGCATAAATCCATTGTTGCGGGTTTTTTGTATTGATGTAAAAAATGAAGCAGGATCCAGCAGAAACACTTTGAGCAGAGAAACTAAATATTTGAAATATGTTCTGAGTGAGGCAGGGGAACCAGCTCTCTTCTTTGAACAAACCAGCTGCTGAACTCTGATTTGTTTGCTCTGTGTACACAGACCCTATGGAATTTTGAGTCCTGCTTGTATCCAGTCAGAATTAAACGTTAACTTAGACACACGATACAATCAGCGTGATCGCTGGCTCCTAACTACGTGCTTTCTCTAAAAGGGAAACACGCCATTCTCATTGTACATCCACACAACACAAGGAGGATGAAAACCTACTGAGAGTTATCTGCTGTGTGGCCATGGCTGGTAGCGAGCAACATACTTCACTTTTCTGTTTGTGGAGAGGGGTGTGTATCCGTGTCCGTCTGCCCTTGTGCCTGCGTGCGGGTGGAGATCAGAGGTCAGAGGTGTCTTCCTTGGCTGTTTTCCACCTATTTATTTATTTATTTATTTTGAGGCAGTGTCTTTCACTCTCATAGACTATGCTTTTTTTTTTTTTGTAACCAAGATCTTTTTTTAAAAAAAGTTCTTCTACCCAGGTGATTCCAGCTTGTGTCAGGTTGACAAAACTAACTGGGAGACTCGCTGAACCAGGAACTCAGTGAGTGATAGACTGGACCACTGCTGGCCTCAGGGAGCATTAGATTGGACCATAGCTGGCCAATGAGCTATAGGGATCAACCTGTCTCAGCTCCCACAGTGCTGGGGTTACAAATATGCACCCAGATTTTTTTAAACATATAAGCCCTGGGGATGAAATACAGGCCTTCATCCTTAGCACTGCATTGACTGAGCCATTTTCCTGGCCCCAGGAGTTCACTTTTGGAAGGCACTATCAAATGCCTTTGATGAGAAAGAAAATGCCTTCCATCAGAGGGCCATGACAATCAGAGCAACATTCCCCCCAGCTTCTGGAACTAAATTATTCTCCCGTCTCTCACCCAGCACTTAGCAAACTAGATTTCATCGCTTCTTTGTCCTGTCAGGTCAGGGATTGTGTCTTTCTTGTGACTCATTGTCTCTTCAGTGCCTGTCATGAGCTATGCTCTTGGGAGATGGAACTCTGTGCATTAGGAAGCCATATTTATCCTTTCAGTAGGCACTCAAGTATTTGCTAGAAAAAAAATTTAATTTAATCGGATTTTAGAATCTGTTCTTGATAAGGGTTTTCAAGGCTTTTCAACCTTTGCCTATAGCTGTGAAGATTTCTCTTGTCCATCAACCTTAACGTGAGTGTGGCCAGCTGCCTCGTTTTTCTTGGGACTGTCTTAGGATGTGGATTCCAATGCTAAAGGTCCCAGACATGCAGGAGCACATTGGTCAACCCCTTAAAATGTAAACCCTGCCAGTACCTGGGAGTACAGAATAACATTTTGCTGGCTTTCCCACAAAGCTCTAACCTGGGAGTGGGGATTCTCGCACCTAGTGGACTCTCTAATACAGAGGGAAGGCACCGTGTGCTGGGGTGGAGGTTAGCTTCACTGACTGGAGCACGAGCATCCTGGTCCCTGAGTGCAGCCGGGTGCAGCCTTAAATGGTGGCTGTTAAACAGAAGGACTATCAGAGAGGTGAATAAAAAGTCCTCATTACCCAGGAATGTGCTTTGTTTGCCTAATTGCCCTTCATCTGCACTGTATATATTTTATGCATGAACAACTTTCTGATTTAGAGATGGGATTGATAAAAGCTTTCAGTCAAAGGGGGAAATTATGCTGAAAACCCTGCCCAGATGTAGCTGCATTCAATTTAGAAAGATAACATTGGGTCACGTAAGGGTCGGCCAGTTCAACAATGGCAAGGGGCTGGGCTGTGACAGCCCAGGATCTGGGTATGTTGCTGTGACAATGGAGAGTTGGCAGAGGCGAGGACAGTCCTTTAGCCAAGTCCCCTGGCCATCAATCTTGGTGGCTAACACTGGAGATCAAAACACATAGACATAGCAAAGTAGTCTCGAAAAATTTATTATCATTTTAGATAAATTACAATAAATATCCAGATTTGGCAGGCGAAGAAGGTCGCTGTGTTCTTTTGGTGCAAACTTGAAATACTGGCTCATAAAATAGGAAAGAGAACTGGAAAATAAGCTAAGCTAGGGCTGTGAAAAGCAGTTAGAAAATAAGAGATTTGGGGAAAATAAGGACACATTCCCGCCCCCCCCCCATCTTTTTTCTCGGCGCAAGAAAACATGGCTCATTGGAATCAATATGAATTTGCAGTCTTAGAAGGAGAACAGCGGTTGTCTGTTTCAAGTACCCATGATAAACAGACTGGAGTCAATAACTATGCTCTCCTCCAATCAGGGTTCTCCATGAGAACCTGCTTTACCGAACAAAGTGGAACCAGCCCTGGAATTATTTACCCATAGGAAGAGATCTCTAACTTCTGGGAATTGTATTTGTTCCACAAATATATTAGATAAAAATGTGGCAGGCAAGCAGAGTTCAAGAACTTTAGTCTATTCTTTAAACAAAGCCTTCTCTCCGTCTCTTCAACCCTCGTATGCCTTTCTTTATTTTTTACAATGAGTCAACAAACATCTGCTTGATACTTATGAGGTGTAGAAATTATGTTCCTTGTGGGATAGAAAGATTAGTAGAGTTTGGTCTTGGGGTCTGATTTACCCGTGAGCCAGGGAGGCAGCTGCCCAAAGGCATGGTTGTTGGACAGCATGGCTAAGGCAATCCATCCAAGAAGCCCTATGGAGGGACCGTGGGCGCTTCCTGTGCATTTGGTCACGTGACATCAGTGTGGTGTTGTCACGAACCAACAGAATGCTAATCTGGGCGAATGAGCTGTGTGGAAGATGGCTTCCTTCTGGGTGGCAAAGGACAGCTAGCGGATAGAAAGTCCAGCAATGAGTTAGGCGCATCATTGGATTTGGCCAAAGGCTGAGAAAGCTTCCTTCCTAGGATCACACAGTGGGACAACAAGACACACAGGACTGAGTGTGGCCGGGCTCTACACACTCGAGGGACTCTACGATATTTCTTACATCTCTGCCCCCTCAGTCCTGGTCTCAAATTCATGCTGGCCTGTTAGAAACCTCTTGTTTGAAAACATTAAACACAACCCAGCATTTACTGATGGAGAACCCTAAGAAAAACTTTCCACTGGATGTGTCTGATAGTAACTGAAGTCAAGTCAGGCTCATAGTTGTCTCCAGATAACTTAAATGCCTCTTGGTTAGTCTAATTTCATGTGTTCCGACATCAGTGGGGGCATAAGGCTTGAACTGAGAGACCACCACAAAGTCAGTTTGTTGCTGTAAGGAAGTGTCAGGGTAATTCTGAAAGGAATAGCTGCAGAGAGATAGCTAGAGCTGAGCTCGACTCACAGGTCTGACTTCCAGTGTTGTTCAGTGCCCAACCGAAAACCAAGGAGAACACCAAGGTGTGCCGTCCCCACACCGCAGCAGGAATGGTCCTGCTGTTTTGCATCATTACCGTGACTGCATCTAGAAGGAGTTAGGACCTGAACACACTGGTGGAAAGTGAAGACTCAAACTGGGAAGCACGGAGCTTGGGTTTACTGCCATCCAATCTCTATCCTTGCCTAAAGAGATTTTATCATCATCAAATCAAAGGTCACTTCCTGCACCCAAATGTGGCAATTTTAGACCATCTCCCATCATGGGTTAGTCACAAAACAAGCCAAAGAGATGTAACTGTTAAGTCTTCTTATTGGAAAAAACATCTTGAGCAAATGTTGGTGCTGAAAAGCTCTCAGGCTGGCTTCTGGTCCCTATGCTGACCTGAGATCTGTCTGCTTCCTGCCTTTGGCTCACTCTCCCCTGGTGTAGGCATCGTACTGTAACCAGACCAGGAAGACTAGTAAGCAATAGCTGGCCTAACCTTTGAGACACAGAACCTGCATTGTGTTTTCAGGGTCCCCCGGGTCTCCTGGTCTGAACGGCTTGCACGGTCTCAAGGGTGAGAAAGGAGCCAAAGGTACCTCAGGTAAGACAGATCCACTGATGATGAAACTTTGATCCATGGACCTAGGGATGGAGTAGAATCTTTCCATGGTATTTCCTCAAGTCGTGAGGACTGGGGGTGAATTGAAAAGAATGGTGGAGCAAAGAGACAGTACTAGAATTATTTCTCTATCTGTGGATGGTTGGTTTATAGGCAAAAAGACATTTAAGAAAACTTGATTAAAAGGAGTGGCAGTTAATACTTTTCATGTTGTTGCTTAGGTCTGTTAACTGAATACTCTGAATTCTTGTGAAATGGGACCAGATTTCAAGATGTTATTTAAAAAAAAAAAAACAAATAATCTTGTTATTTTTTTTAAATATATATTCCTTGTTTTTTAAGTGTAGCATGGTGGGAACAGTCACACTATAATCGCAGTAATCTAATTAATAGTGTTGGCATCCCTTTACTGTGACCATCGAGAAAAACTACTTGCATCACTTCCCATGAGTTTCTTCAATATCTATTTTTATAATTCTCAATTATGTGCATCTATGTGGGGGTCATATGCATGTGAGCGCAGGTGCCGGGAGAACCCGAGTGCTTGGTTCTCCTTGGAGCTAGAGTTACAGGCAATGGTTTATGAGTGGTCCAACATGGGTGCTTTGAGCCAAATTTGGGGCCTCTGGAAAAGGAGCGGGTACTCTCAATTGCTGAGCCATCTATCTCTCCAGCTCACAACTTGGGTTATTTTTGATATCACAGACGGGTTAATCTTCAACTGCGTGTTTCAGCTTAGTCCATTAAAATATGTCTATTGTATAATTTTCCCCACTAAAATAGCCTACATCAGACATAGTAGCTGATCCCCACTTGTGAATTTGAATACTTATTTTTTTAAAAAAAGGATTTTACAACTAGGCGTGACTCTACTTTTGGAGAGAGACAGAATCTTTTTGGATTTTGGATATTCAAAAAGTAACTTAGGTCACATAAGATTTGCTACGTGGTTCTTTCAATTGGTCTTATTAAATATTCAACCCTTCCAGAAACCAAATCTCTCCCCTTTCAATGGGAAGCTTCAAATTATGGTAGACCAGTCTCCACTCAGATTTCTAAGCAATTTTCTAAGCAATTTGTTCTGAGTTATGTATAATCATCTCCTTTAATTTTTTGTTTGTTTTTGCTTTGTGAAACTGTTTCAAAACTAATATTTCTTAAAATTTAGGACAAAACCCCAAAAGAAAACAAACCTGTGGTTGGTCAGTGTGATAGGTCATAAGCAAGAAATGGGGCTCAGGAACTAGAGAATCATTGCAACCAGAGTTTGGTCCCTCGACAGAACCTACCATTTCCTCTGCCATACTGCTGCTGAGGGGTGGGTACTTTTCAGGTGACAGGGATAAATTCATAGATGCCATACTGGCGCTGTTTTTATCATTAAGGTCTGCATGAAATGGGTCCACCTGGGCCCATAGGAATGCCTGGGCTAAAGGGAGAGAGAGGTGACCCTGGGAACCCAGGAATTTCTACCCCAGGTCTTTCTGGAGAAAAAGGCCTCCCAGGACCCCCAGGTAAGAAGCAGCATGTTTTTAATCTTTCCTCGAGAACTAGTTCCAAATATTTCAGTTGTGATGAGGCTAACGGATGAACATGTGCTTCCCCAGGGAGACCAGGACCACCTGGTCGCATAGGAGCTCCAGGAAGACCTGCTAAAGGTGACATTCCCGATCCAGGTCCACCTGGAGACTGGGGACCTCCCGGCCCTGATGGCCCAAGAGGTACGACAGAAGATGGCAGTGGTTTCTTCCTTAGAAACTGCTAGTTAGATACGGATGTAGCATCTCCCTGAGAAATGCCAAAGTGGCTCTACCCACTGAGCAGATGGATTAAGTGAGATGCACCGAGCAACAGCACAGGTAGCAGTATCTCCCAGGCCCAGAACATGGCCCGCTCACTCTTTTATGTCGGCTGCAACAGACTCCCGCTGCTTGGGTACACACAGGTGGACCAAACATTTCCGTCTCTAGATGGACGATGCCTGCAGCAAGTGCCCAGCAGGAAAGAGTTGTCCTTCCTTGTTCTCTAGCACCCGCCCACAGGCCTAGAGAGCCACAGAAAGCTTCCACATGGGCCACCAGCAGTGTCTTTTGCCCCTCACTGCTGCACAGAGATGGGCCAGATTATGGAAGTCATTAGCAGATTAAAAAAAAAAAAGATAGACTAGATGGGTCAGGCTACAGGTAAAGAGCATAGGTCAGTCATGGGTTCTTCCTTGTTGATAGCCACATTCACACTGGCTCATAGAACTCTTACGTGGAGACACACACCTTAGTAAGGGTGGGATTGTATAAAAAAAATAAAAGGAGTAAAAATTGCAGAAGTTAAGTAACAATAAGTTGGGATCAGCTCACTGTTATGTATAGATATTTGTTTTAAAGTAAGATTATAATTTTGAGGGCACATTTATTTCTCCTTAGCTACATTTTCTTTCTTAAAATTTCATCCATTTATCTATCCATCTACCTACCCATTAATCCATCCAACCTTCAACCCATATACCCAGCCATTCATCTAACCATACATTTATCCACCCACCCACTAATCTCTCCAGCCAAACATCTACTCACTCACCCACCCATCTACACATACACTCATTTATTCACACACTACATGTCTATCTGTCCATTTAACCACACACCCACCTACTGTCCTTACCACCCATCCTTCCACCCACCCATCCTTCCACCCATCATCCATCCATCCATCCGTCCGTCCGTCCGTCCGTCCGTCTGTCCGTCCGTCCGTCCATCCATGCATCCATCCATTTAACCACTCACCCACCTACCCTCCTTCCCACCCAACCCTCCATTCACTCATTTATCTACCCATCCATCCAACCATCTGTCTGTGTGTCCATCTATCCATCTGTCCATTTAATCACCCATCTACTTACCCTCCCTCCCACCTATCCTTCCATCCACCCATTCATCCATCCGTTCACTAATTCATCCATCCATCCATTCATTCATCCATGTAACCAGTTTAAACAATGAGATGATTGAAGATATCAACCATTAGCTGATATTTTCCAAATGGTTCAGAAGAAATGAGGTCTATTTAGTTTAACAGTTACTAACCTAGCTTTTCTTGGCTTGGACCCCATGACATACATTTTGTATTTCACTTCTGATAATGTTGATTTTCTTATTTTTCTGATTCTCTACATGCCTTGTTTGCAAATCACTGTATTTAACTCCCTAAGACGTTCTCAAGCCACCAATATTCACCTTTGTCTTTGACTTAAAGAATGTTTTTGCCTCTTCCCTGTGTCAGGAGCACCTGGGCCTCCAGGCTCCCCAGGGAATGTCAGCCTTCTGAAAGGGGATCCAGGTGACTGTGGTTTGCCTGGACCACCTGGTTCCCGAGGCCCACCAGGCCCTCCAGGGTGTGAGGGCACCCCAGGATGTGATGGCAAAGATGGTCAGAAAGGTATGAGTGTTGGCTGTTCGTTCGGTAGTGTGTGAAGACCTTCTTTACCTTACCCTAAGGGTCTGAAGTACTGTCTTCCCTCACATGAGGTCATTCCTATTTCTTCTGTAAACAATTATGTCATTTCTAAGATGTCCTGGCTGCCTCTAAAAAGTCCTCAAGCTGGAATAAAAATTGAAAGACAGACACACGGGCCAGAATTGGTAGAATGTCCCAGGTTGGATGCCTAGCATGTCAGACTGGGTGGTGGAACTCTCTTGTAATCCCAACACTTGGGAGGTAGAAGCAGGAGGATCTGGAGTTCAACATAATTCTTGGCAATATTGTGAGTTCGAGGCTAGCCTAGGGTACATGAGACCTATCTTAAATAAACAGCTAAGCTAGAAAATATCAAGAATATATCTTCTGGACCAGAACTGAGCAATAGAAATTTAAGAAACTTTACACACGTGGTTCAAAAATGTAGAAGCCACAGTTAAGGAGTGAAACTAGGCAGGCATGGTGGTGGTTCATGTGTGGAATCCCAACACATGGGATGCTGACACATGAGAATCGTCATGAGTATAAAACCAGCTTGGGTTGCATAGTGCCTTCCAGGACAGCCTGAGCTACAGAGCAGGACCATGTCTCAAAATAAGGCAAAGTACCTCCCTCACACCGACTCTGCCCTGCTCTTTCTTGGAGCAGAACTCTACAGATGCTAAACCAGTTATAGTCACTGTAACATCCCTTCTATACCCCTCATCATTATCTTTTCTTTAGGACCAATGGGATTCCCAGGGCCTCCAGGGCCACCTGGTTTTCCTGGGGCACCTGGAGAGAAGGGACTACCTGGCCCTCCAGGCAGAAAAGGACCCATAGGCCCTCCAGGTAAGCTTCTGATGACCATCATCTCCTAAGGCATGCCCAGATAGCCTCCCATTTAAGTAGTTACTATAAGGGTCAGTCTTCAGAAACCATTGCTCCAAGTTAAGCTCTTCTGATATAAAGAATGTATTTGTTTCAGACTGCCCCATCAAATCTCATGTCTGATATACTTTCAGAACAAATACATTTACTAATTAAGATCTGATGTCAGACATATTATTTATAAAGAAATAAATGTCTGTGTGCTTTTCACCCATGAGACAAAGGAGGCTCTGACTACTGTTAGGATTCTGTGTTTACTTCTTGCCCCCAGATTTCAATAGCTGTCTATTTTCTGAAAAGTACATTAGTTCCTATGGGATGGGAGGTCATTTGACCTAATTAGTATGTAGCCAGTACTTTGTAGCCATAATGATGAATTGGGAAGAGAAAGGACACACAGACATATGCATGTAAGGTGAGTGGAAGTACTGTGTTTAAAAATCCCCAAACAAGCTGGGCGGTGGTGGCCCATGTCTTTCGTCCTAGCACTTGGGAAGCAGAGGCAGGCGGATCTCTGTGAGTTTGAGGCCAGCCTGGTCTACAAGAGCTAGTTTCAGGACAGGCTCCAAAGCTATAGAGAAACCTTGTCTCGAAAAACCAAAAAATAAAATGAAATAATCACCAAACAGTATCCTAGATATGCAGTGATAATTCAGAATGTTTTGCAGTGTTTATGGCACAAACAGCACCCTACTTCATCAGGGGTCACAGTACAGCCTGACGGAGGGTTGGTACTGGGATTCTTCTTGCTTCCTTTCTGTGAGTATATCATCTATGAAACGTGACAAATGAATACAGAATTTTCAGAAGCCTTTTAGTGCCATAATTCCTATACACACTCGTTAGGGACACATTCGCCATAGAAAATCAGCCAGCATTGTCAGCTCCTCAAGAGAGCCTCATTTCAAGTCCTTGTGAAGATGAACACTCCATTAGTGCAAAATCATAACGGCTTCTGTCAATCACAATGATGCAGATGCTTTATGTAAATACGGCGCTGTCACTCTGCTTGTCACCGATGCTCCCTCAAATGATTATTTATGTTCTCAGCCACTGGTTTCACTTCTGTCCTCCCTCACAAATCTCAATTTTTCTCTTCACCACGTGAAAACCGTCGCCTCGCTTTGCATTTCTGCGTTGGATCTCTTCAGGCTGCAGAGGTAAGGGGTGCAGTGAAATGGATAATTTCCCCCGACTCTATTTGCTTGTCATGTCTGCGTTTACCCTTTCTGTTGTGTTTGTGAGTTAAACTGCTGCAATTTTGTGTAGATGGGGCTTCTGGCGTCATCGTTTTAACGTCTTGGCTTCTTTGCAGCCATAGTAAATCTCATCTTAGCGTCCTGGCGGTGGCCCTCGTTAGAAGGTGTCAAGGTGAGATGGGCACACAGCTCAGAATTCCAGCTCAGTTACAAGAGTTCAGCTCAGCAGAAGTTCTCTCATTGTTGGATGCCACAACCCACAATTGTGCAGCCCCTCTTAGGGTTCCTACAATGGAAACCTTTACAATGCCTCCAAAATGAGCCACATCAACATTACTAAAAGATAAGCCCTTAGACCCACAAAGACGCAAGTCCATTTTCAAGAACAAATTTATTTGTGTATTAGAAATAAAATGTTCACACAATAGTCTGTCACGCAGAAGCAATGTGTGATTTTGTATCTGGCATTTTCAAAGAGAATGAAAAAAAAAGGTCTCAAAAGGTGAAAAGCAGGAATGAGTGGTGGTGGTGGTGGTTCATGTATGAAATCCCAACACTGAGGCTGAGGCAGGAGGATTTACCATGTCTTCAAGGCTAGCCTGGGCTATAGAATGAGAACTTTTCTCAAAAGTCCACAAAAAAGGGGACTGCAGAGAGGGCTCAATAGCTAAGTAGCTAAGAACACTGGCTGCTCTTCCAGAGGACCAGGGTTTGATTCCCAGCATCCACATGGCAGCTCACAATTATTCTCAACTCTAATTCCAGGGAAGATGTTGATGTTGTTCTTCTGGCAAGCGTAGGCACCAGGCCTGTACATGGCTCATAGACATACATGCAGTCAAACACCACACAATACAATTAACAGAAAACTGTAAGCCCAATTCACTCCAAAAAACAAAAAGAGGAAAAAGAAATAAATTATGAAAATGTACACTTATTCTTTCCAAGTATTTGTTATTACCCCAAAGAAATTACCCTGAAAACAGACCCATAAATTACTTTAGGGATTTTAGAAGAGACGTGTTTACCTACCTTCTTTCAGCTCCTACATTATCAAAAGGTAAAGAAAAACTGGATGAAAACTTTTCTAAAAAATACTATTTTAAATATTCATAATTTAAAATTAAAGTGAGATGTTGAATTTTTATTTCTGCCCTCTCTGTGTGATAAGTTGATATTCATTTAAAGATAATATATCAGTCCTTACCTGAAGTCCAGTCAAAAGGGGGGCGAGGTGTCAAACCTCCGTAATACTAGCACTGGGCAGAATAAGGCAGGAAGATTGTTTGATCCAAAATGCCATTGACTATATAGCGAGATGCTCCCTCAAAAAGCCAAAACGACAACTAAAACAAACAACAGTGAGTCGGCCAAGCTCCCCTGACTTGGCCTCTTCTTGGAAAGGTCCAGTTTATCTCGGGGAAACAGGAGACATTCCTGTGTATCTCAGTAGCCTTGCGGCAAAGTCCAATTTTACATTAAACTGGACGTACTGTGAAAAGTTCTCTGGGCCTGTGTTGCTTATGATCTCATGCCATGTTTTATGAAAGATTCAGTTCCCAGCAGCTTAAAGACTTGAGGTCCATTCTGCAGAGGCACAGGGAGTATTGTGTGGCTCGCTACTCGGTGGTCATGGCCAGAGTTCCTCAGAGAGTCTTGTTCCTTGGTTCTTGCTATTTAAAGCCATTATGCAAGTTTGCATGAACTTTGAGAAAATTATAACTAACCAAATGGTGTGGTTTTCAACATTTCTTTAAATAGAATTTACTACACACATACTAAGAGTTCTTCGGCTATGGATGTAACCTAAGGGTTACATGTATCCATGGGTCCCGTCCACATCTCTCTCTCTCACACACACACACACACACACACACACACACACACACACACACACACACAGGGAGAGAAAGAGAGGGACAGACAGACAGATGGACAGAGACACAGACAGACAGAGACACAGACAGACAGACAGAGACATAGACAGACAGAGACAATAGAAACACAGACACAGAGAAATATAGAGACAGAGCAAGTTGAGGCAGAACCATAAGTTGATATGCTGGTTAGGAAGGTACATTTGGATCCACTGCCTTCTGGACTGTAGTTTGGACAATGTCTGGACTGTGTCATTATAAATATGTAACGTATCCCTGGGTTTTTCTTACCTGGGATAGTCTGAAAACACAGCCTGTGGCATGGTTGTCCGAGGAGCAGAGTGATGAAGCGCTCCACACAGGCCCTGATATACAAGGCCTTTGGTGTCTCTTCGCTGTTCTCAGTACTGCTCAGTGGCATTTCTAGCCCCCTTGGGATGTTCCAGAGTGACTGATTGAGGCTTTGGGGAGCAGCTTGTCTCGATACAAGCAGTATGTTAAGAGAGTGTCAGCCCCCCAGTGCCGTGGTCCTCCAGGTCAGAATGCTTGGTCAGCACGATTCACCTTGCTTGGGAACGTGCTAGAAATGCACAGTCAGAGTCTAGCTCAGATCTCCCAATTCAGAAATTGCTTTCTGACTTACTGGCAAATGGTTCCAATGTGCTGGTCTGCAGTCAGCTCTGTATTGGTGCTTCTCAGCACTAGCAGACACTGGAACCACCTGAAGAATTAAAATCATACCAAGCCTTGGGGTTCACGTCAGAAATTCCAGGTGTTGCATCCGCAAAATGATCGAAAATCCCTTGTAGCTGGGTTTATGAAGCCAGAAGTTGAGGGCACAGCGAGGCTGCCAAGTACCACAGTATTCTGGAGGGTGGCTGGTAACAGTCTACTTTGTTGCCCCTGTAGATAATTCCAACATTTATTCAAGATTGAAAAACCTCTGGCCATCTTGACTCACATAGAGGAAACCGATACTAGGTGAATCCACCTGGTTCCAGTATAATGAATTAGGAATACGCTAAGCCAACCTCTAGGGACCCCTAGTTCCTCTTGCAGTGAAGCTCACTAGTAAAATATGGAAAGGTTGAAAATCCCTTGAAGGACATCAAAGTATTGCTACCTCAGCCAAGAGTGAGTAGTCTCTATTTCTGCTCTCACTGGCTGTCCATCTCTGACTCCAGTAGTCGCTTAATCCGCCAAGGCTTTCTAGAAGGTTTGTGAGGGTCCCTGCAGGGAGCAGGGCAAGTTCCCACCATTGCAGAACTTACACTGGACTGTTGAAGATTCTTGTTAAGATTTTAGCGCCATGTCAGGAATCCATCCCTCACTGGAGAATGTAGAAGGAGCAGGTTCATAAGCATGGGAATCCATTTATACAGCAGTGATTCCAATTGCAGGTGAACCGGGGCCTCCTGCCGACCTGGATTCCTGTCCTCGGATCCCAGGACTTCCTGGAGTGCCAGGCCCCAGAGGACCAGAGGGAGCTGTAGGGCTTCCTGGAGAGAGAGGCCCCCCTGGACCAGGTATAAATTTCTTCTCTGAGTTCACTGTCAAAATAAAAACCTATGTGTTTTGTGATATTGTTTTTCAAGAAGAATCTAATCAACTTGCGGTGGCTAATCTGTGAAAACTTTCTTCCTTTACATTTTTGTGTGTCAACACAAACGGATTTGGATTCGAGTTCCACACAGTCTTCTTCTTCTTGTGTTGAACTCCTGCTTAAATCTTTTAGCTTTGCCCAGCTTTTGGAGGATGCATTTGGAAACCCCATAGCACTTCAGAGTAGGTGGCTTCATCTTGAATAGTAACAACAACAGCAACAAAAGCCCAAAACAGACAAAAAAAAAAAAAAAAAAAAAAAAAAAAAAAAAAAAAAAAAAAAAAAAAAAAAAAAAAAAAAAAAAAAAAGACTGAGTTGTGAACCAGTGGAGCAGAAACAGCTCATGAGACAAGAGAAGGACAGGACCCACTTGGACGATGGAGGAGAACAGGGCAAGTGGTTCTGAATTTTGGCAATGGCTGCACTGTGCCCAGAACTGACCTCATGAGCCCTGGTCAGTGACCATCAGGGTGGGAGAACCCTTGTTAGCACCAAAACCATACTGTGCTGGGAAACAGTAGTTTCCATAGAGTTTATTTTCTTCTTGTGGATCCTGTCCACGTTGGGTAATTTATACTGAGCTTGGTAGCGCTGGGCTCTGGAAAGCACAGCCCTCTTCGGACCCATTGTAGCATCATTGAGTTCAGCATCTGTGTGCGGAGAATCAGAAGGGAGGCTGGGAACCAACCCGTTTCTTGCTTCCTCCACAGCCTGGCTGTGACATGGTTCTTTCCAGTGCAGAGCCAAAGGGCCTGGAGGTAGAACTGAATGTTGTATTAGTTGGTTTCCTGCAACCCTAGAGACCGTAGCAGCCTGGGATCTGTTCTGCAAAGGGCCCCTCACCGTGTGGTGTTGCGGCGTGTCTTTGGCCTCTATCACTAAAAATGAATATTGGACCTCTACCTTGTGACAAGCAGAAATGATTCCAGATGTTAACACATGGCCCCCTGGTAGAAAGAGGCACCTAACACTGAGAACTGTTTGTGAGGGAGATGTATGGTTATCGGCAGTGGTAGCATCAGTCTCCAGGGAAGTTAAAAAACAAACAAACAAACAAACAAAACCTTATTGGGGGTAGGGAGATGACTTTGTTGATAAATTATTTCCTTCCTTCCTATTTCGCTTTTTGAAACAAGGTTTGTCTGTCTAGCTCTGGCTGTCCTGGAACTCTGCTCTATAGACCAGCTGGTCTTGTACTCACAGAGATCTGCCTGCCTCTGCCTCCTGAGGATTAAAGGCGTGAGCAGCAACCACACCAGCGTGGTAAAATACTTTCTGGATAAGCATGCGGAGCTCAGTTCTATCCTCCAGAACTCACTGGGTGCAGCCAGGGTGCCTATAACCCCAGTGCTGGGGAAAAAGACAACAGTAGGAACTCCGGAGCTAGCTACACAGCCAGACTAGGTGAGTCAGTAAGTGTCAGGTTCCACGAGACTCTGTCTAAAGATAAAGTAGAGGGTGATTGAGGAAGATGCTTGCCTCCAATCTCTGGTTTCTACATCAGTGTACACACACACACACACACACACACACACACACATATACATACACACACACACCTACACATGAATGTACATAACAAACACACACACACATCTATACATGAATATACATGAACACACACACACCTACACACAAGTGTTTATAAACACACACACACACACACCTACATACAAGTGTGTACTGGAACCCACATACACACACACCTACACATTCACACAAAACAGATTATAGGGATTTAAACAAGAAGAAAAAGAAAAGAAGGTAAACACAGTTTTAGGGGACACAGCTGGCTGTGTATCTGTCCCCTCTTCTTTCGGCACGGATCTAAAGAGCCCGTCTTCTCACACTGTTTTTGCAAACTGCAGATCTGAACATGCCATTAGTTCTGTGTCATTACATATTTCCCAACAATATTGTCTGCGGCGGCTGCAGAATATTGCATTGTTTGATTGTGCCATAATTCATCTAACCACCGCTCTCATGAATTATTTATCGATGGTTTTGGTGCCAGCACTCTGCGAGAAATAAATGAATCCAACAAGGCCGTGCTCTTGGAGCAACAGGAAAGGAAAAGAGAGGAACTGACACTAGGCTCCCATGTCTTGAAGGTCAGCAGGGGTAACCTGGAGATAGAGACAAGAGTGAGGGGGACATCTAAAGCCTGGAATTTCAAGCCTTCTGGGACTTCCAGATCCCTTCCTTCACCCCTCCTCCCTGGAGAGCTTTTAAAAACACACGTTGCTGGCCCCAGCCTAGATTTCCTGTCTTGTCAAATGCGGAGAGGGCTTCAAGATCCATTTTTCTAAGAGTTCTGAGCGCTGCTGTTCCGGGCCACCCTAAATGGACTTAAGGTGGTTTCATCTTTTCACTCTGATAAGCAGTTCCAAAAGCATGTCTGTCTGTCTGCGTGATGAATATTTCATACTGAGGCATCTCTGATTAGACCAGTAGGGAGTGTCATGGCTAGGAAGGGACACTCAGAACTTGACTACAGGTACTCTGCCCTGGCACGGTGTCCTCATGTCAAAGGCTGGTGATGAATTAGCTGTCATTGATGGTCTGACATCACCAAGTGACAGACTAAGTAGGAAATCTCTTTGTTATAGCTGCTGTAGGTATTGTTTCCTTACTACACGCACCTTGAGTGCCATTTCTTGTGTTAAGAGTTGACAGATGGAGGCTGGAGAGAGGATTCAGCTGTTCAGAGTACTCGCTGCTCACTTTTGAGGATCCGAGTTTAGATCCCAGCATCCACATTGGGCAGCTCACATACACCTGTAACTCTGGCTTTGAGGAATCCATGCACTCTTCTGCCTTCTGTGGACACCTGAATATGCATGTAACCCCCGCTCTCTCTCTCACACACACACATATGCATGTGTGTGTTAGCGCAAACACACATATGAACATAAAAAGGGAAGGTGGGTGTAAAACATTAAATTAGTTTCTAGAAAAAAGAACAGGCAGAAATAAGAACAAAAATTACAAAAAAGGAGCAGGAGAAACATACACTAGTCAGAAATACAGGGTTTTCCAAATATACCACCAAGTCCATTGCCAGAAAGAGCTGTAAACTTCGAAGTCTAGAAGCAGTCGTTACCAAAATGTGATTCCCCAATAACAGCAGCATCAGCACCATGTGGGAACGTGCCAGAAATGTGGATTCTCTGAACCTGGGCCAACCCATGGTGGTAGATGCTGATTTAAAGACAAATTTGAAGGCTGCTGTTCTGGACTCTTTTGGGTTTCTGCCTCAAAAGAAGAAGGCCCTGTGTGGCTGGGAATTGTTCAGGCCTGCTTCACAAGGAAGATTGGGGTCCAGGGTATTCCAGTCAGTTACTGGAGCAAAAGTTAAAAACCCAGCCAGGGCCTCAACTGGGGCAGTAGGGGTGCAGGTGAGGAGGGAGAGGGGCATCTTAGAGCAGTGCAGGGAAGGAAATGATGTCTGCCATCCCTGATATTGCTAGCTTTTCAGCCCCAGACCCCGGCATCTTTCTTCAGGGCTGGGTTGTGGTTGACGGCACAGGATTTGGACAATGTCTTCAGTGGATCCCTTTATTTCCTATGTTCTCCCCTGTCAACAGTAAAGCCCGCCTCTTCTCTAGGCCTGGGAGAGCATCTCTCAGCTTTGTCATCATGGTGTTAAGGAGGCAGGAGGCAAGAAGAAAGACCAGTAAAGTGACCCCCTCACTCTCCTAAGCAGGCAGGAGTTGCTGGTATTTGTGAGCCGCCCTGTATGGGTGCTGGGATCTGAACTCTGGTCGGTCCTCCTTTGGATGAACGGGCCAGTCTTAAACTATGTTTCAGTTTGCTCTGGTTGTCATAAGGAAAGAACAGAGCTACACAAATACTCCACCCCTCGGTTCTGGTGGACGAGTCTGACATCAAGGCAGCCATGGGTTTGGTGTCTTTTGAGGTTCCTTTCCTAATGGCAGCGTCTCCCTCTTCCTGTAAAGATCCAAGCCAGATTGGGTTTACCCACCATAACAGCCTTGTTATTGCCTTGATCATATCTTCAGAGACATCATTGCCAAATATAGACATTCTAAGGTCCTGGGAGTTAGGAATTCACTACAAATTTGGAAGAGAAGTGGCACACATCAGCCCGTAATGAGCTAATTTAAGGAAGGAGATAACTACTTGGGTCTAGAAACACAGAGAGGGATAGTAATTCAGCTAAGTGATTTAGCATAAACACCCACAAACATGATGAGCTGCTACCATGACCCCATCAAAACTACAGTTAAGGAACTGGAAAGAAGAAAAAGGAAGCCAAACTCTTAAAACACCCTGTACGACCAGTGCAGTTGTGCCAAGATCCACAAGGATGTACCTGCAGCTTGTCAAGAGGTGGGGCATGGAGGCTGAGGGACAGACACCATCTCTGCCTTTGCTCCCTGGCTAGTCCACGTGTGCACTCCATGCCTGCTGAGGTTTCTCTCTCTCTCTGGAGCAATTGTAGACTGGGCAGTACACGGCCTCTATGAAGATTCAGTTGATAATTCACCTGAAGGAGTTAACTGAAAACCAGCACATCCTAAACCCTGATGAAAACTATTCTTAAAAACTGAACCCTAAGCTCGGTGTGGCAGCACATGCCTTTAATTGCAGCATTTGGGAGGCTGAAGCAGGCAGATCTCTGCGTATGAGGCCAGCCTGGTCTACAGAGCAAGTTCCAGGACAACCAGAGCTACACACAGAAACCCTCTGTCTACAAAACCAAACAATCAACCAACCAACTAACCAACCAAACAAACACAACCAACAAAAATGAATCCTGTTAAATATGACTCGCACTTTCATCCAGATTTTTTAAAACATCATCCCGAAAGAATGTTTGATTATAAAACTAATACTTGTTCAATATCTTCTAAAAGCAACAACAACACTAACAATAAAATGAAGAAAATAAAATAACATTTCTCTCAACACCTCCCTGGTCTAGGGTTAGCCCTTTACCAGGTCATGGTGGAACCAATGTCAATTTGCCATACCTTTCAGAACCTCAGTGTCCCCAGTTGCTTGGGGAGGTCATAAGCTGATGTCATGCACTTGCGCAGATTCTATATCATCCAAGAGGGGAAGAACCCAGAGGCAGTTCATGGGATGTACATGCTGAAGTTTTCCCTACCATCACCATGAACTTTCCCACAGGGTGCAAAGGAGAGCCTGGGCCAGATGGCAGGAGGGGCCAGGATGGTTTCCCTGGATCTCCTGGGCCCCCAGGACACAAAGGCGACACTGGAGAGGCTGGCTGCCCCGGAGCACCAGGTAGAGTTTCCCTCGCTTCCCTTTTCTGGGACATTGCAGTTCTCACTCTCAGCTGCGTCTAAAGCGGGTGCACAAATGGATTTCCCTTGGATACGAGCTCTGCAAGCATCCAAGGGATGTTCATGTTTTCTATTTTATATCAATATATTCCAGTCACCAGGGAGGTGTTTTTATCCTGAGTAACCATAGTGAGGGGTTTCTAAGACACCCCTACTCCATGCAGAGGAGTTGTGTTCTGTGAACTACAGACAAACAAAGGGTGCAGTTTGAGAGGCAGGATGTGTCCTGCTCCCTCTGCTTCATGATGCTAATGCTGAGACTAGAAAACACTTATTAAATGGAATGCCCCCCTTTTCCTTTCTTTCTGCAGGCCCTCCTGGTTCGATTGGTGATCCTGGGCCCAAGGGGTTTGGCCCTGGATACCTCAGTGGCTTTCTCCTTGTTCTCCACAGTCAGACAGATCAAGAACCCGCCTGCCCTATGGGTATGCCCCAGCTTTGGACTGGGTACAGCCTGTTATACATGGAAGGACAGGAGAAGGCACACAATCAAGATCTCGGTATGGATTCACCAAGACAGATGCTGTCACGTGCTATACAGGGCCACCCACACTATGGTCCAGAGAGCAAAACCATGGTGTTAACCTTACAGATGCATCAACTTCTTAACCACTAATCTTCTATGGCAATACTACTTAAGAACAAAGCAACCCTCTCGTGCTAATTCCCATGGTCCTGTTACTATCACTGAGCCTCATTCTGGTGACTGGTTATTACCTGCCTGCTGAGTACTCACTTTAATTTTAATTGACACAGGCTTTCACTATGCAGCGCTGGTTGACCTGGAACTGTGTAGACCAGGCTGGCCTCAAACTCACAGAAACCAACCTGCCTCTGCTTTCTAAGTGCTGAAAATAAAGATGTGAGGCACCACAGGCATGGGGCATCACAGACAGGGACACAGACTTGGGCTGGAAATGGAGACTGCTCATTCATGTTCTAGTTGCTCAGACCGAATAATCACACAGACACTATATTAATTACAATACTGCTTGGCCTGTGCCTTAGGCATATTACTAGCTAGTTCATATCTTTTTTTTAAAATTGTTTTTATTGAGCCATATATTTTTTTCTCTGTTCCCCTCTCTACTCACATCCCTTTTACCCTCCCATGGTCCCTATGCTCCCAGTTTACTCAGGAGATCTTGTCTTTTTCTACTTCCCATGTAGATTAGATCAATGTATGTCTCCCTTAGGGTCCTCTTTGTTGTCTAGGTTCTCTGGGATTGTAGACTGGTTTTCTTTGCTTTATGTCCAAAAGCCACTTATGAGTGAGTACATATTACATTTGCCTTTCTGGATCTCGGTTACCTCGCGCAGTATGATGTTTTCTAGCTCCATCCATTTGCCTGCAAATCTCAAGATGTTATTATTTTTTTCTGATGTGTACTCCATTGTGTAAATATACCACATTTTCCTTATCCATTTTTCAGTCAATGGGCATTTAGGCTGTTTCCAGGTTTTGGTTATGACAAACAATGCTCCTATAAACATAGTTGAGCATCCTTTGGGGATATACCCAAAAGTGGTATTGCTAGGTCTTGAGGTAGGTTGTTTCCTAATATTCTGAAAAATCGCCATACAGATATCCAAAGGGGCTGTACCAGTTTGCATTCCCACCAGCAATTGTAGAGTGTTCCCTTTACCCCATATCCTCTCCAGCATGAGCTATCATGAGCACTTTTGATCTTGGCCATTCTTATAGGTGTAAGATGGAATCTCAGAGCCAAGTTAAACCGAATTAATAAATGCAGATTTAATAAACAGGGCAAGGCAAAGCAGAGCACTCCTGGGTGGCCTCAGGAAGGCAGGAGACAGAACACAAGAGTATATATGGTAGATCTGTGGACTGGGTCTTAAATAGTCTGTAGGCAGTCTTGAGACCATCCAGAGGAGGAGCTGCTGATGGTGGGCTTTCTCAGGGGCGGGGTCTGGAATGGGAGGAGTGGGACTGGGTGGAGCTTCCCTACACACAGGTTGTAGCAAATGTCTATAAACGCCACCTGTGGAAGTTACTGGCCACTTTGCACACAGCAGGCTGCTCATAGACTGTGTATCTTCTTCTTTCTAAGGTTTGGCGGGGTCTTGTCTTCCCGTGTTTAGCACACTACCCTTTGCCTACTGCAACATTCACCAAGTGTGCCACTATGCCCAGAGAAATGACAGGTCCTACTGGTTGGCTAGTGCAGCTCCTCTTCCCATGATGCCACTCTTGGAGGAAGAGATCCGCCCTTACATCAGCCGCTGTGCCGTGTGTGAGGCCCCAGCCCAGGCAGTGGCCGTCCATAGTCAGGACCAATCCATTCCACCGTGTCCACGTGGGTGGAGGAGCCTTTGGAACGGATACTCATTCCTGATGGTGAGTCTCCTATCCTTGAATCTTATACCTGTCTAGATGGTAGTTCTGTGTACTGTGTAGACACCAGAGGACATAGTCCAGGCCAGTGCGGACTATAGACCGCTGAGCTACAAGGCCTTCACTATTATTTTTAATTTTTTCTCGTTAACTATTCTTTGGTAAGTTTGGTAGAAGATGGATTTACTTTAGCCGTCAGTGAAGTTGGCTCCATTTTACATAGTCACCCCAAACACTTCTTAGTGCACCTCGGCAGAGTGATGTAAAAATTTTCAAAGCGGAACTAGAGCCAGGTGTGTCTGACTGGCTGAGCCTTAACTCTTCATTTTTGTCTGGGTAGCACACTGGAGCTGGGGACCAAGGAGGAGGGCAGGCCCTCGTGTCACCTGGCAGCTGCCTAGAAGACTTCAGAGCTGCACCATTCCTTGAATGCCAGGGCCGACAGGGAACCTGTCACTTTTTTGCCAATAAATACAGCTTCTGGCTGACCACGGTGAGCCCAGACCAGCAGTTTTCCTCTAGCCCGTCACCAGACACCTTGAAAGACATTCAGGCCCAGCGCCGGAAAATCAGCCGGTGCCAGGTCTGCCTGCGAATTCAAAACAGCTAGAGGACTCAAAACATGCAAAGGGTCATCAAGAGAGACTTCCGTGGAGGAAAAGATGCCCCAACTACTGTAGCAAATTCGGTGGTGCTCTCTCCGGCTCCATCAGCCACGCCCTGTCTCAGCGTGCGCCCTGTCTCAGCGTGGCTCCTCCAGGGGCCCTCCTTCTCCTGCTACAGCTCAAGTGAACGCTGCACACGTGGATTTGTTTGACCCCCACCAATCCAGATGAAACTGACACATTCCCCTTTTATTGAGAAGATGGAAGAACAGGCTTTATTTGAACATGTGTTAATTCCCAGAAAAGCAAGTGAATGACAAAGACCAGATTATAAACAACTGAAGAGTTCCTTCATTGGTTGATAGCGTTTCAGACAACTGAAGTCAATTATTCTGTAATCCATTGGGCTTCTGGCTAGATTTTGCAGGAACAATATAAATAGGCCAACAAATGAAGCTATGTAGCAGAGATTTTCAATGTTTCAAAAATGATTTCCTCTCTAATCTATTATAATCTAGCCTTTTTAGCCATGCACTTTAAATAATTGTGGGACCATGGCCCAAAGAGGTTTTGAAAAAGGAGGAAGAAAGGAAAAACAGCCTCTCTACACTAGCAGTTCATTTCAAAGCAGAATGAGTCATTTTGCCAGGAAAGCCTGCCGTCCTGTATTCCAGGGCCTCGACATTAGCATAAACACTTCACCGACGAATATAAAACATTATGTTCTCTCCTGCATTTTACAGAGAATAGAAATGCCTTCTCTGGCAACCCTTTTGAAAAGTAGCAATTATAGAAAAAATATATTCAATAAGGGATTAGGAGCCTAAAAGCTATTAATGAATATTAAGGTAGTGATTCACAAAAATCGACTCCCCATCCCAGGGAACATGCAAACAGACTACTTTTCCCCAGTCGGGGGCCCAGAGTGTCCTTCTGCTAATGGCACTGAAGCCACATGGGGTTTACTCAGGCAATCCGGAGGCTGGTACAAAGCCTCTGGCTCTCCTCCCCAGGAGAAACTGCGAGGCTCCTCCTCCACACGCATAATGGCAACTGGCTCCTGAAGTGACAGGGCTATCATTATGCACTTGGGAGAAAATTAAGGGCTGGCTTAATTAAACTTAGGTAAGAAGATTCATTTATGTCAGGGTCACCCCACCAGGAAGGCGCGGGGCTCTCTTGAACAGAAACAAAGACGATATCCAGTCTGAATTTTGAGCTCCTGTGATTTTTTTTTTTATGGGAGCATCCGTTTCGCCAATTTTCAAACATTCTTTATATTGTATTAGCATCATGGCAAGACAGCTGTTTGACGCTGGACCTTAGCAGCTCCTGCACACGGGCAAGATCCATGTCAATTTGCAGTGATTTTTCTCCATACCAAAGGGTCTGTTGGCTACTTAGTCAAGGACGGCTACAAATCACAAATAGAAAGTCTTGCTAGAAAAGACTTTATTTTATTATTATTTTTGAAACTAACCTTCCCCAGCTAGAGAAAAATTGGCATTTTAATAGAAGAAAGGACTTACCCCTGAGGGTGACACTCATGTCAGAGCTCACTTTTCAGGGTACTTAAGAATAATTGAGAGAAAAACTCAATTAAAATTTTGTTTCCGGGCCTGGAGAGATGGCTCAGTAGTTAAGAGCACTTATGGTTCTCATGGAGGATCTGAGTTCAGTTCCTAGCACCCAGGTCAGGTGGCTCGTGGTCACCTAACTCCAGTTCCTTTTCTAGCCTACGTGGGTACTCCTGTACACATACAAATACCCACCCACAGACACATACTCACACACACAATTGAAAACAAAGGTAAACAGGAAGGCATTTCTAAGATGTGTTTTTCTTGCCATCCTTTGATCAATGGCGGGCTCCGTTATGCAGAATACATTTAGTGTTTTTGTTGTAGGCTCCCTGTGGGGTGGCCGCTTAAGAGAACTTTCTGGTCAATAATGTCTATTTTATTTTATTCTTTCTAAAGCTGCTAGTGCCTCAGTCTGGAGTCCAACTTGGCCTGGGACTCACTACAAAACTCCACGCTGGCTTCAAAATCTTGGCAATTTCCTGGAGATTCCAATGTGCTAGGAGTTCAGCCTTTTTTCTTTTTTTCCTTTGTTCTTTTTCTGTCTTTCTTTTTTTTTTTTTAAATAAAAAAACCTGGTGTTTTTGTTTTGTTATTGAAGACATGGTTGACATTATTTCATCCTAGTCTGGAATTCACTATGTAACCAGGGCTGAACATCTCTATTTTAACATGAAATATTTTCTTAATGTAGCAGAATATTTCCTATTGACCTATTTGATTTTGAGTTCATGCTATCCGTGTTGAATATTTTGAGTGTCTGAAATTGAAGTCCACTTCTTTTTTATTTGCATTACTCATGTGTTTCCAGGATCCCCAAACCAGGCCTCCTGATAGTTCATGATGAACTTGGTCTGAGAACAGGTTCCAGGAAGAGGTGAAGCATTAGAACACATGTCAAATCCTTCCACTTTGCCGTTAGGATATTAACACTCTTCATAAATAACTTAGGACTGGCTGAATCAGGAGGGCAGTTTAGCTCCCTGAGAGAGAAGCCATGAGGCAAGTCCAAGTATAGATTCCACATCCCCCCTCTGACTATGGCATGGATTGGAAATGTATTTTGAAATGGTCCAAAGGGGCAAAACAATAAGGAAAACATTCTTGGGACAGAAGAGAGTGTTATTTTAAAGTTATTATTTCTCTTTCCACCTGGCTATATCTCAATGTTTTTGGAACAGCGTTGCTCAGAGCAGAACACGAACAAAGCTTTGTAGTTATCCTAAGCTATTACTGTGATGGTCTTATCTAAACCTCCTTTTTAGGAGCTCTGCCCTTGTCTAGCTGGAATGTGCATAGATCCCTAATGGGAATTACTTGGAGGCCCCGTACCAGAACATGCACTGGGTGTTTCTTTCTGGGTCTTCATTCTTGGTAAGCGGAACCTCTCCATCAGGCAGGTGTCCATGCTGCCTGTGGTCTCTTCCCCAGGCTGAAACATCATCATTTTTGTGGGAGCTACTACCCCCTCCACACTCCCTGCATCACACACAGCTTTCCACCTAGCCTCTCGCAGGAGATAGCTCCAGTCTGGAAACCCAGCCATCCTCTACATTCCACCCAAATTAGATTTTGTTATCTTTTGGCTTAAAATCCACAATGACCACACCGCCTATGAAGTCCAAATGACTTCACAGGGGGCGAAAGTCCATCGTGAACTGTGAGGCTTGTGTCTGCGAGCATCTCTTGTGAGCATCTCTCGTTAGCCTGAACTGCACACAGATCTGCAAAACATTCACATTTCTTTGTGTCTCTGGTTCCTCTTTCTACCATTGATGCTCTCCCTTGGGTCCATTGGCTTGGTAGAAACACGTTTATCCTAGCACAGTAGACTAGTGTAGGTGTATGAATTTTCCAGAGACTTGGGGGGCTCTCTGCTCTCCCTCTCCATTCTCTAATATCTTAGCACACCCCTTTCGTTCCCTGGTTAAATATTGAAGCCCTTGTGGGACAGGGACCATGCTTTGCTTGTCTTCAGTTGTCCACTGTTAGCATATGAATGTGCCTATTATTGACTCAACTCTGTCATTCAGTGACAGTGTTCTATACCTTATTAAACCTCTGATGTTCAGCTCTGTAGATATCATTGCTAAGAGGGTGCCCAGCATAATAAGTCTTTCTTACTTCAGAATATCAAAACGGTAAACACCCACACACCCACAAAGCTCTTACTACAATTATCAACACAACGCCAGTCAACCAGCACTGACCCTTTCTAATTACTTCTCTATGAGCTGAAATCAGAAATGAGAATTTGCTCAGAGATTTGGCAGAAAGAAGAACCTTCACTGAAATAGCACGACGGCTCAGGCTGCAATCTGTATTCCCTCACGATTTAACGACTTCTTGGTACCAAGTTGCATCTCCGAAGTCCGTGTATGTTTTGAGTGCTAAGAAAAAGTCAGCAGAATACTCAGGAGACTTGGACTTCACCGAAGAGTTCCTTTTGCACTTCCTGCAGGTTACCGCAAAACGGACGGCTCTCCTTTGGGATCAAAGGTCCTACCGGACCACTGGAATAGTTTAACAACTGTCTCTTTTATTTGGTATAGCTGGCTGTAAGAAGCGTGGGAAAAGGAGGACTTCTGGTTGGACCCAGGTTTCAGTCCAGATGTGTCCCTTCCCATTCTGTTGTCATGGGTGATTTCTGCTAAGTTTCCCTCATCTATAAGTTAGGACATTACACTCATGTTGAAAATTAAAGTTGGATTATTACATACCTAGTGCATAGCAGCCACCATGCACCAATTATCGTCACATCGTCTATTTAAAATAAGGTATTCAATATGAAAACTATTTCTTGTGTTACCCCCCCAAAAAAAACACACACACACAACAAAATTACACGTTGATCCTCCCAGAACATATAAATTACTAGCTAGAATTAATCATACCTAGCCAGCTCTTAACATCTTTGGGAATGTTTCTTTATTTCAGTTCTTGGTTATTGTACCACAAAAAGTTATCACAATTTCCTGCGGGGACATTATGAGTAAGGTATGAAGGGACCAAACAATTGACATCAAAAAAGTCAGCATTCTACAATTCTGCTATCCACAGGAAACTGCATAACGCAGTTAAAGCAGGGCGCCTAGCTGCCACATCCATGGGAAATGCTTGAACCTTATGGTGCTTAAATATTTAATGATTCACTGGGAAGATGTGAAACACACTTGATAAACTGCATCACTTTCTCTAGCCTATCGTTTTCGAGTAAGAAATTTTGATCATGCAACTTTTGCAAGATGCCCGATCTACTGTTGACCTATAAATATTTGCTGTATTGTCACTTAAGATATGGCTCATTATATATAAAATTGTGTGATGGCTTCCAAAACCACTGTCTTGATGAATGTATTTTCTTTTAAACCAAAGTGGGTTTCCTTTTATGTGCTCTATAGGCAGATGTGTGTATGTGCATGTATGATGTTGTGTGTTAAGTGTGTGTGTTGTGCATATGTAGGCTAGAGGCCCTAAATTGTTGCTCCTCGGGTGCCATCCACCTTGTTTTTTGTTTTTTGTTTTTTTTTTTTTTTGGATAGCATCTTCATGGATCTGATATTCACCAAGTAGGCTAGCTGGCTGGCCAGGAGCCCCAGGTACCCACCTGTTTCTGTGTCCTCAACCCTGGGATTACATGCATATACCACCAGGCCTGGCTTTCTTTATTTAATGTGGATTTTGGAAGGCTTAACTCATCCTCAAGTACTCAAGGCAAACACTGACTGAGCTACCACCCCAGCACCATGCCCATCTTCATTTTAAATTTACCTTATAGTGTGGTCTGTCCTTAGAACTGGCTGAGTCGGGAACATAAGTTTGCCAGAAGGAAGAGCCAAGGCTGGGGAAAGTGAGATTTTGAGGCTATATGAAGCATACTTCTCTATTCAGTGTTGGGTGGAGAAAAAAAAAAAAAAGAAAACCAGGCCTCAGGCAAGAGGGTCGAATCAATCACAGGTGAGGGGCAGTATGAGTCTCAGCCCTAATAGGCCTGAGTTGTCATGTGAGTTAAACTAGACGAGGCTGCCTACTTCCAGGACTATTTGAAAGGCTGAGGTGTGAAGGCCAACTGAGGAGACACGCACAGTTAGATACTGGGACTTGTAACTTCCTGTGCTAGCGAGCTTCTCATCGCTGACATCAAACGCCTGAGAGAAACAATTGAGAATGAGAGTTTATTTGAACTCAGCTTCCGTTGGAGCTTTGCTGGATTAACTGAGGTGTACAGCGGAATCTCACGCTGTGGGAGCAAGGAGCAGAGGCTGCTCGCCTCATGGTGGCCAGGAAACAGACTGAGAGCGACCAAGAGTGGCCCAGAGCAGCAAAGCCTCCAAGCACAGGCCTGCTCACTCCAACTAGGCTCCACCTCTGAAAATCACCGCTTCTCATTAGCATCACAAGGCTTCAACACATCAGCCTGAAGGGTGACGGGGCGAGCACACGGGGTACTTCATATCCAAACCACAACAGTTCGTGCTGCTGGACATGGGTATTCTTGTTAAAAGTGGGGGATATTTAAAATGGGTGATACAATGCTCCTCTGGTCTCAGAAAAGCCAGTTTGCTGTAGAACGCAAAATGAGAGTGGAAGTGGCTTGGTTGGTAAGGATCTGAGTTTGGATTCCCAACACCTATGGACAATCAGGCTTGGAGAGGTACTGTCCATACAGACCTAGCACAGAGAGGGGTGGGGTCAGGTGGATCCCTGGACTCTCAGGATCAGTGTCTAAAGAGAACTTGTGCCAAAAAATGTCAGGGTACTGGGGCCTGGAGAAATGGCTAGGTGGTTAAGGCTAGCAGCTGCTCATTCAGAAAACTGGAATTTGTTCACGGCACCCATGTCGGGCAGCTCACAGTCTCAGGGGATCCAATAGCCTCTTCTGGCTCCTCTGGGCACGCGCGCGTGCGCGCGCACACACACACACACACACACACACACACACACACACACACGAGTTTGAGAAGCACTTTGGTTTACCACCTGTCATTATAGGGATGAGCGTCTTTTCATTTCGGTCTTCAAGTATCTCCTGAAATGCTCCGACATTTCAAAACACTGCTGAAGGCACCGCGAGGAAAAAGAGAAACGTGACTATACTCTCCCAGGTCCTGCCCTCGGAAGGAAGATGTACTCTCACGGCACAATCAGTATTGCCAAGTTAACGTGTGGCTATCAAGAGATGCAGACTAAACAAAACAGCAGGTCTGCGATGTGAGCTGTGGTCTCTAGGAAAGGCCTCAACTTGGCGACAGAATGTGGAGGACAGAATGGGCTGAGGGAGAGGAGATGCCAATCCAATAATGAAGAGATCCCAGTATGAGACGCATTCGCAGCCTGGATGAGAAGACCAGTGAGCAAGCTGTTAGGAACACATGGGCCGAGGTCCAAAGCTGCTGGGAGCCCGGTTGTTGAGGTTAATGGCTCTGACCTTTACCATGTGTCCACAGACAAACAATAAAAGATATTTGAGATGATGAGTGGTACGGCTAAAATGGGTTTTGGAAGCCCAACTGGCATTGGTATGTCGAGTTGAGTGAAGACATATTTTAAATATTGAGCAGAGCAATGAATCGAGAGGCTTCAAGGTCCTTCAGAGCTGAGAGCTTGCGATTCTAAAACACTGGAGGAGAAAAAAAAACGTGAGGGGGGGAGTGTGAATTAAGTTAAAAAATTGCTGCAGTGATCCAAGGGAATGGGTAGAAGAAATGATACACTTAGGAGTAACGGAATACACTTCTTTCCTGAACACGGGCTTCCAACAGAGGTCCACGCTCTGTGGCAGGGTCACCTCTGGTCATTCCCATTGCCAGCTCCCCTGGCAATGCCCTGAGACCAGTTATTTTACTGCTTAGCTCCAGCCTCGCCAGCAGGCATTCTTACAGGCAACACTGCCAATCATAGGCAAAGGCTCCTCAAGTCCTCAAGAGGAAGTAAGCTTCACTAGTCCTTCCTCCTTGAGAACCAGGAAAAGATTCTGAATGAAGAAGTCTTTAAGCTGACTGCCCACACCAAGCTTTGGGAACTGGGTACCCTGGGAACATAAAAGACAATCAATTGGAAGATTATTGATAAAGAAACCAAATTTAAAAACCGGCTTTCGGTGCTAATTACCTCCCTGTTAGGAGGGGTAATCAGCGTCTCTACTCTTTCTTAGTAGACTTCCAGTTTGTGACATAACTGAGCATTCCTCATTGCGAATGGGGCAAAACCAAACAAAATGTAACAACAAACAAAGAAAAAAATTCCAGACACAGAAAACAATAGGCATGGGTAAGCCCATTACTTGAATTACATAACTACCATAATTTCCAAAACATCTTTATTCTGAAAGATACCTGATTTTCACTTAGAACTAAAATGACCTTTCCCACATCTGTTCTAAACATTTGGTGACATTCCACTTCATAAATAAAGAAAAAAAACCCGCATAACTATACCATCCAAAATTAGGAGTCCAATGTCCAAAGCAAGAAGGTATTATTATTAGATTCAAGGTACATAAAAAATAATAAAAATATTTCCACATACAAGCTAGCAGAGTTCTAATATAATTGAAAATGAACTGTGGTGGTAAAATAACATTTAGTTAGCCTTCGAGTGTGGAGTGAGGGAGACAGGGAAGGTAAGGCAAGGTAATGGAGTCACAGGCAGTTATGAGCTGCCATGTGGGTGCTGGGAATTGAACCCAGGTCCTCTGGAAGAGCAGTCAGTGCTCTTAACAGCTGAGCCATCTCTCGAGTCCAGACCACTCCAATTTAAATGTACTTAAAGATACCAGGCTCATGGGCATAATTCATAACATCAACTAACTGCGACTTTACACCGATTACAAATTAAACCAAGGTGCTCAGGCACCACTGGCTGGATGGCCTGTCCAAATGCTTTCAGACTTCAGGGATTTGCTTAGCCCATTTGCATGCGAGTGTCAAGTGTATCCAGGTGGGGTCATATGAGCAAGCAGACATGGAGTTGCACAGTTGGCATGCACCAGATGTGTCAAATGCACACAACAGAAAACCGAGACGTTAATAGCCTCAAAATGTCAACCCCGGGCACCAGCTCATCTTAGAGCTGAGCATTTGGAGTTTTATTTACACACTGTGAATTTCTTTCCTTCTTTCCTTCATCATCTGCTCCTCCTTCCCTCCTGCCCCCCTCAATTCCTCCCTCTTTCTCTGAGACAGGGTTTCCGCTGTGTGTACATACATGTGTGAGTGCATGTATGTGTGTGCTTGTGTGTATTCTGGCTGGCATAGAACTTCATATGTCAACCAGACTGGCTTTGAACTCAGAGATCCTCCTGCCCCTGACTCCTGAGTGCTGGGATTAAAGGTGTGTGTCACTATGCCCGGCCTGTGAATTTTCTTAATGGACATATAGTGCTTAGTTTAAAGTCGGTTTTACTGGTTACAAGTTTCTTTATTTATTTTATGAATTAATCTTCTGAAAGCAACACGCACATACACTTTTAAAAACAGAATACAAAACTGTAAACGAAGTCAGGTCCCATGCACTCCCCTCCAGAGCTCATCTGCATGAATAGTATGTTTTTGTAGATGCTTGCACTGTGTGTAAGAAAGCCTGCCTACAGAAACTACACACGAATGTGAGTTAAAATAGGAGCATCATTTGTTGCTCCTAACTCCCTTTGAACTAAAGGCTCCACAACAGTCAGGTAGTAGCGATAATTCTGGCTTTGTCCTTTTATTCTCAGAACACAAGCAACACAAATGCCTTCCGTGACTCGGACACTCTGTTTTCTAAACACTGTAGTTCTCTGGGGCATTTTTTTTTTTTTTTGGATGCCTGTTTATGACAGACACCAGGCACAACAGTGACCAAGAAAAGGCACTTTGGTGAAGAAAGAAATACTTCCAGCAAATGGGATACCCAGTGAAAAATTCACTGTTCATCTCCGCTTTGCTCTGTGTGTGTGGGGCTAGTGCCGCTGTTCTGTGGAGTAGTTACACAAGTGTCCTGCTCCTGGAGGTGTGGCTGTGAACCCCAATTGCTGGTGCCATTTGCTATCTGATGAGTGAGTGGTGTTTTCTCCTCTTTAGTTCTCTCCTATTCCCCTCCAGTCAGATATTCTACACGCAGAGCAAAGCAGGGGTTGTGAACAGCAGGCAGACACAGTCCCCCAAGCAGCCTGCATGAAAGTGGATGGACTACCCCAGGAAGGCAGCCACATCCTCTCCCGGCATCATCATGGAACTTTGCCAGGAGGACCAGCGGTGGTGGCACTGCACCTCCTGCCGGGCAGGGCACCGAGGCACAGTGAGAGCGGATCCTCTCACCTGGTGAAAAAATACTTTCTCTAAAGGACACAGTCTTCAACTCCAGTGTAAATGTGCAACTGAGTTGGGTGGGAAGGTGGGGAGTGTGTGGAAATTGGTCCTAGCTGAAGAGGTGACCTTCGGCTTAGGAGAGAACATAGGGCTAGATAGGTCACTCAGGGAAAGCTGTGCACTTCCAGGGCAAGCCTGGTTTCCAGATGTCAGCCTGGCTGGGGAATCTGGACATATGGGGGCCATGGAGTGACAGCTCGTGGCAGACATGAGTGATCTGTAACAATAATGGTGCACTCTGCTTTTGTTTACAATGAATTAGGGGCTTGGGGAGTAGACTGAACGGGCTACAATCACACAGCTGGACCACGTCTTCCTGGGCGTGGCGCCACGTCACTGGCCATCAAATCTGTGAAGGCGCTGTCTCCTCATTTCTTCCTCTGGCGTGAGTCGGAACCCATAGGGTGTTGGGCCATTTCTGGTATTTCCTGCAGTGAGAAAGCGTAAAGGGAAATCACACACTGCCTATCCATCGCGCTGACATTTACAAGGAAGAGTGTACCCTAGGATTCCAAGAGGAGAAAACCAGCTGTTTGGTGTCATCCTTATTTCAACACGAAAAAGGCACATAGCAAACATATTTTAACTTCAGCTGTCAATACTAATTTCAACAGAGAGCAAATAATTTTTAGTACGGTTCAGCCCATGTGCTTGATTCATACTCAGCTTATTGACACTCGGCCCACTTTGACTTTTTTCTTCTACCATGTTCCATAATTTAATTTTCATCACTTAACCTTCCATATGTCTCAAGGGCTGCTTTCATTTTTTATGCCCAACTCAACTAACTCCTCCCTAGCCCACTGCTGATTATGCTGCCTGACTTCTGCTTAGCCCTGGGGCCTCTCCTTCCTCCCTCTAACCTGCTTGTCTTCCCAGCCTGGGTACCAGAAGCACACCTGAGACACATGAGTCTCATCTTCCGGGAGGAGAAGGACAGCATACACAAGGGAGAGCAGGCGCAGAGCTGACTGACCCAGTGGCGGTGATGTCATGTCTCAAGGGATTCGTGTTCTGCCTTGATTTTTTAATGCCCTTCTCAGTCAGCTCACCCCACCTCCACCCAACACACACAGTGCGGTAGCTGACAGACATAATATGTAAAGGTCACATGACTGGGAGGGAGGTTCCTCAGTCTGTAGACATACTCCAAATATAGGCTCTGACAGTATAAGAACTTCAGTTAGCACATGGAGGAGAAATATATAGTCTGTAACTGGAGATTTCTTTCCCTCCTGCCAGTTCCAGAATAACCACTCAGAAGCTTAATATTAATTATAAACTGTTTGACCAATGGCACAGGTTTCTTACTGGCTAGCTCTACATAAAAATTAACCCATTTCTAACAATCTGTGTGTCACCAAACACCCCGTGAATTGCTGGCAATGCTCTACACCTTATTCCTCCAGCAGCTGCTGCCATCTCTCAACCTCGCCTTCTTTCTCCCTGTATTCAGTTTGGTTTTCCCACCTAGCTATATTCTGCCCTGCCATTGGCCAAAGCAGCTTTATTCATCAACCAATGAAAGCAACACAAATTCACAGCATGCAGAAGGACATCCCATATCAACAGTCTGATCTTAAACCTCAGGAAGAAACTTCATGCTCTCTGTTGGATACAGGTAAGAAGGTGGCACTAAAAGGTCATCTCTTCACTCCTAGATCTGCAAGGCCTGCTAACTGGCAATGAATCTTTCTCACATCACCTATAGCAATGAAAAGTCTCATTCCCTTTGTCAACACCTGACCAGCCCTGAAATCTTCCCCTAGTACAAACTCTTTAGCGTTCAGACTTTCTCTGCTAATTGTCCTCATCCAATAGCTGCCACGTTCTGCCCGAGAGAGATGCCATCTGTGTGTACCTCTGCTCCCTCCTACCAGGGACAGAAGCTCAGAAATGGCAGGGGACAGCTATGACACTTCTCACCCCTCACGACCTGGACCAGTCCCAAATACATAGCTGTTGTCAAATAAATATGGTATTAACTGCACTTATCACTTCCAGAGGCATCACCCATCACAGACCACCCAGGACGGCTGTGGCTGACTGGGGGAGCAAAGGCTTTGAACTCACTTGGCCACATGAGAGGATGAGAAGGACAATTGCATCCTCTGAAGGAAAGGAAGTGGGCATGCGATCTTTCTTGCTCGATCTCTACGAATGGCTTATTTCATTGTTGTTCGCATTGACAAGGTGGATAGACGTCACAACTATAGTGAGCTGGTAGAGAGACCAGGGAGAACTGATTTCTGAAGCCAACTGGAATTTTATCTGTCCAAGAGAAGTCCACAAAAACTAGTCAAGAAACTCTTGCGTGACTTTGTTTATGTGTTGTTACTGGGACCCTGATACTTACTTCAAACTAGTCCTCTTTTGTTGAGATCCCGGGTTGATGACCTCTTATGCCTGTTATCCCTTCTTGACTGGAACAATCAAAGAGAACAGAGAAAGACTTGTGCCCATGTTCATCACTAATGATGAGCCTTTACTTTATGGTCTTTGAGTACAGCAAAACGCATGTCACTGTCTTAAACTAGATTAAAGACGACAGTGAATAAAAACACTAAACAACTTTCACCATAAACATTTTATGAATTTTCAAGATTTATCCTATAAAGTTTTTTTTGCTGTTTTTATAAAGGAATTTTTCTTTGTTCAAAATAGTGAATTTCTGAAATGCCAACTACATGAATCAAATCAACACAAGTTTATTGCTTAAAATTGTTTCATATAATCAGATCCAAATCCAACTTTGCTGTTTGTGGCTGTTTTTAACAAGAGAATTCTAACTGTACTTATGAAAGCGGGCCAACACTTGACGGCCTGCTGCAGATGGGCAAGGACTCTGATTAGAATCAGGAGCAGTTCAACGTGGCAAGGTTGCCACAGGACACAAAGCAGTGGGAGCGGACAGTGTCCTCACACTCTCAAAGAAAGCCAGTGTCCTCTGCTGTGTTTCTGTGACAGATGATTCACAGTTGCCTTTGGGAGGACTAATTGTTTCATGATGGAAGGAGGGGCAAAGAGTTAGGGGGCAGACGGTGAGAGTTCCTCAGGTCCAGTGCTCAGCGTGAGTAGGCCGTGTGCACGTGCTCCCTCTCCCTCTCTATCTCTCTCTCTCTGGACCCATTTGCAGAGCATCCAAGGAGAACTGAAGCTTGGCCAACAGAAGAAACGCCACTTGCTGAGGAGAGGAGAAAGAGGACTCACATCCCTAGGCACTCAGAGGCATGAAAGTCACCCCATTTATAGAGCTCTCTCAAGGGCTCCGATTTCACTCAGCTTCTGTTCCCAAACTAGTTCTGCAGATGGGCTAAGTAAAGGACAGTCAGTGTCAGCAAGACATCTCAGGTCACCTGGCCAGTAGAGAAAGGAGCAGTACTTGAGCCAAGGTTCTCTGGCCTCTTATAACCTACCCAACTGCCATCACTTCTGAACCAGGGAACAAGTTAGACACCGTACCTCCTCGCCACTTCTGACGGTTCCACCCACACCCAGTGCTTCTCTTCATGGCTATGTGGGACTCACTGAGACTTGAACACAGAAAACCAGAAAAGAGCAGTGTAAGAAGGCTCAGCTAATATCAAAGGCCTGGATCTAAAATCTCACCTCCCATTTCCTTAAATTCCAACACAGAGCAGAGTGGTCCAGTTTTATAAGAGTCATGGCGTCACAATCTCCATTAGCACAGTAGCATTAACTGAAGTTTCACATTCTGGGCATTTTTTAAAATTCTTCAAATTCAGTTTCTGGTAATAACAAGCTACCCTGCTATTTGAATGGCTTAACCCAGGACCCAAACATGAAGCCACTCATTTTTTTTTTCTCTTTCTCTGACACAGAGTTTCTCTGTGTAGCTTTGGAGCCTGTTCTGGAACTCACTCTCTAGACCAGGATGGCCTTGAACTCACAGAGTTCTGTCTGTCTCTACCTCCCGAGTGCTGGGATTAAAGGCATGTGCCACCACCGCCTAGCCCTACTTAGTTTTTAAGTGTAAATAAATCTCTGATCTTCTGAGAGATGTTTTAAGTCAGCCATCAGTCATCAGTCACCTCCTGCTTGCTGTGTGTGCACTCTGGGTCAGCGCGAGGCCAGGAACAAGGCTCCAGTCTACTCTGCCATCCAGCTCCTTTCTCTGCACTCATCTTTAGACACACTTCTGCAACTTCCACCCACTGTTCCTACTGCCATTCTCTCTTCTGGAACCCAGAGGGTCCAGGGTCCTGTGGGCATGTCTCCAGAGCCTTATTCTCATGTTTCTGACGTTTGCTCAAGGTGGCTAGGGATATAGCACAGGGTCTGGAGCAGCTTCAGGCAGGTGGAAGATGTCACCAGTTTCATAACAGAACACGCTGGCAGAGAATCAGTAGATGGCTTCCTCGATCTGCTTTGGACTCGTGAACACGCCCCAGATAAGATGCTTCATTAAACAGGCCGTGGGTGGTTTCTACAGGGCAGGTGCTGCTGAACAAGGGGGCTGTTTGCCTTCCAGTGCTCTGGAGGGCAATGACCTTACAAGATCCCTCCTCCTTCCTTTATAGCTACAGCTCTCAACCTGTGGGTTGTAACCCCTTTGGGGTCAAATGACTTTCATAGGGGTCCAGTATCAGATATACTGCATATCAGATATTTACATTACGATTCATAACAGTAACACAATTACAATTATGAAAGCAACGAAACAATTTTACAGTTGGGGTCACCACAGCATGAAGAACTGTATTAAGAGGTGGCGGTATGAGGAAGGCTGAGAACTGGTGGTACATAGCTACGTATCTTTGAGTGAGTGGCTTCCCTCATGTTGGTCTTGGTCTCCTAGTTCATGAACTGGAATGGTGAGACCCCCCCCCACCCCCCACCGCCCTGTGAGACTGTTAAGAGGACTGCAGGGGGCGTTGCATATCTATCACTTAGCAGTATGCAGGGAACGCCTGTTACGTCCCTCACACCACCAGGCAGACTATTAAATGTCTGTGTTTGAACTAACTCCATAATACACACTGGAAATAAAATCCCAACATCAGGAACTCCTTAAAGAGCAAGCCGGGTTACGTCTGCAGATACTTTCAGCAGTGATTTGCACACGTGTGGCGTTGTTAGCTACTAAAAGTTTGCTAAGAAATGAACAGCGAAAAGTCATTAACAAACTTCATGGGGCAGCACAACTTTGTAACACCGAAGAGCCTTTGGGCTGCTGGGGAAGCCCAAGGGTCCAGCATGGACTTTTCCTGTTTAGTTAAATAATCACACATGGAACATTTACAGGCCTGGGTGGGTGAAATGGCTCTGCTCTAAAGAGCCTGGCAATGAATATTAGTATTTATGGGACTCACCCCATGTCCCTGCAAACGGAGGTCAGACCCCAATCTCACTCCATGAAGCGGCGAACATGCTTCAGAGGGCCCGGGGAACATTTCCTATTTAAGATGACTTAGCTCCATGACGGCTCCAGTACTGAGATCATACAATTTATTGATTTGTGGTTCTTGATGGAAAAATTTTCAGTTTTCTACCCTTCTGTATAATACAGAAATCTCTACGTTTCATGGCTAAAGGAGGAGAAATGGTTTTCACCAGATGAGAACCGCTGAGGAGTGCTACGTGTTGATGGTCACTTTCCCTGCTCTTCACCACGAGTGGGCACAGGGCTGTTTAATTTGCTGCCGTTCACAGATCTGCAGAGGAGCCAGTAAGGACTCACACCACTCAAAGCATACGATGGTGACCTCGCAGGACGTGGTCATATTTTCCCCTTAAACTAGAGAGCTGAACAAGGAATAAAAAGAAAAACTCTAAACAAATCACTAGCATGTTGTGGTATGTCTGTCAAGGAACAAGGGCAGCGGCGTGGGCCCCCTAAGCTCTTTCAAGAATGTTACTTTCTTAGATTTGCAAAGGCTCCTGAAAAGACAGTCGCTAAATCATTTACTTAAAAAATATCAGAAACGTCTGGAAGAAACCCCAGGTCTACTAATTTCAAAAGATGATCTTTGAATGGGCGTAGGCACTTAGGAGCAACTTTACTTTCAGGATCATTAGTTATGTATGATCTTCTCTCTCTAAATATCTTGGACTTCACCTAAAATCATGTGACTTTCATAATGTGGAAATGGCTTGAAAGAAGGGTAACAGACAGCCATGACTTGAGAGAAAAACAGTGACATTTACATCTTGCCAATCAGCCACGCCAGCCAAGCCCCAATCTCAACTGGCACCTGAGATCTCAGCACGGAAAGCTTTGAGATGGAAAGCGACATAGCCCGCTGTCCTCTTCCCTCCAGCTGGTTGAAGCTGAGGCCATTTATTGGACAGGGGTGACTTGGGATCAAGAGGCCAGGAACCCCCTGAGTAAATGAACCTGTCAGGGGCGGGAAGTCGGGTACACTGCTTCTCAGAAAGAGTCCGAAGGTCTAACTCTGCTACATGCCCACCTAGGTATTACCATCCTTCTCTTGGGAGCATATTATTAGATCAGCTTTTATGAATGGAAGCTGGGGAACCAGACACATATGTAGAAATACACAAGAGCTCCAGAACACAGACTACCACACTCATCCCTTCCACAGGGCATGTGGCTTCCTTGCTTGTTTTACAAGGGTTCAAATATTCCAATTTATTCATCCTCAGGTCTTTCCAGTCATGTCTTTCTTTTAAAGCCTCTGGGTTGTCCTCTCCCCTCCCCTTCCCTCCCTTCCAGCTTACCCTGCCTCCCCCCCCCCCCGACGTCTTATTCCTTGACTGATTTCTAATACACTTGTCCATTTTTGCCCATGCCATCCATAAAGGAATTTATAAAGGTCAATCTGAACGGCTTCATCCTTACACTTCCATTCGTGAGCATCTTCCACATTGTTCTGGGAGGTCTTGGTCCCATTTATCTTTCTAGGTAGAATTTTCTTATCTATTTCACAGGAGAAGCATGGAGACTGGAGACGGTAGGGTTTGGAGTGACTTACCACAGACACAGATCTCAAGCCCTCTTCTCTCTCCATGGTGCTCGAGGCATGGATGTGCTAGTCCCTCATTTAACACCAGAATCTAAGTCTGAGGATGTCGCTGTCTGATGGAGACTCAGGCATTGGCTCTGTTTGAAATCACTGGAAACCACCTTCCCTCTGCCCTAGCTACGATTCCCAACAAATGCCAGATTTTACTTAGGACTCTTGAATGTGCCCCCTGAAGTTAATATCCCCTTTGAGGGAGATTGAGGCTCGGCAAAACCTAGCACCGAGAGTTCACTGTGGATTCCGAAATTCTTCTGAAAGAAGAATTTATCACTTCTTAGAGAAACACTGAAGAGCAAGAAGGCAGCAGCTGAATGACAGTTGAGCAATGTAAGCCGTCGTTTCCCGGCTGTCCAGACCCAAATAATCACACAGAAACTATATTAATTACAACACTGCTTGGCCAACAGCTTAGGCGTGTTCCTACCTAGCGCTTATATCTTAAATTAACCCATTTCTATTAATTTGTGTATCACCACGAGGCTGTGGCTTACTGGTAGGTAAGGTTCTGGCATCTTTTCTCCTTTGGCAGCTCCATGGCGACTGCCTGACTCTGCCTTCTTTCCTCCTCTATCCCCCTGGATTTCTTGCCTTACTCTATTCTGCCCTACAATGGGTCAAAGCAGCTTCTTTATTAACCAATGGTAAAAAAACATATTCACAGATACAGAGGGGAACCCCACATGTACAGTTCACCAGGTGTGGGCTCCCTACGACTCTATCAGGACCTCAGACTCTGCATGCGTACCTGTGAGAGCTGGCCCAGACCTGCAACTGAGGTTTGTGTGCCCATACTGGTTCCCAGGTAGTCTTCAGGGAATGGCAGCACCCCCTCCCTTAGAGCACAGATTTGCCCTGACTTCAGTCTGCAGCCAGGATACCCTCTTTGGAAGAGCGTGCTTGGTTTTGACTTGGACTTGTGGTAGTGGGACAGGGAACCACTATCCTGTGCTCCTTGCCACTGTCCTCCAACTCATTTGGTTTCATTCAGTGCCCTGGCCCCACACTCCCCAAACATAAAAAGTAATTTTAAGCTTTTTGTTGGAATGTGTGTGTGTGTGTGTGTGTGTGTATGTGTGTGTGTGTGTGAATGTATTATAATGGCAAAGGTAACTGAAAATTCAATTCTGGTAATGTTAATACCTTATATTATTAAGATAATTTGTCAATACTAAGAAACAACCATCAACATATTACCAAGACCTCAATTCCAGACTTCATTTGGCTTTTGTCAGTCTTTCTAAGCTTTTGTTCCATGGTCCAATCCAAGAGATTACAGTCCACGTAGATGCTTGGTTTGTGGGTGTCTCTTAGTCATTCTTGTTTCCTATGACCTTGACTGCCTGACAAGATAACCAATAGAAATTATTCAGCTACGTTTGCTTGGTGGTTGGCCTCTTCATTAGACTGAAGTTCCAACTAAGAAGAAAAAAGCCACTGGTGTACTCTTGGTCCCACATGGCCCCAACAGGGTGGATTACTGGTGCAGCTAACCCCAAAAAATTGGTTAAAGACTGTTTTGCCAAGTTTCTTTACTGTAGATTTTTTGTTAAGCTTGTATCTTTATATATCTTATTTATTTATATGTGTGTGTGCATGTGTGTGTGTGTGCACATGCGCATATGTGTGTGTGCAGATACCCGTAGAGGCCAGAAGAGGGCGTTGGATGTGCTGGAGCTGCGGTTTCACAGGGTTTTGAGGTGCCCAACATGGGTTCTGGGAATTGAATTTTGGTCCAGTCCAAGAGCAGCGAACACTCATAACCGCTGAGCCGTATCTCCAGCATCAGTGTAAAAACTTCTTTTGAGTTCCAGGAGGATAAAGCTTTGATCTTTGGGGAGACTGGGTATCTCAAACAAGATGTTACCTAGTTACTCGTTCTTGGGGTCAGCAGGAGGTGGTGGAGTTGCTTATAAACCTTCAGTGAACTCTGGTCTCTAATGGTCCAGTGAGGTGGTCTTCACTGTTCTCTGTATGTGACTTACTAGGGAACTTGGTTAAGAAATGGACTTGGGGAAGGGCAGTGGTGGTGCATGCCTTTACTCCCAGCACCCGGGAGGCAGAGACAGGCACATAGATCTCTGTGTGTCTGAGGCCAGCCTGGTCTACAAAGCAAGCTCCAGAACAGGCTCCAAAGCTATAGTGAAACTTTATCTCAAAAAAACAAAACGGCAACAACAACAAAAAAACAAGTCAGAAGAAAAAAAAAAGAGAAATGTATTTGGGTGTGGTGAGGTTGTCGGTGAGCCCAGACACTCAGTGTTTACTGAGTTCCCGAGGGACTGTGAAAGTGTGATGTACACTAATCACTGACACTGACCATCTTCCATCTGAAAATATCCAGCAGGTTCCACTCAGTACTTGCGTTTGCCAGCAGGTGGCAGCAGAGGCCTACAACCTGGAGTCTGCAGACTAGAAAACTAGGGCACATTCCAGTCAGGCAAGCATTCTGCACTGTAAGCAGAATAAGGGCCATTTTGAACCAGATGGGCCCTACAGAGGATGCTGCACCGAGCATTAGGGAGTTGTTTACTGTCTATGTGGACTGCAGGTTACATGGCAGCATCTAGCAGTTTCTGTATCACACCACGCTTCTCTCTGAGGAAAGACTAACAAGGATCCAAGAGAGGGGCCACAAATATAGGGATTTCTCATCGGTTCCAAAGTCAGAATGACGTTTTGCTCTTGTGCATAGGCCTTGTGTTGCTCACTTTCCCGTCTGCAGCTCCCTTACCAACCCAAGCTCTACATGAGAGAGATGGACCCATACAATTTGTGACTATTTGATAAGACCAGATGCAGTAATAACAACACAACATGATGTAAGCCTAATCAGTGTGGTCACGCTAACTGGTTCACGCGTCTGCTCCAACCCGGGTCAGTTGCTATTACTCGGGTACCACTTGCACGCAGGAGCATCCTCAAGAATAACAGGCGCTAGGTTGCCTGGGACTGGACTTAAACACGTTCACAATCAAGATTCACCCTCACACACCTCTACTTGCCCTTCCTCCGGCCCGCCTACCCGCTCTGGCCCCACTCCATGTGCTAATCCAGAGAAATCCGACTGAAGGAGAAGAGGAAAAGAGAATGGGAGTAGGAAGGGAGAGAAAAGACAGGTCATTCATCTCTCACCGTAACAATGTCTGACACAGCAGCTTAGAGCAGAAATAGCTGGGGTTTGACATGGGTGGTGTTTTCCTTGCATAGCCCCTGTACCCCACCCACCCCCACACAGTGGTTTGTGCCAGGAATCCTCATTGGCTAACCCTGTGATCTCGGGTAGCTGTTGTGCCCTATCTGTTGGTGCAAGTTCAGAAGACACCTGCTATGGACTGGAAATGTGGCCCTTCGTCCCCTAAGGCCATACAATGAGGTCTATACCTTCACTGGGGTTGTGGAGGCAGGCGAAGCCTTTGACAGGTGTTAGACAGAGCCTCTGCAATGGGGCTGGTGCCCTCGGAAGAAGATGAAGAGTTTGCTGACCACCACAGGCACAAGGGGGAGGCTATTACCCTAGGCGAGGGACCACACAGGAGCCCAATCATGCTAGCCCTTGGAACTCAAGCAGTGGAGGCTAGGAAGAAACTTAGGCTTCGGAAACACAGCTCAGCCTGTTACAAAGCTCACAAATTTGCCTGGGCTCTAGAGTTCTTAACACATTAGTGAACATCCAGGAGCAAGAAACAGACTGGGAAATGAGATGTATTATATATATTTGATTGCACTGAGTGCTGTCTTAAAAGCCTTAAATATTCACAGTATCCATTTTTCAAACACCACAAGCCTGGTCAGTGCATAACCGCATGTCCAGACATACTGACATCAATGCATAATCATGGAAATAACCCCTGGCCTGGGAAATTGTCCCTGACAGCCTTACGGGACCAGGGAGGCATGGTGATGGTTCAAAGCCATCATTACAGCTAAAAGCTCCCCTCCCTCCCCCGGGCATCCATCTCTTGCAGGTGGAACCCTGGCCATGACAGTGAGGTAGTCAATCACAGGACTGGGCCAATGGTACTAAGGGAGGACAGGCCAGGGTAGATCCACCACGAGAAAGAAAGTAGCTTCTGTCCTATGGCCACATCCTTTGCCAGGCCAAAGCAACAACAAACCAAGAAAAGCAAAGGGGTAGTGGTGCTGAAAATCAGCCAAAGGAGGCACTCTGTCGCAAGTGTGATGTCCAAGCCTTCAGAGTGGAAGACCAGGCGGATAACTTGGAAGGTGAGGACGCCCCAACCCCAAGTGGATAAGCTTTGAGATAAGCAGCCTGAGAGGCCTTCTGGAGAAATACACAAACAAGCAGGAGCCTTGGGACTTGGTCCTCGGAGTTCTGCTATTCTTACATGGGTCAGAGTCAGCGAGGAATTGTGGATAAACTGTTTATGCTGTGATAAAGCGTCCTAGAGGAAGCATGCGGTCTGGAGTGTGATGGCATTGAACCTAACTCTGCGTCCACGGCCCACTCTCTGTGTGGCCTGCTAGGTCAGATAAACCCTTTCCTGGCCAGAATCCTGATCTTGTGCATCTGTGAGCCTCATCATGTATTCATGCATGTTCTTGCAGGACTTGTGTCTGCATGTATGCATTCCACATGTGTATCTGCATTTAATATATGCAGAAAAAGTTTTCCCCGAAACTAAAGCATAAAGCCTCCTGGGGGTTTTTCAGGGAGATTTATATACTCTTGAAATAGCCTGCCTCTAATTGCCTCATTGTGGCCAGGGTTAATCTCAAAAATGATTTTGAGGAGTGGTGGTCTATATTATTGAGGTTTGACAACAATGAATGTGGGTTACTCTGAAATACCTGTCCACCATTGCCAAAAAAGTAAAGCTTCCTTTATGAACAGAAGTGAGAATTCAGAACCAAACTTTGTAAAGCTAGAACCCAACTCATCCTGTACAGCTGAAGTGGGGGGCAAATCGCTCTCTGAGCAGTTTGGAAACATCTCGACATGTGGTTTGGTCCTATAAAAAGCTAGTACTGGAAGGCTTCTCTACAGTTTCAAGAGGAAAAAAAGATTTGATAAAGTGTGTGAGGTTTGATGGTGCATGCTTAACCCTACCACCCGGGAAACGGAGACAAGGGGTTAAACTCAGCCTTGGGTAAATGACAAGCCCAAGGCTAGCCTGCTCTACATGAGATCCCATCAAAAAACAAAAATAAACCATTGGATAGAGTGTGGAAAGAAGAGTCAGTGCGTGGTATCCAGGTGACCATAAACATTACAGGATTCCAGAGCAAGGCAGCTGAGTTCCAGAGAGGGGCACATATTCCAGTGAACTGAGAGGCGGGAAAGACAGCGCCCCAGCTTCCGCAGCAGCTTGCTCAGGCTGCCTGGCTTTGTTCTTCAAGTCACTGCAGCCAGCAGAACCCGAACATCAGGTGCCAAGCCTGAAATAAGCACCCGAAGTTGCGCTGTTGCTTCTCAGCTGGGTGTGGGGCTACAGAGGAGTTTGAATGTGAGCTTCCCTTTATTCCCCTTTGTTTCAGACAAGCTCTTGGGCTGATTCTCAACTTCATTATCTGTAGAAATCTAGAGAGTGCATGGCTGTCTTCTGAAGACCAAGTGAATTCGAGGAGTCGTGCACCCAGCCTGGAGGAGATCCGTGAGGGTGCAACTCGTTACAATAAGTCCTTTCCCAAGCTGCTCTCTCTGCAGCGCAGCCACCATTCATTCAGCCACACAGGCCAAGGTCTTTCACACCCCTGACATGCCCTCACCTCTGCACCACCAAAGTATGTGATTCTAACACGTGGTTTCATAGCCCTGGTGTAGACAGAGTCAGGTTCCAGCCCAGTGCCCTTATATCCCCCCATGTTGCTTTCAAAACTATGAGTACAAAAGCTCCCTTCCCCATAATTTCCCTAACTCTGACCACTGGTTTGGCAGAATGTTCTTAATATTAAGTGCAAAGCTTGGAAGGCGCACGGAGAAGAGAAAGTAGTTTGATACGGAGACTATCTGAGTTAATAAAGGAAAAGAAGGACGGGCATGGCGGTGTGCACCTTAATCCCAGCGCTTGGGAAGCAGGCAGAGCTCTGTGAGATCCAGACCAGCCTGGCCTCTGTGCTGAGTTCTAGCCCAGCAAGGGCTACAAACCGAGACCTTTTTCTCAAGAAAGAAAAGAAAACAAGAACAAAACTGATGGTCTGGAAGAAGCCTCGGGTTTACTGCTGCAAGGGCAAAATTTCCCAAGATTTCCTTGGGATCTGAAGACAGCAGGCAAGGGCATCTGTCTTGGCTGGATGCCCACACCTGCTTTCAAGATTGAGGCTACAAAGAGTAAGGGCAGTAAGGCCCCAGCGAGGAGCTCTGCCAATATGACTGATCTGAATGGAATGCGACTCTATGAGTCATTTGTAGCTTTAAATACTATAGAGAAAGGAATTCGTAGGACGTGCCCCAACAGCCTGGCTTTGATGTGGTGCGCTCCTTTAAAAACACATTGTTCAAATTTAGGCTAAAATGCAAAGCCCTCGTGTTTACAATGCTGTTACTGGAGGAACACAGCAAAAAAGTACAACTGTTAACTTTAAAGGCAAGATGTAAAACTTCAGAGCAACAGGGCGATCGCCAGTGCAAATTACGAGCTGTTAAACCCCAAAAGGGTTCATTGGTTAGCAGTGAATGCTCTTGAGTCGGCTTGGCCCGAGAAGGGGATGCTCTTTATATAATTTGGGGTACACTGCGTTTACCAGAGCTTTTCCTTGCCTTTGCCCCAGAGCACAACCATTGTGTGTAACCCCACCCCCACCCCAGTGCTTTGTTTGATCCTGTTTATTATACTGTAGGGCTAGGGCAGTGTCTCAAGGGTCACCACTGCTTCTGGGACAGGCTACAAAGTAGATGTAAAAAGTACTGCTGCCCTGTCATAGACACTCTGGGAGCCAGGCTAGCCTCTCTAACCCAAAACACTAACATCCGCATCGTCTTATTATAAAAAACAGAAGGGGGGTTCTGCAGGATTATAAACATCTGAAGACAACTTTCTCATGAATTCTAAGCAGCTATTTTGGATACAGAGGGGGCGGGTAAAGCCGAAGAACGAAGCAACACATTTCCCATTCTTGTTTACAGAGGAGGAGGTGGGGGCAGTCACGGATGCAAAAGCGTACTGAGTGCAAAAGAAAATGAACACACAGTAAGCTGCAGGCAGAGTCCAGGCACCAGTGATAGAAGTCCCAGTGACAGTTCTTGACCCTGTGGGCTCATTCTAAACACGAAGCTATAGAGCCAAGTGACTGTACAAATTCAGGAGCTGGACTTACCACAGCCCTGATAGTATTTCAGGCCCCCATGTCTCGCACCATGCACCAGATCTCCCATTAAGACCTTGTTTGAGGTCTCTTAGAAAAAAAATAGGATAAATCTCCAAGAGGCCAGGTGGGGTACACTAAAATGAAGCCTCAAGTTTCATACATAAAGTACTACCAAAGTGGGATAGGATCATAAGAGCAGAGTTATGGTTAATGATTGGTACCATCTTCATGTCCAGGGCCCAGGTGCCTACCTGCCAGGTGCCTGCAATGGGCCTGACTTTGTCCTTTTGCCTGTAGTGCTAATAGACACTGTTCCGTCTCCTCCCTTCCAAATGAGACAGTAGCCCAATGCATGAATTCAACTGGTTGTTTCCTCTCCTCTTACACAAAACACATCAGTGTTCCACACAGCTCAGATGGACAGAGAAGAAAAGGCAGAGGAGAGCATGAAGTGGTCAAGGATCATAAATCTTGATAATTTATCACAAACTGTCACAGCACTGGACACAGGACCAGGTGGGACGAAAAGCCTCTGTTTACAAAAGATGCCCAAACCCTGCAGTCTGTTCTCTCTGTGCCTTCGCTGTCATAGAATAGGAACAGTTTGAGAGAGAACAATGAGAAAAACACAGAAATACAATAGTTTTACAGAGAAGGTCTGTGTAGAAGACAGCCCAAAACCTGTGATCCTCCTGCCTCAGCCTCCTGAGAGCTGGGATTGCAGGTGTGGACCAGGGTGCTCCCAACGACATCTTGAATTGACAGTTTGTGGAATGTCCTTTTAGCTCTCCTATGACTGTAAATAAATAAATAAATAAATAAATAGTAAAATAAAAGTTCAGAAGGCTAGACATACATCAGTGCTAAACTCCATGTTCCAGCTGTTCTCTGTTTGGTAATTCTTGTTCTCCTTTCCTCAACTGCTTGGTCATCCAGCCACAGTTATGAAGCACTGGCCTAGGTTCTATCTTAGGGTGAGGGGAACTGGAAGGAATGAAGAAGCAAGAGGTGACTTTAGCCACTGCAAGGTCAGGGTTGAGGGACTAAAGTGCTCAAGCCATATAATAATTAGTTGGCTCCAAAATAAACTATGAAAAAAGTAAAAAGTGTTTAATTTAATGCCTATGAAAAATACCATTTCAACAATTTACAATTCAGTTATACATATGTTTACATATATGTTTGTGTTCTATATTTTTATGCTTTAAATGTGTATTTAAGGACTAAGGATGGGATTGCACAGGTTTTAATATAGTGGAAATGACAGGGAGTGGGCTTCTTAAAGTCCACAAAGACCCTCAAAGGTTCCATATGTTGGGGAAGACATCTATAACTCTCACAGAGACTTCAATCTGCCAACAGCCATCGCTGCCTTACAAAATACCACGAAAGAATATCTCAACTTCCTTGTAAAAAACAACCCAAAACAACACCACAACTATATAGAGCTCAGGAAAGGTTTAAGGACAAACAGTTTTCCACTCCAGAGGCCAACAGAGCCCAAGGGGAAGTGTCAACTGCTTAAACCTGTCCCTGCAGGTGGCGAATGCCACTGAAAGAGGCAGTCAGGGTTGGCCCAGAGCTCAGTCATATCCCAAACATGGCTGCTCTACTGCCCTGTGTAGTCAGCAGCGTCCTTGGCGTTCAAGCCTCACTTGAACGCACAGGCACAGCCTGACCCACAGCATAGGAATCCAAAGACTTTCCTTTTCAAACTTCTTTTAGTTAAGAAGAAGAAGAAGAAACCACTTTTCAATTAGCTTCGGCCAAGTAGATCACACTTTCTATTTGCTCCGAGAGTAAGAAGCAGGGGATTACTCTTAATTCAATTCTATTTCTCTCTTTTGTAGACATTTTATCAGACTCCTTAATCCTCCCGGCGGGCAAGGGCACTAGGTAAAAGAGGAGAATGAACTCAATTTTGAAAAGAAAGGCTCACACGACAAAGCATAAAAACAGGCCTTCGGAGGCAATTTGATTTCATTCTTCACCCTTTTCTTGCTGTCCCTGAGTCCTCTTCATGATGCCCATGTGGGAAGCAGGGTAGGAGAGGGCTAGGAAGGTGATGTGGCTGGGGTAACAGTAGCTCGGGATATAGCACCTGCAGTTGAAGAGGGTTCACAGTCCTGCAAACAGACACCGGCTGCTTCAAAGTGCCCTGTCAGCGCACTGGACTTGCTGGTCCCAAGCTTTCCCTTGTGTCTCCACCGTGAGATGTGTTGAGATGATGCACAGCGTGCCAAACAAGAAAACAAGCCACGAGAAAATGAGCTTTGCGCAGAATGAAAATCTACTAAAAATACATTTAAGAGACTTCAAACATGAAATCACATTTACAAAATAACTGCTTAATGACTTAGCCAAAACTGATTCAGGAACACATGGATTAAATTCCCTTCAAAATACATATGGCTTTGCAAACTAGGGGAGAGACTAGCTTAGCAGAGTCATTTCGGCTAGTAGGGCACAGCCCTGGGAGAAAGAAGCCAGCCTGTTCTCACTCTGCCAGGCCTTTACTGGTGCTTGCTTTGGCGACTGTCAACTGGCCACAGCAGTCACTACCTAAATTTGGAGCAAGCTCCTTGTCAATGGTTTAACTCTCTTCCTAGTAAGGCAAAGCATCCAGTACTTATAATAAGTGATTCTTCCTCACCAATACTTCAAGTACCAACAATACAGCCTGCTTACTTCTGTTTTAAAAAGGAAATTTGCCTTGTCTTAGGCCCAAAGCATATGACTTTGCAGTAACTGGCTATAGATTGATACATAGGTTTCTCATTCGTGTTTAGTCATTAGGAACCAGTATGAATCAAGAGATTGCTGGCTCATGCTTTGTTCCTTGATTGAAGAGGCACACTTTAGATAAAGCTTGTCACAAGACGCTCTGTTTTCCTACCAGCCTTTCCTCCAACACAGTGACCCCAGCTCACATCAACATAACATCACCACCATCATGGCCATAAAACATCATCTCATTGTTCCTTGGTGAAAAGATCTGACAACTGCTGAACCTGTTTCTCTAGATGAGAAAATGGAGAGCTGAAGGTCAGAGAAAGGCTACGGAGCACAGCCAGCCAGTCCAGACACCTGCCTTCCTTTCCACCCAGGGCATTTTTCATTGTTTGCTTTGGCTAGTTTTTAGGCATCAAGCTGTCTGGAATGTCTCCTCTCCACTTCTCCACTGATGACTCTTCCGTTCTTCAAAAACCAGAACAAACACAAACCAGGGTGCTGCTGTACAGGTATCTGATGCGGTGTTTAAAGTCCACAGCCAGGTGAACTCACCTTGGGCCATCTGGATGGGCCTGAGTGAATCAGTGTAAAGGCCCGAGAGCAGCCGCAGCAGAAACTGTATCACGGACTGGACTGAATCTTCAGCCATTCCTAAGAACTGGGGTGGTCCACCCTATGGAATTTGGGCTTGTCTGCTCAGCTCCTACAACTGTATGAGTCAGTTCCTTGTCATAACTCTTGATACCAACTCGCACTGGCTCTGTCTGCTGGTTGAATTTTCCTGACACACTAGATATTGTCCCCTCTGGGTTCCTCTTGTTTATTTCGCTCTTTTACCACCCCTAGCTTCTTGCTGGCGCTGGCGCTGTGACTTTTTTTGCGGGCAGGCTTACACCTCAGAGGTTCTTGAAAACTCACAGTGCTTAGACTTGCATATGAAGAAGTATGTGCTAGAAGAATTAAATCACATTATATATAAGACGGTGTGGAGCCCTTCTGAAGGACCAGTAAAACACACACAGGATGCTCACAGGAAGTAAGTCCAGCCAACATGAGTCACAGGCCCAGAAGTCATGTCACCAAGAAGCTATCAATATCAGCTATGGATAGGTTATTGTTTCTTTTCATGGCACAGGGTAGTCCTCTGGAGAAAGAACATTTAGTAGCACTAGGCCCCAAGTCTGGACCAGTGACCATCTCTCTCTCTCTCTGTTTACTTTCTGTGATTGTAACTACCAAACATCCTCTATCTACACACTGCCAAATGCCCCATTGGCACAGACTGCACCAATATCTAACTTCAAAAAGAAAATTGCTGTTGTTTTACCATTATAACACATATATCAAGTTGCAGAATAATGACTGCCGATAACATCACAAACAAATTTCAAATTATGGATCAGAAAAGTGGAAATTGAATACAATAAATTATAAGGGATGCTGAAGCCAAGACAGGTAGAAAGTTTTAGGTGGGGTAAGAACTTTCAACTCTAGACATCTAATCTAGGCTGATTTATACACGGCTTTTGACTAACTCAACAGGTATTTAAGAACCCCTTTGCTGCTAGATCATTAGATAACACTGAAAAGGAGTTTCATAGAAAGTACACTTGAGACAGGCTGACTCACATTTATCATGTGGCATTTATAGAACATGTTCTTGGGGCTCTGGGGCCCCCTTCACAGGGACTGGGTCCACCTCCACATCTGGTTCCCAGAGCAACTCCCAGATGAGTAGATAAGTGTTTTATTGGATTCCAGTCAGACCCACCACATCAGGAGCTCAGGGTGGGGCCTAGCAATGCTACCTAAACGATAGTGTGGATTTCAGTGGATCTGAAACCCTGGCAGAGCTTCTGGCTGAGCAGGTCTCAGTAGGGTGAACATATCCAAAGCTTTACATAGATAGCAAATCCTCAGAGAATCCATGACATGTTGCTGGGGCACTGGGAGTCCTTTGGATTTCTGGCCTCTTGCCCGCCCCCAGTCCTACCTCTCTCTTCCTGTGATCCATCCTTGTCTGACTCTCCCTATTTTTCCTCTCTTTTATCAGTACACTTGTCGCTGCATTTAGGGTCTATACCACTAACCCAGGGCGATATTATTTTGACAGCCTTCACTGTATCTGCAGAGATATGTGTTACACATAAAGTCACATTCAGAGCTGGGTGGAGTGGCTTCTGGAGAGATCTGTTCAGCCCACTGTGTCACCCTACAGATCACTTCAACGCAGCAGTCCCCTGGTGCTCTAAGGGCACCCATCTCCTTTAGGGACCAAACTGCAACGCTTGTATGATTGGCTGGGCTTCCTATCGCTCCATTTTTAACTCTGAGTATCCAGTCAGAGTAATGATGGCTCTGCTGGAGGTGACAAGAAGAGGAAGCACTGGGGCCTTTGGGGACACATCAGGAGCACTCGGCTACTCCCTGCAGCCAGGAGGCAACATTAGAGGGACCAGATGGAGGGGAGAGAAATCCAATTTGTACAGCAGCTTCTGAGAAGTCCTTGGATAGGTTACATACAATCTCAGAAGCCCCTAAAGATATCTGTACTGAGGAGATCAATGTGGAAGTTACTGACCAATAGGAGAGGAGATATTTAGAGGTGGCCATGACCCAGAGCGTGCAGAATAGAACATGCGGGGGAAAGCAGGCACACCTGGCATTAGGAAGACAGGGGGGGGTAGGAAGGATTGAGAAAGGGGCAGGTTAGCCACTAAGGTAAGGAGGCCCTAGGCCTCAGCCACAGCGATGGTAGGAGTTTAGTGGGATGTGTCTCTTGAGAGGAAGCCGCTTCCTGATAGACTGGAGAATTCGGAGTTGGTGAGAGCAGCAGGGCGGTTCTTCCGGGAAGTGCGCATCTTATTAGAAAGGGCAGGAGCAGGAAAGCAGCGCTGTTCTTTCCTCTGGTGCGTCTGCCCCTCCCCCACACCCTATAAGATGGTCTCTCTTGAGATGGAGGCACCAAGGGAGAAACAAAAGAATTTCCTGAGATGGGGCAGGTGAGAGGAATGGGTTCTCCCAGCCTTCTCCAGAAAGAAGGAGTAGTGAACAGGCTGTTTTAGTCCTTGGGAGGGAGGTGAAGGCACTTCAGACAGGAGTCCATGTTCTCGGAGTGGGGGGGGGGTTGTTCATACAGGGCTCAGGACCTCTAGTGTATCATCAGCACACCCTAGATGCCTCACCTTTCCTTCCTTCTTTCCTTCCTTCCTTCCTTCCTTCCTTCCTTCCTTCCTTCCTTCCTTCCTTCCTTCCCTCCCTCCCTCCCTCCCTCCCTCCCTTCCTCCCTTCCTTCTTCTTCCTGCCCATCCTCTGTCTTATTGATTTGTTCTCTCTAGAAAGATTAGCATCTCTGATCTTTACCAGTTCCTGCATATAGAAAGATTAAATTCCAAGCATATATTAATTCTGATAAAATTCTCTTACTAGAAGCAAAGGTGGAGGAATTTAGTAAGGTGGCCCTTTGTCCACATGGAGAATTGATTAAAGCCTAGACAGCTATTAGATTTGGAGTGGAGTGACAGAGAAACAAGTTTTTGAATGGATCATCTCGCAGTTCTACTGTCAGGGCTAATTACTTGTGTCAACCCATGAATATGCTCGCTGGAGCCGCTTCCGATGGTAAAACGTAAGACTTGTAAATATCAAGGCACCTGGAAAATGCACACGTTCCCTTATTCACGGCTAAAAGTGATGTGGAAGTATGGGCTACACAATGAGCCTTGGGAATCCATTGCAGACAGGTTCGCAGTGAACGAGGCTGCTCTTGGTTCTCCCTTGCTCAGATTATAGGTTATTTCAGCTCTGGGATGAAGCGGCTAGTGTGGCCATTTCAGAAGGACAACTGCCAAGATGAGGAAGGACTTCCTTACGTTACTGGAAAACTGGAAGGGAGCCTAACTTGCCCCGGGAGTGCCTCTCTCTTATTAGTCTGAACTAGACTGGAAGGTAGAATGCACCAACTGCTGAGGTAACGGGAGAAACGGTTGAATTTCCCCTCTGTGTGACCTCGGCTAAGTGGAAAGGCTACTTTGCTTCTCTGCAACTCGGTTCCTTCCTCTGAAAACACAGGGACAGCAAGAACTTGAAAAGAGTGTGGTGAGCCTCCCCTGTGTTCACTGTGTACGATCAGGGAAGAGGAGACAGGAAAACGAGGGCGGAAATATTCCAAGTGTCCTGCATCCCCCACCTCAGGCATGCATCTCAGATGCACCAGGGGGACACCATTCCCTGTCCACCAGTTCCCATCAATCCTGCAGTGTCCACTGGGGAGGGAGAGACAGCTGGGACTCCAGGTGTGGCTGACTGCAAAGCCAGACTGCAGAAGGATTCCCCAGGGACTTCAGTGACACGGTTGCTAAGCCCTTCGAGGGTCCTTCTTCCATCTTCCATACATTTTAGAACATGGCAGTCAAACTCTTAATAGGCAGAGCTGATCTGGCTGCTAAAATCTCATCTAAAGGCTACTATAAAATAGCTAACATAAAACCTATTTTAAACTAAGGTCAGTAATTCACATATTTCAGTTAAATTCTCATAAGTAACTACTTGGCAGCAATCTACAAAAATCAACATATTCCCACTCTACAGTCTGCTTTGCAAGATTTCAGAGACTCCTGTTTCTCTCTATCAGTAGGAAGAGCTACAGAGAGCTTACTGATTGCCCATAGATAGTATGCTGAGGTCCCCTCCCCATCACCCCACCAACTCAAAGCCCTTATATTCTAGAAAATAATAAGATGTCACTATTAAAGCCATAAACTAAAAATTCACTCCTATAAACTTAGCTTACAGAATTGGTCAACTAATAAAAAGTTGATAATTCTTAATTCTTTCTAAAAAGAAAATCCCTGAAGAATAACTTAAGAATGAATCTGTTTTTCCCAGGTTCATCCATTTGCCTGCAAATTTCAAGCTGTCATTCTTTTTCACTGCTGTGTAGTACTCCACTGTGAAAATGCACCATATTTTCCTTATCTATTCTCTTCAGTTGAGGGGCATCTAGGTTGTTTCCACATTCTGGCTGTTACAAATAATTCTGCTGTGAACACAGTTGAGCACATGTCGAATGAGGTAGCCCAGACCCAGAAAGACAAATATAGTATGTACTCACTCATAAGTGGCTTTTAGACATAAAGCAAAGAAAATCCAGCCTACAGGCCACAACCCCAGAGAAACTAGACAACAAAGAGGACCCAACGAGAGACATGCATAGATCTACATGGGAAGGTGAAAAAGACAAGATTTCCTGAGTAAATCGGGAGCGTTGGGGTCACGGAAGAGGGTAGATCGGGAGAAGGAAAAAGGGGGAATGGAGAAAAATGTATAGCTCAATAAAAACAACTAAAACAACAACAACAACAACAAAAAGAATCAATCTGGCCAAACTTTTAGAGCATGGAAATAATTGAACACAATCTGGCATGGTGGCACACACCTGATTTCCTAGCACCTCGGTGGTAAAGGTGGGAAGACAGAAAGCTCAAGGCTAGCCTGCACTATATAGTGAGGTACTTTATTAAAACAATAACAAGCAAGGGCCAGGGTGCATCTCATTGTCTAGCATGCTCAGGGCCCCATGTGTAATCCTCTCTAGCACCAGAAAAATAAAAACAGCATAACACATACAAAGAAAATGTAGCTGAACTACTTAATCCTTTCCATGGATGACAATCCCATACAAGGCAACAGAATCCACTGGCATCTCCAGTGACATGTAAGCCTACTACCTACAGAGTGAGTAGTTCTTTCACCTGTCGAGTGGGTTGGAACTGAATTAATACCAAAGCGACAGACGCGACAAACTTACAGACACAAGAAAAGATGTACAGCTTCATTATTATTTAGTACAGTTGCATGAAAATCACTGTAAGGTGTCACTGCACACTAGCAGACTGGTTGTAGAGTAAATAACAAAACAAATGAACAACAACAACACTCAAACAAATCATAAGAAGAACAATTGGCCAGTCCACTGACATGGAAGATACTGTGTCACCATCCTCAAGGGTGTACAGATCACACCACAGGGTCACAGCACTTCACAACCACTAGGATGAATGTGACAATCTAAAAACGTGGAGAAATAAATAAATAAATAATAGCAACAAAGTGGAGAACTAGTACCCTCATACAATGAGGATCTCTATGATTGGCTTCTTTCACTTAGCATGCTTTTGGGTTCATCTGTGTTAGAGCATTTTATTAGTGTCTCACTATCTTCATGGCCAAATGTTATTCCACGGAACAGATGAAATACATGCCCTTTGTCTGATCATACCTGATTAAAGTTATTTCTACTTGATTATTACAATGAATTTCCACACATAGATTTTTACATAAGCTACATTTTTCTTTTTTATGGAAACTCCTGTTTGGTATGTCAAAGTTAAACTATTTTTTTTTTCACTCAAGTAAGTACCAGGCTGTTGTCAAAAGTCATGCTACCATTTTATAGTTTCAACATCATGGCATGAGGTTGCTGATTTCTCTACATTATTGCTAAGATTTAGGATTTTTAAAAGTTATTGCAGTAAGGTTGTAAAGTGTGTGTACTTGTTGGTAGAGTATTGGGTGTCTTTGGAGAAGCATCTGTTCAGATCACATGTCCATCTTTAATCATGTTCTCAGTCACTTCTGGGTCTGCAGAGCTCTTTATATAAGCAAGCAAGTTCCCTCATCAGACATGACTTACAAATCATCTTTTCACCTTCTGATGCTGTCCATTATGGCGCCAAGCTTCTTAATTTCAATGAAGTCCAACTTAGTTACTTGTGCTTGGTTGCTGTATTTTGGTTCCACTTGCAGGCAGAGGTGGGAATTTACATGTGTTTACATGTGTACCAGTCATCTGGTCATCTCCTCCCCTTCAGGTATCAGGCTGCTTCGACATCTCACCTACGTTACTCGTCACCAACAGTGTGACCATACTCAGATCCGGTTCCGTCTAGACTGGCTCTTTGGCAGCAACTCGTTCTGTTCCTTTCCCAACAGCATCAGAAAGAAGGCACAAGAGAACTGATTCTTATCCAGACCTTCTTAGAGATGGGGAATTTCAGAGCCTTCTGAAATACCTTATTGAGGCCATCAGTGGTGATGTTTGTATCATTTCTTGATGGAAGTAGATGCACAGAAGCAGATGCGAGGAATTGGCAAACCCCAGGGCAAAAGGTTATAGCATGCACCGAGTTAGCTATAGGGTAATGCACAAAGAGAGACTTCAGAAACCAAGCATGAAGCTAAGTCTGTGATCTCAGAGAACCACCCTGCACATGGCTGCCTTGCCCAGATTCCCCTCCCTGTGGGGGCTTCTGCCATTTGTCCTTAGAACATCCTGAGTCAAGTTTTCCTGCCAGCTGTTTTGGGTCAAAATAAATAATTTTGATGGTTATAAACTATAATTAGATGGTTATAAGCCCCGAATAATCCTTGTACTTTGATTCTTCACAGAAATGTAAGGCTACAGAAAATGTGGTCGAAGGAAACTAATATTGAATTTGTGGCCTAAACTCTGATTCCTGAAGCAGAGCCCTTTGGAACTGGAAAGAGACTCTCCCAAAGCCCAGGCTTGTGCCTTTTTCAGAGCAAAGGAAAAACACAACTTTCGCTGCTGAGATCACTAAAGGACTCCAGAGACGGTTATCTAGAAGCCCAAGAATGCTGACTGGCTAAAGAGAGGGGCCACACTGGTTCCAGGAGAGACCCCCAGAGTGGCTGTGAGCCCTTCAGGAAGGCACTGGGCACAGGTTAGTGCTAAGTCCTGGCTCAGAGTGGGACTCCTGGGGAAGAATGCCTGAGTACAGTGGACTGAAACAGAATTCGAATTCTGCCGCTAACCACATGCCCAGGCAAGCTATTTCCTTCCTCTGTGCCCCAGATCTTGAAAAGGGGACTTCATGGGGCTATTATGTGTACTGCATCCCCCTTTATTACCACAAAGAGATCTTGGGAAAGCACAGACACTGGCGTGGTGAACACTTCATAGATGGCGCCTATTTGACAGGAGCTGAACTGCTTCCCCCCAAGCTCATCTGAAACATTTAGTTTTCAGATGACCACATTTTCTGTGGCCTTACATTTCTGTGAAGAATCAGAGTACAAGGATTATTCGAGGCTTAAAATAATCTAATTATACATTATAACCACCAAAATTATTTATTTTGACCCAAAACAGCTGGCAGGAAAACATGACTCGGGATGTTCTAAGGACGAATGGCAGAAGCCCCCACAGGGAGGGGAGTATGCTTTCACTTGAAGAGAAGGCTCTTAAAATGGTAAGTAAGGTTATGTGAGATAATATGAGTTTGGCCCTAACCTACTCTGAATGGGGTCCTCACAAGGAAAGAGGCAGGAGACACGTACAGATGGTGTGAGTCCAAGGGGGAGGTGGACACTCACATGACACAGAGAAGCCAGGTGTGCCAAGATTTTGACCTTGGCCTTCCAGCCTCCAGAATGGTGAGAAGTCACTATCTGCTGGCTAAACTGCTCCAGCCTATGGATGTGCCACCGCAGACATTCCAATACAGCAGGACACAGCTGGAAGGACACGGCATCATTGTTCCCTTTTCAAAGGTCAGAGATCCCAGGCCCTAAAAGACTTGTCACGTCACTGAAGGATATCAAGACGACACAGAGGAGCTGGAACACCCAGGGATACCATGTTGGTGTCTGGCCTCGTCTAAAGCTTACCAACTTTTACTGCAAAGCATCACAAACTGAACGGTGGCTTTCTGATGACCTCTGACACACTGACTCACCAGATTCTAGATGGAGCAACCAGCACACAGGTCCTCAAGAATGAGGCTGGGAAGCACACACAGCTGGGATTCTCTCTTCCACCTCTAAGCACCACCAGACACAATTCGTTGATGCCATCCTCAGTCTAAGGCAGAACTGGCCCAGGGTATCAGACCCTGCAGAGCTGGTGAGGGCCTGTGGTCCTAGGCCCTGTACTACCCAATCTACTCACCACTAGGAAACATCTTCCCGCTCTCCATCTTGTCAGATGCGCACACACCTGTCTCTTCCTCACCTTGAGGCTATGGATACCAATCTCCCAGGGATGGTGGTTGTCAGCTCTACCCTGCCACATCCTGACAGGATGTGTAAATGTCACAGGAAATTCTTTCCCAGCTGTCTGCTTTTTCTCATATTTTAGGTCTCAACATCAATTGCTAAATACCAACTCGGCGGAAATTTGGCGATCTTTCCCTGTGGCTCCACTTTCTTCCCTTGAGTCTATTATTTTCTCTAACCACACCCTATTCATATCCTTTCTACAGCAATGCCCCCAGTTATGATTACTTTGATTTATTTGTGTGTCTTTCCTCTTATCCATGTGTGTTGGTCCCATTTATCTTCCTGTTGACTGCTTTCTCTACTGGACGCCATGCATTCCCTCAGGACACGGATGGTCTAGATCTTACTTACCATCATTGTGTTCTCAGCACCACTTTTCACACACACTAGGTGTTTCAGCAGCCACTGTCATATGAACACAAGCTGCGAGTACCCGGTGAAAGGAGGAAGTCTGTCTCTGCTTGTTCTTAACCTACAGCAGGAGTTGTCAACCTTCCTGAAGCTGCGACCCTTTCATACAGTTCCTCATGTTGCCCCAAACATAACATTATTTTCGTAACTACCTCATAACTGTAATTTTCTACTGTTATGAATTATAATGTAAATATCTGTGTTTTCTGATAATCTTGGGTGACCCCTCTGAAGGGGCAATTCGACTCCCAAGGGGTCGCAACCCACAGGTTAAGAACTGCTCTTGTAGAGGCTGTGGTGGGAAGGAGATGGCACAATGCCACCTGCTCTGCCCCTATCATGCAAAGGCAATTGAAATTACAAGAGCAGCCTTAACATAAAACATAAGACGGCAGGCATGCCCCTTTTCAATGTCCTTCCATACCTTTGGGGTTACTGGCTGTCTTTATTTTGGTTTGGGTTCTATCAGTGACTGCTTACTGGAACCCATTAGAACTTATTTAAAGAGACAGCCCTCAACCTCTTAGCTGTGGTTCCTCACTAGGTACTTCTCGAGGCACGTGAAGATCCCATGCCATAAAGAACTCAGCTTATATTCGGACTGAATATCACACTGGAAATGTGAACCCAGGCGATAGTATAGTTTAGAATGCTGTGTGTGTCCCAGGACTCTCTGTTCTGCAATGGACCCCCCCCCCCCCGTGTGAGGTGGTAAGAAGGTAGAAACCTAAGCTGACTGTGGCGTTTGGAGATGGATCTCTCAGAGGATGATCAGAGTTAGAGTAATGGTTCTCAACCTTCCTAACGCTGTGCAAGGGTCACTCCACCCCCAAGAGGTCATGACTCAATGAATTATAGTGTTACTCAGCATGCTGGAATCCCAGTGACTTCATGAAGGAGAGACAGGAGATGCTATTCCAGCATGTGCCCTATGCCCCACATCACCTGGAGGCCATCAGCAGGAGGCCAACACTAGATGGAGGCCTTACCTGTATGCCTCTACAACTACAGCCCAAATAGACTTTTCTTCTTTATAAATTACCCAGCCTGTAGAACTGTAATATTGTAACAGAAACTAGGCTAACCCGTTAGAAACGATTCCCTACAAAGAGCAGAGCGACACAGACTCCAGGATCAGATTGGGGACTGACAGGCTGCGTGACTCTCAGCCAATGACAACCTCTCTTTCTCAAGTGCTGTGTGCCAAGGTAGTCTGGACCAGTCATCTCCATGGCTTTCACAGAGTGATAGTCCAATAAGAGCTGTGTTAATAAGGACTTCTTAATTTTACAGGCCAAGCTGCTGCCAAACGGCTCAGACTAGTCCTTTTTCTGTGCCGAAGTGTCAGCTGGGCCCTTCTTAAATGGCACAGCCCTGCCATTGCATTATAGCCAGCTCTAATTAGGAATGAAAAAATTTCATTCCTCTCTAATAAGAAACACGTTAAAAGGCAAACATTTTTTAAAAGACACTATAAGCAATAATCATTAAAATTCACTGCATTATGCTGGCATTCTTCAAAAGTCTAAAGCCTAGAGCACAGCATACGTAAAAATTATGCTATTTTGTATTTTCTTAATTGCATAAATTTCCATTAAGATCTGGAATGTGATGAAAGTTGGTCTTAATGGCTCCTTTTACCCTTATGGAGACACATAAGGAAACTATCTTTATGTGTGAATAGGGGATAGAGAAAACCACCTTAGTCATATCTTTACACTATATGGGTTCTCCACATAGTATTAAATTTAGACATGCAAGCTTTAGAACAGCCAGGCTGTTCTAAAGTAGGTGGTAGCACTATGTGCATCTTCAACTTTAATAAACAAAACAACACAGTGTGTGATGGTGCACAGCTGGATGGGACGGTGCCCACCATCAATTGCAGTCCTCTGGAGGACAGGCAGGCAGAGCTCCCTGAGCCTGAGACCAGCCTGGCTTACACAAGTACTTCCAAACTAATCAGGGCTGCATAATGAGACCCTGACTCAAACAAGCAAAGAAACAAACAGAAAGACCCAATTTCCAACTCTGTTCTTACAGATGCAGAGCAAAAGGAGAACATCCCAAGCTGATCTTCAGAGCTCGGTTCCCACCAGCAAAGCCATGCCCAGCTTACCTGGGATGTGTGGGATGAAGGAAGCCCAGTTCCTCTACTACACCATTGTCTGTGCACACTCACTTACTCCACCTACCCACTATGGATTGTGACTATTGCCCATACACACTTGCCCCACGCAACCACTATGGATTGTGACCATTGCCTGTGCACACTCACTTGCCCCACCCACCTGCTACGGGTTGTGACCATTGTCTGTGCACACTCACTTGCCCCACCTACCTGCTATGGATTCTGACCATTGCCTTGCACACCCACTTGCCCCACCCACCTGCTATGGATTCTGGCCATTGCCTTGCACACCCACTTGCCCCACCCACCTGCTATGGATTCTGACCATTGCCTTGCACACCCACTTGCCCCACCTACCATGAATTCTGACCATTGCCTGTGCACACTCACTTGCCCCACCCACCAGCTATGGATTGTGACCACTGCCTGTGCACACCCACTTGCCCCGCCTACCTGCTATGGATTCTGACCATTGTCTTGCACACCCACTTGCCCCACCCACCCACTATGGATTTTGACCATTGCCTGTGCATACCCACTTGCCCCACCCACCTGTTATGGATTGTGACCACTGCCTGTGCACATTGACTTGTCCCACTCCCTGCTATGGATTCCAATGTAAGGGCCAGAGCACTTTAAGTCAGCTGTGCAAATGACTCTTCCAGGCAACCAGCACTGAGGACTACTAATAGCTCTGAGGAAGCAGTATGTTTTACTGACTTGATTAGCAAACTCACTCCTTGCCTTGCAGTCCTTGGGTATACCCACGGTCATCACTCATATAACCTAAACTCACTAGAAAAGACTGTCTCTATTGATGGGAAGTCAGTAAGGTCATTGCATTTGTAAATTTGCCCCTCCTTCTTGATGTAAACTATGCTGTTAATAAAGTCTTCCCTGACACTCTTAATGTTGTCTCAATTCTACCTTTTCACTAAACTGAAAGGCTACATATACAGTTGAATGAATGTTAACTGTAGCTTGGAAAACATTTTGAGATTTCATATTTTCTGACTTTTCCTAGCTATCCAGTAAGAAGACATCATAAAAGATAAAGTAGATATAAATATTATAATTGTAATTTTTGCTTGATAACTGTTTTGTTACATATAATTTTACTATGTTAAAGTGAATGCCTTTCTTTTTGTTTAAATAGAAAAAGGGGAAATGATGTACGTGGGTCTTCTTTCTATCTGTTGCTTTCATTGGTTAATTAATAAAGAAACTGCTTGGCCTGATAGGTCAGAACATAGGTGGGTGGAGTAGACAGAACAGAATGCTGCGAGGAAGAAAGCAGAGTCAAGCAGACGCCATGGCTCTCCTCTCCCAGATGGACACTGGTTAGACTCATGCCAGTAAGCCACAGTCAAGTGGCAATACAGATATTAGAAATGGGTTAGATCAATATGTGATAGTTAGCCAATAAGGGACTGGAGATAATGGGCCAGGCATTGTTTAAATGAAAAAAAAAAGAAGATTGAAAACAATGATAAAACCTGTAGTGGAAATTTCTACAGCAAGTTTAACATTATCCAAAAAGATAGTAACAACCAGTGCTTTATAAAGATTAACTTAATTTTTTTGTGAATGTTTTACAAAAAAAAAACCAACACTAAAATTCTTCCAATTTCAATCAAATTGGAATGAACAGAGTACAAAAACATAAAGTAAACCAGTAGAACATTTATTGTGCTACTAATATGAAATATAGAATATAGAATATGAAAACTATTGCTAGCACTGCTATCATCTGGGGCCGAATTGCATTCCTACACATGTACACCTTAAAGCACTAGAATCTAGAATCCTCCAGATGTGATTAAGTTAAAATGAGGCTCTCAGAATACTTGCACAGAGAAGACTTTCTGATTTTACACCTACACCTCACACCATATATTCACAAAGCAACTCAAAACAGGAGGAAAAGCATGAGGTCTGAAAGACAAAAGTACTGAAACCCAAAACAAAGGAGCTACAACAACAGAACTGCGAGAGAAGCTCTATAATGCTAGTCTGGGGAAGATCTCACTACAAAAGCACATGCATATATACACGTATCTGCTGGGATATGACCTCCCCAGGCACAGACTTTAACAAATGGAATTTCAAACACAGCAAAAAAAAAATCAATGAAATGAACAGACAACAAATAAATTGAGGAAAATGTCCATAAACTACAGATATAAGGAATTAGTACCTAGACTATGTATTAATTTCTAGTTAACAAGCCAACAGACAGAAAACAAAACTGACCCAGTCTAAAGACAGATAAAGGATCTGAGCAGATAGCTCTCAAAAGGAGACAAGCAACGGACCAACAAGTATTTGAAAAAAAAGTTCAGTGTCCCCAATCACAGAGAATGCACATTAAAACCGCAGTGAGATGTCTGTCACCCGTCCTTGTAGGTGGGAAGGCAGTCAGTGTGCTCTTCATATAAGTCAGCATGGAGGTGGGGTTGAGGAGGTGGCGCCATTGGCAAAGTGCTGTACTTGTCAAAGTGTGAGAACTGGAGTTTGATCCCCAGCACACGCGTTAACAAGCCAGTGTGCTGTCCCACATCAGGAACCCTGGCTCCAGGGAAGTAGGGACGGGGAATCCTAGTTCTTGTTGGTATACCAGTTAGCCAAACCAGGAAGTATGGCAGGGAGCCTTGTCTCAAAAATATGGTGGAGGGCAATAGGGAAGGGAATCTGATCTGCCTTCTGGCCTCTGCATGTACATGCATGTATGTGTACAGTCACACACAAACATGTACACATGTATAACACCAACATACACCAACACACACACACACAGAGCTAATATCAGTATCCCCAGGAGACAAGAACACCTGTGAGGGACGGTGTTGATTCATCTGGATTCTGGCTGTGCTTTGGGGAATACAGTGATCAGCTCAACTGAAGGGAGAAAACCATCCTAGAAGTGGACCATTCCCTGGGCTTGAAAGAGTGCTGGAGGGCAGACAAAGGAGAAAGCTGCCTGGTTTGCTCATCCTTCTCTGCTTCCTGACTTGGGATGTGGCAACCAGGCCCTTCCAACTCCTGCCACAGTGACAGGTCACACTCTTGAACTGTGATTCAAAAGAAATCTTTTCTCCCTTTAAGCCACCTTTGTCTGGGTATTTTATCTCAGCAAAAAGAAAAATAGCTAAGACAAACAATATAGAGGTTCCTTAAAAAGTTAGAAGTAGAACAAAGGTAAAATCTAGAAACCCTATTCCTGGGCATTTAGCTAAAGACGTGGCATTCAGTGTTTCGAAGGAAGAGCTGCCCTTGCAGTCTGGCAGTATTTGAACAATAAGCACAGAATCAGCCTAAGTGCCTGTGGATGCATAAATAATAAAGAAAATAATATGCATACAGAGCAGAGCAGCAGTTTCCTTCAAAGGGGAGCCCTGGCATTTGCAATAGCATGATGGACTTGAACTATGTTGAGTGAATAAGCCAGGCCAGAAAGGTAAATGAAACCTCCTTATGTGGGTAAAAGAAAGCACCAGGAGCCAGACACATGTTGATCAACAGATTGTGTGTGTGAGAAAGTATGCTAATTCATTTGAATGAGCTATTCCATACTACATACTTATTTTGAAACATCATGCTGTTCATGAATAAATATATACAACCTTTGTCAATCAAAGCAACTAATTTCTTTTAAAAAAGAAGCTGTTAGAAAGGGCCCATATTTAGTTTGAATAGCGTACTTACAAGAGGGGGTTTGAGCCCTCAGAGACACAGGCAAAGAAGGAAGACCACAGTGAGGGTGTGGGAGATAGGCAATGGACTTGTTGGCGCCTTGGCCTTGAACCTGAAGTCTCTGGAGACAGGAGAGTATGCATCTCTGTTGTTGAATCTACTCAGTCTGGGCTATTTTGTATGGCAGCTCTAGAACACTAACAATTATTAAATTATCACTGATGATGATTTAATACCACAATTATTAGGCAGTGCGAAAGCAAAGCAACAGAAAGATTAAGTACACGGTCTGGGGCTGGACACTGGGCTCCAATGTCAGCTCTACTCTGCCCAGCTTTGGGCCTCAGTCAGTTCAGGGTCCCAGTCACGCACCATGCAGGTGCAAACCCATGCACTCATGCATGGGTCCCTGACAATGGTGCCTGAGATGCTGCCGATCACTGAAGTACCTCCCTCCTCCATACCTAGCACAGAGATTTCCAAACACACATGTGATTTGCTTACTCCCTTAGTTTTTGTCCTTTCTAGCTTTCTTTTGCTTTGGCTAGGGTTTGCTTGTTTTTTTATTGCTCTTTTAAAATGGGGTCTAAACAAGTAGTCCAGGCTGGTCTCAAACTTGTGACCCTCCTGCCTCAACCCAAGTGTAGAAAATATAGGCATGAGCCACCACACCAAGCAGTTACTCCCCTGCTTAAAATTCTCAATGGTTTTAGACCATAGGTAGGTTGTGACACCTTTGGGGGTTGCATATCATATATCTATATGTATATATATATTTATCAGATATTTATTATAATTCATAGTAAAATTATAGTTATATAGTAGCAATTAAATAATTTTATTATTGGAGTCACTATAACATAAGGAACTATATAAAAGGGCTGCAGCATTAGGAAGGTTGAGAGCCATTGTTCTAGACTGTCTTCAGGCTCATGGGCAAAGTAGCGTGTAAACACTAGGCTTTTCATGGTCTAGTTTCTATTTGTTTCCATCTTCCTAATTTGTCACCCAGGTCCCCACACTTTTAAGTATATCACGGTCACAGCCGCCTTTATTCCTCCAGTAGCCCACCTTCCCGCCCCAGCTTTTATCCATTTTTATCCATTCCCAGCATTTTGCTTACTTCTGCAATCACACCTTTCTAGTTTCTCATCATATTCAAGGCGAAACTGAAAGCCAGACATGGGCTATGGTTTGGACTTTATTATCTAAAACTGAGGAATCAATTCCACATTGACCCTCTGATTGATAATCTTGGTTGTCAACTTGGCTACATCTGGAACCAACCAAAACCCAAGCAGGTGGGCTTGCCTGTGAGAGGTTTTCTTGATTGGATCATTTGAAGAAGACCAACCTGAAGTCTGCACCACATTTTCTGCTGGCAACCCAAATGAAGGGACATGGAAGAAGGAAACTTTGCTTGTCCTCAGTCTCACTGGCAAGTTCATCTATCCTGCTGCTGAGGCACTTCTTCCCTGAGAGTAGAACCTTCTGAGGGATTCTAACACAGACTGAAGACTGGCTGAAACATCCAGCCCTGTGCAACGAACAGTGGCCTTTCTATTAGGAGACAGAGATTGCTGTACCACAACCTGTAAGCTACTCTAATAAATCTCCTATGTATGTATGTATGTATGTATGTATGTATGTATGTATGTATCTATCTATCTATCTATCTATCTATCTATCTATCTATCTATCTATCTATCTATCTATCTATGTCTACCATCTACCCATTTATCTACTATCTACCTATCTACTATCAGTTCTGTTTTTTTAAGAGAAATCTAATATATACCCCAGACTTTTAACATTCATTGAGAAAAGGCTGTTCAGTACCTAAATTGTCTGACAAGATTTCAGATAAATAAGGTATCACTTTGGTCATTTATGGAAAAGAAATGAAAATTCGCATTCTGAGTTTAGAGTAAATTATACTGAGTTTGCACACTTCTAGTCTCTATTTTACATTTTCAAAGTTAAGTGCTGGCCTGTCTCATAGCTACAGAGAGTGGAGAATACATGGTTTTTAGAAAATACAAGTTCTGACAGTTTTTAGGATAGCTCTTACTTGGTCTCATTAGTAGGCCAGTTAACTGACAGGCAAGTATGTCTTAATTGCTCATTAACTCTGATGATGTCCCTTTGTCAAGGTCTGGGAGAGAGCACAGGGCAGTCACAGAAATGCTGATTCTCGGGGACAGCTGAAAAATGTTTTGATTCTGACTTTAAAATTCATCGCTAAGGTCGTTATTTTTTCCTCTGGCCAATAAGATGAGTCACGCTGGTGATTAAATATTATTTTCTGGAGCCACAAGGTCTTTCTCTGTCATTGACTATGGAACCCCCCCTTGGTTAGATCGTAATCTGTAAAAACCTGACAGCTGATGTACAAGGCACTCAGAGAACAGCCATTCCGGGGCTCTGCTGCCTCTGCACACTCGGCCTGACTGCACGCAGGACTGAGCAGTAAATGGAGATTGTTTCTTGGCCTCGTGCATCCCTTCAAAGCACACAAAGAGATCCAGCAACTCCACTAAGCCTGTGCCGACACACACCAAAAAACACTGTCCACATGCTTGTCTGTGTGCTACATCCCACGAGAAATGTTTAGACCAAACATTAAAATGACAGTCAGCAAGTAGTTCGGGCTACCAAGGAGTAGGGAAAATTATTATCTTTGAAATGTCACATTCTCAGGGGTAGGCTCCAAATGAGCTTTGCTGGACCCACATATATAAGTCGGGGTCTTATGTCCCTCCTCTCCCAAGGCATCCTCCACACAACAATAAATTACCAGAGGTCCAAGATTTATCTTTGTCATAGCACAATGTGCCAGAGCAGGTACCTGCTTGCCCCCGGAGGCACAGTTTATTTAAAGGTATAATGAAGACAGCAGATGTTCCATACAGATGCCTCTCTTTCTAAAAGATACTTATTAAACACTTTATTTCCCTTCCTGCCCACCAGCTGGTTATGACTTATTTCAACATCACACTAGGTAAAAGCAAACAGTGTTCTTTCAGAATCAACTAAACATACAAACAAACTGCTACAACAAAACTACTGATTGGTGTTCTTTTTGGTGTTCCAAGTAGATTTGTAAAGAATCCCAACTGAAGCAAGGTTAATGGTCAAGTCATACAGAATAATAATAATAATAACAACAACAACAATAATAATAATAATCATACAGAATCACAACTTGCAGTGCAAAAATGTCTCATCTTTGTCCTTTTAATGGCTCAGTATTATATAAGGATTTATTTAACCTATTTCCCATTGAGCACCATTATGCCATTTGAGATTTTTTTGCCAAAGCCAATGATTACAGTGTAATTTAAAGTCACTTAATATTAATATTATTCTCAGTAACTTTTTGAATGTTGGGTCTTATGTGACCACAATAATGTATTTAAATAGCTCGGGTGATGCTCTAACTGAAGTTGGTGAGGATATATAAACGCACAGAGTGCGACCCTCCCATCTGGCTCCTTGGAGTGAAGGGCAGTGGAAATCAGACTGGCATGTGATGAAGCTAGACCTCTCTGAAAGTGAATTTTGTGATTCTACAATACATAGAAACCAATAATACAATTCTTGGCTTTTCTCATCGATGGCACAGCACAATCAATCACACACAGCGGGGGGGGGGGGCACACACAAGCAGGACTGAGACTTCTAAGAAGGCTGGAGCAGATGGAGGAAATTTTCTCATGTGAACACTTAATATCGTGCAATTATCAAGTGAGGATTCTGGGAGGAAGCGTCACAGAACAGCATCTGAAGGCGCACTTCATGCGAGCATCATGTAAGCACATGGACTCCTCTGCATTTCGAATCACTTCGAAGAAGGAAATGACTGAAGATGGGGACTACAGATATAGATCTATAAGAGTAGATATATTATGTACCAACATAATAATAAACAATATATCTATAATAATATACTTTCCCCCAAGCAGGCATGGTGGAATATAGCCTCAGTGCTTGGTAGGACCACTTGAGGGCAAGCTAAGCAATGTAGTGAGACCTGGCCTCATAAGAAAGAAAGAAAGAAAGAAAGAAAGAAAGAAAGAAAGAAAGAAAGAAAGAAAGAAAGAAAGGAAGGAAGGAAGGAAGGAAGGAAGGAAGGAAGGAAGGAAGGAAGGAAAAAATAAAAGACACAGTATTTCCAGACGCACATTCCAACAATTTTAACAAAAATAAATATACCCTAGCATCTTGCTTCTGACCTGACACAGTGTCCTGTGTAGTATTTAAGATGCAACCTTCCCATAAAAGGAGGTTAATCCTTTCCAACACAAATAATTTATCTTAACTTTATAAAAATCTTATCAGGAATTTTTGCTTAAAAATAATAAGAAACTTTCAAAATACCGGAACAATAGAATTGAGCAAAACAATCTCTGGACAGGTGTCTCAGTGTGTTTCCATTGCTGTAACAGAACATCGTTGACTAGGTAATTTACAGGGGAAAGGCAGATTTTGGCTCATAATTCCATGGCCTGAAATAGTCAAGAGCACAGTATCAACACAAGCCCTAAAATGTCATCTCTGGCAGGAGGAAGGGCAGGCGGGCACTTGAGGAAGACTACAGACAGGAAGGCATCCCGCACAGAAGCCCTCCTTCTAGGGAACTAATACAGTTCCACCGGAGCAGGAATTCATACTCACTTTGATAGCACTGATAAAGGTTCTATAACAACCTAATCCTATCCCATAAGCAGATACCTCCTGTCCTATCACACTGGGAATCAAACATCAACACCATTGGCATGGGCCAACTACATCCACAGCAAGAATTAAGGATGAGAGTCAAAGACACATGAACATTCTCTCGATGGAACATACTGGTTTTAATTTAGCAAAGAGTTGCCCATCGAGGAGACACACAGTGCTGAGTCTTCCTTTGGCTTTCTCAATCCACAATGGTGAAAATAGACAACGTGACGAAAGAACACTGTCTGGTTCAGTTTTGCAGACTGCTCTGAGGGACATGGACAGTTAATGCTGATCTGGGCTTCAAGTCACAGCTCACAGAGGTCTGCATGGCTCTTCTTTTCCAGACTACTTGCGTATCCTGTATAGGGATAGTAACATCTGCCTTCTAGTCTGGCATTTCTTGCTTAGAATGTGACCCTTCTGGGAAAGTCACTTAATGTTTCTGTGCCTCTCTTTAATATCTAGAATAATGGAGATAACAGAAAACGCATACTTCACAGGGCACACGGGCATGTGAGCCTTCCTAACACAGCATTCATTATCTATACTCGGCCGCCTGGAGGAGCTTCAACAAAACGTTTACAGATAGCTGCAAGAGCACACCCCAAATGGGAAGTAGTTTCTCTTAGGGAAGCAGGGTTACAGGTTACTTGCATGTGTTTGTGTGTGTGCATATGTGTGTCCATGCATGAGTGCACAACACACATTTTACCAACTGAGCCATCTCCCCAGCCAAGGTCATGCTTTAACATCATTTTGTTTATTTGTATTTCTCCAGAGTGACTATGTACTACTTCATAGCAATACCACGACGCCAAACTGAAAAGGCCATAACTGATAAGCTTAGGTGTCCATCATCTCTTTTAAGTGTTCAGCATCACCCAGCCCGAGGCTCTTAGGAAGTTAGGTGGGCCTTCATCCAGGACATGGTGGAGTGTCGCTGACTCACACGGTAAGACAAAGGCTGATGTTTACAAAACTCACAACAAGTGTGTAAGTGTGCTGGTGAACTTGCCCCAGCATGGTCTCCCTGCAGGCTTGAAAGCCTGAATAGCCCACAAAGTGGGGGTCCGGCCTAGCACCTTCCATCAGCCAAGGGAGCCCAGGGTCCTCCACCGCTCCCTGGGGCAGAAACTGTCAGCAGGATGCATGTCATCATACTTAGACAAACAGACCATGAGGACGCTGAGCCTTTGGTTTTCATGTCTCTGCACCGCTTAAAGCCAACATGTCAGCTCTGGTAGCCTTTGAGGTCAGTTTCTAGTCTAGAACATTCCAGCTCTATATTATATATGAAATTATACTGCTTGTTTTATTCTCTATCAGTTTGTCTAGAAATAAGGTAAATTTTACCTTTTTAATTAAGAAAAGGCAACAGATCCTAGCCTTAATTAGTTTAGGGGTACAATGACATCATGATATATGAACAGCAATAAATTAGCATAGGATCCTAGTAATAATATCTCCCCACCCCCATCCCCAGAACTGAGTGAGATTTATATGCTTAATACAATCAACAATACACCTCTTTATTAATGCCCCCAAAACTGCAACTCAATCAGAGGACACACCATATAATATACCATGTTGAAGTGGGCTCACAACGCTTAGAAAGAAATCAGTAAATTTCTGTTAAAACACAATTTTACTAGCTCAAAGTATCAACTATTGAGTATATATACTGAAATCTAGGACCCTTAGATAAAACAAAAAAAAAAAAAAAAGGAAAGGAAAAAGGAGTACTATTCCGTGTCATTATTTTGCCCCAGTTCAGAGCTTTGAAAACCTCTTCTCATCTCTTGATCAATAAGAATGTAAGACACAGGCAATTTTAACATACTACCTGACAGTTCCTTTCCTAAATTAACACATTTTTAGAGCAATGGGAAGACTGAATCAGGCCAGTAATAATTTCTCAAATTATCAAGTGAAACAACAAATATACATTATCAGTAATTTCTGAGATTAAAAACTTGGAAAATTCAAACAACTGTATTAGTAAGCCCCTACCCTCTACCCCTGGTTCAGTTGGTTCTTACGGCAGCTCATGGTTGCTGTAGCAGGAAACGTCACAGGCTGACAAGTAAGGCCATCATTCGCTTAAGTCAACGGCTACCTGCTTAGGTAACTCTCCTGCTGCCCATCAGAGTGCAGAGTATTCTTACCTCACCGTAAAGACCCAGATTTATTCACAATTTCAGCTCACAGTGCCTCACACTGCGAAGCGTGGGTGAGGACCTCCTGAGAAGCAGAATGGGAGACACCGCCCTTCCCTCCCTCTGGCCCCACCCACGGGCACCAGTGATTCTGAACACTGACTGGGCAGTCCAGTGAGTAGTGTCTGTGTGGAGGGAGAAGGGCTCCAGCTAGTTTTTAATTGTCAGCTGTGATCATTAGCATATGAATGATGCCTTTCCATACATGGGTGAGTGTGGGCTCAGAAAAAAAATGTAAACTAATTCGCATACAATGTCTCGTGTGAATTTCCCCGACACGTTCGGATTGTTTATGCCCCACTTCTGACAGCTACTCTAATACGTTTACATGGTGGCCCTAACTAGAAGTCTCCTGCTTTCCAGAAGGGACCCACACAGAACCCCCACTTCCACGCTCCTAAGTTATAATGCAATACTTTTATTTCCTTACATGCACAATTTCACACCTAAACATGGTCTCAAAGAGAAAACTCGATTCACTGAGATAAAAACCCTGACACGCAGAGCAGTGAGAAAGAGCCAGTAATTTAAGGCAACCGTTGTTCTGCACTGAAATGGCTTTGAGACAATCTGGCAGATGGTACTTTTTTTTTATTATTATTATTATGTAGAAGTTTTCCTTAGGGAAAGCACATCAAATTACTAAAAGAAAGAAAGAGAGAAAGGCTAAGTGGTCACACAGAATTAGCCTTAGCTATACATCTCTGTCCTGGCTGCAGAGCTCCTCAGCCAAACAAGGTAGCAGCTGGAAATTTCATGTTATAAACCACCAACTGCCAATGACTGCATTAAGCCAAGGGAGGCTCAAAAAAAAAAAAAAAAAAGCATACAACTAAGATACAACCATCTCATGTGCGTATTGATCACATCAGGTCTTCCTTCCAGAGTTGTGTGAGTTTATCTTCTAGAAGTCTTCATCTGTACAGCAGGATACTTAACTGTCAGACACCACTGCTTCGGGTCCCTCCCTACCCCACCACACTTCCTAGACACACCTTCCTCCAGTCTGCTGCTACGAAACAACAAACCTGGACTTGGCAATGGGGACAACTGACACATTCAAAGTCCTTAAGCACATACATGAGTATGTCCTGACGAAAGCTATTTTGTGCAATATAACTAACTAAAAGAGCACTGAATGCAACATAGCCCACTTTTCTTACAATTTCCCATACAATAAAATAATCAAGACAAACACTACCTTTACATGTGTTGATGTTGCTACAGAGAAGGAAAAAATGTATAATTTAATTATAGCAAATCTCCCCTCATCTAAATTATACCTCAGCTAATCTCCCTGAATAGATGATTCTTATAAACAGGACTCAAAGACATCAACAGTAAAAGTGCTAGATATTAATTGGGAGCCTATTTTTCTTCCATTATGGCAACCAGTTTCACTCTTAAGCCAAGGCTTCCACAGTGTATCTTGCCTTGATTTCACATATGGCTAAGAAGCCAGCCAGTTTCACAGTGTCATGTGTGTGTGTGTGTGTGTGTGTGTGTGTGTGTGTGTGAACTCTGCCTGATCTTCACAGGACAACCAGTGTGGATGTGGGTGTGTGCCTTTCAGAAACCTAACAGAAGATACATATGCTGTTCCACACATCATGATGCAAGGACTTCCAGGCTTAACCAGGACACAGGCCCCAGGCTGACAGACAAAAGTGCTAAAGGACAGAACTTTGTGCCCAGTGCCAGCTGAACTTGGTGGCCAGTTATTAAAGAAGAACAAGGAAAAAAGGAAGAGAAATTGTATAAGGAGTGTGGATGCGAGAGAACAAAAACCTCAGTGAGCTAATGTTCCTAGCTGGCATCTGCTTTTTGACTCAAAGAGGTGGCTTTTATCCAAGTTTTTCCTACTATTATGGTATCAGCTGCCTCTTGGACCCATTTGTAACTGCCGAGTGCCAACAGAACAAGACAAGATTTCTGTTAATAGTGAATGTGCAAGGACTTGAAATAATAGAGATCTCTTTATTTCTCCTACAAAGGATACTTTGGTGTTATTATTCCCGGCATGCACTTGTAATTAGGACTTGTAATTATGGGCAGGCACTATTTGGAAATATTAGAAAATTCTCAGGTCAAAAAGTTGCTACCTTGGTTCCTTAACTTGCCTTTACAATATATTTAACCAAAGAAGAGTCTCAAACTAATTGGTGAGGGCTTGGTATTCTTTCTCCCAATGAATTTCTCTTAGCTGGCTCTTTTTCAAACAAAACATAACTATGAAAATAACATTCCTTACTGCAAAATCCCATGAATCAAAGAGAAATAAATACATACCCAGCCTTAGGAACTACTGTTTTTAAAGTATCTGAAGTCAAAAGTAAAAATAAATCCAATGAATAATAAGACGCATCTAAAGGAAATCCCTAAGGAATGATTGGCTCAAACTCCAATGAAGAAAACCCGCTGTGGAATGCTGAGAAGTGCAGAGAAGTGCTCTCCTGACCCTACAATAAACACAAAGGCTGGACAGTCTAAACAGTAACTTCTCCTGAGTCCATATGAGAGCTGCGGAGATAGACAAACCACCCAACCCTAATCCTAAAGTAGTAGTGGGAACTTGCTTACCTCCTCAAATTCTGCTGCCAGGAAGAACTCAGAGAAAACCATGAGAGGAGGGATAAAGGCTGAAGGGTGGGCGAGCAAAAGATCCCAGAAACCACTGGTGTTAAGCCAGGGGGAACATACACTGACACAAAAGAAAGCAGAGGAAGTGTCCACTGTCTCAGTGACAACTGGAAAAGGATGGCCTGAAAGTGTGTGTCTAAGACCTCATGACTACTGTGAAGGATACAACGGTAACTATGTCATATTTGTGCTAAAAATGGCTGGCTGGAATCTTGATGTAAACGATAACATGAAGGAAACAGAGATGAGAGAGACATCTCAAAGACGTCAGAAAGAAAGAACCAGATAAGATGTAGACTTCTTACAGTTGAGTGGGATTGGTGTCTGTGCTGGCAAGTTTTATGCTAACTTGATACAAGCCCTACTCATTTGAGAAAAGGAAACATCAAGTGATAATATCCTCAGACCCGGGCAACCCTGGGGTGGGATTTCTTGATTAATGATGTAGGAACAACTAGCTCATCGTGGACGGTTCCACTCCTGGGCTGCTGGTAAGAAAGTAGGGTGAGCAAGGCACAAGAACCATTCCAGCAAGCAGCACTCTTCCGTGGCCTCTGCTTAAGTTCCTGTCTCCAGGTTCCTGCCTGGAGTTCTTGTCCTTAATTCCGTTGATGACAAACTAGGATATAGAATTGTGAGCTGACATGACCCTTTTCTTCCCAAGTTGCTTTTTGTCATGGCCTTTTATCACAGCAACAGGAAGCCTAAGACAGAAGTTGGTACCAGGTTCGTGTGATATGACTGTGATTGACCTGACCATGTTTTGAGGAGAACTGTGTTATGACTTTGGAACTATGGGTAAAAAAAGAATTCTGTCTCAGAGTTCAGTGGGCTGCTCTGTGGGACCCTAGAAGGTAAGAATGCGGGAAGAGACGCAGACAATGGAGGTCAACTTGTGAAGTTTCAGAGGGAAGCTTGAGAGTGACTTAAAGACTGTACTGGGATCAACTAATATTTTTGAAGCAAGAATCTGTGGTTCTGGTCAGCTGGGACTGAAAATCAACGTGATTAGTGAAGACCCAAACCTACTAAAGCCAAGCCTCTGCTTTGCTGGAACAATCAACATTGGTCAGCTGTGGCTACTTCCGCAGCTCTGAGTAAAAAGAGACCAGCATCACTGGAACACAATCTGCTGCAATGTGTTTCTCAGGACCAACACACGGAAGCTGTGGTCCAGAGAGGCCCAAGGCTGCACATAAAGCTAACAGCCAAGTCTGTTCATTTGTAAGAATCACCCACATGTAACTGACCTTGGTGGACTAACGCTGCAGGACTTATGGGACTGTGGAGAGCAGCTGGGACTTGGCACTGAGAGAGGCCATGAGAGGCTGTGGGTAAAGATACAGCCTCAGTCACAGGTGAGCTCCTGGGACTGAATTGGCCTTGAGGAGTAGTTGAGGCATGGCACCTTGTGGCAGGGCCAAAGTTCTTGAAGAGAACCCAGGAGACACTATTGGTGCAGCTCAGCTGTAGGTGGAGATCCAACATTTTTGGAGATGCTGGTACCATGGCAACCACCAAGAACAGCAGCAGCTGTGGTGTGCAGCCAGCCTGATCCCACAAGAAAAGCTCTTGGTGCTAGGAATGGCAGAGCTGGTGAAGGAAAGCCCTTCCGAGACCAGAGGACTAAGAGTGGGCCCCAGACTGTGCCCTGATTCTTCCCCTGGAGAAAGAAATTATATAACCTACTTTTGATTTTACAGGAGCCCACAGTTAAGAGAATTTGTAATTTTATAGAAACACTGGATATTTTAGAGAAACTGTGAAAGACACTTTGGCTATTTTAAAGAGTCTGAAATTTTAAGTTGTTTGATTTTTTTTTTTAAAGACCATGGGACTTTTAAAAAGTTACAGTGTTTTATATTGAGATATTAATATTAACATGTCCAGCCTTGGAGATAGGTGTGCTTGTGTGTCAAGCGAAAGAAGGGCCAGTTGTGCTGCTGGTTTTTTGTCAGTTAGTCATAAGTTAGAGTTATTTAGGAAGAGGGAACCTCAATTTAGAAAATACCCCCACCCAACAGGCCTATGGAAATGCCTGTGAGGAATTTTCTTGATTGATGGGGAAGGCCCAGCTCACTGTGTCTGGTGCCCTTTCTTGGCTGGTTGCCCTGGACTCTATAACAAAGCAGGCTGAGCAAGCCACAAGAAGCAAGGCAGACAGCAGCACGCCTCCATGACCTCTGCTTTAGATCCCATCTCCAGGCTCCTGCCCTGACATCCTTCGACAAAGGACTCTGACTGGAAGTTGAATGAAACCCATTTCTCCCCAAGCTGATTCTGTTTATGATGTTTTATCACAGCAAGAGAAACCCTAATACACTCTCTGGAAAAAAAAAAAAAACAGGAAAAAATAGGGTGTACTTTTTAAACAAAAAGGAAACAATCAGATACAACATTAGAAACTTCAAAAATTGCTGTAGGGCTGGTAAAATGGCTCAGGGTATAAAGTGCCTATCACTCAAACCAGATAACCTGCATTTAATCACCGAACTGAGAGTGGGAAGATGGAGCCCACTGCCACAAGGTATCTTCTGACGCCCCCCCTACACACACACACACACACACACACACACACACACACACACACACACACGAATAAAAAGAATTAGCCCTGAAAACTTTTTTTTGAAAGGAAAACTGGTACATTTTGGGTTGGATGACATGTTTGATGCTGGGGAATTGCTCAGTTTCTTGGACGTGGTAGCAGTGCTGTGTGTAAGTAGCACGATGTCCTCTGTTCTTGGGAAACACCCCAACACTGGGAAGTAAGTAATACTAAGTGTGTAAACCACTTTTACAGGCCTCAGCCAAGACTATCATCCCATCTGCTTTCTCTCTGGCCCAAATACACTCAACCACAAAGTCTCACTCACATGAGGCAGGGGTTTCAGATCTACATGGACCCTTTGAAGGACCAATGTCAAATACCAGTTGCTATTGTTATTTTTGGATAATGGAAAAAAAGGAAAAACTTTAAATTTAGGCAATAAATTTGCAAGTGAATGGGGAAAGGAGGGAGAACTTCTGGCTGTGTGGAGGAGCAGTGGTGAGCCAATGAGAGCAAAGGAGCAGGGAGACTGCCAGCATCAGTTTCACACTGGGAGGCACGCCACAGAAACGCATGTACTCAAAGTGTAGGTCATATCTACCTACAGCATATGATTGTATTATTTTGGCATCAAAATAATCCCAAAGTCACCCGGCCAATCTTAATAGTGCCTGGCAGGAAAAGCAACAACAAACGTTGAAAAATAAAATTATTTTACATTCCCTGAAATGTTTTACAAATGAGATAATGAATCATTAAAAAATCAAAATAATATAAATAAATAAATAAATGGGGCAGAGACCTAAACAGAGAACTCTCAACAGATGAATTTAAAACAGCTGAAAGACAACATCCTTAGCCATCAGAGAAATGCAAATCAAAACAACTCTGAGATTCTATCTTACATCTGTAAGAATAGCCAAGATCAAAAACATTTATGATAAATTATGCTGGAGAAGGTGTGGGGTAAAGGGAACACTCCTCCATAGCTGGTGGATGTGCAAACTGGTACAGCCCCTTTGGATGTCAGTGTGGCAATTTCTCAGAAAATTAGAAAACAATCTACCTCAAGACCCAGCAGTACCACTTTTGAGTATAAACTCAAAGGATGCTCAATCACACCACAAGGACATGTGCTCAACTATGTTCATAACAGCATTATTTGTCATAGCCAGGACCTAAAAACAACCTAAATACACTGCGACTGAAGAATGGGTAAAGATGTGGTACATTTACACAATGGAGTACTACACAGCAGAAAAAAAAATAATGGTATCTTGAAATTTGCAGGCAAATGGTTGGATCTAGAAAACATCATATTGAATGAGGTAACCCAGACTCAGAAAGACAAATATAATATGTACTCACTCATAAGTGGCTTTTAGACATAAGGCAAAGAAAATCCAGACTACAATTCACAATCTAGAGAACCTAGACAACCATGAGCACCCTAAGAGTGACATACATGGATCTAATTTACATGAAAATAAGAAAAAGACAAAATCTCCTGAGTAAATTGGGAACATGGGAACCATGGGAGAAGGCAGAAGGGTTGGGGGAGGAGGAATGGAGGGGAGGCAGAGAAAATATATACCTCAATAAAAACAATAAAATAATAAAATGCCATTACGAAACTTTGAAAAAAAAATATTTAAAAGAGGTATAGAAGAAAATTTTAAGCTATTTCTCTTGCTCTCCATCCAGCATAGTGCTCCTTTCCACGGTTGTTTTCACAACTGTTTTTTAGACAACTGGATTAAGCCTGTTCAGGCATAGTGGTGTATGCCTTTGATGGAGAGGGATCAGGAGTTCCAGGCCAGCCTGGGCTACATGAGACCCTGTCCCAAAAGGGACATGACTCAGCGGTGATCAGCTGGTTACTCTTGCAGAGGACGCTGGTTTTATTCCAGCATCCATATGGTGACCATCAAGCCTCTACTATAATGCCAGTTTCAGGGACTCTGACACCTTCTTCTGTACACACGGGGCACTGCAAGCATGTGGCACACAGACATACATGCAGGCAAATGGCCCAAACAGACAAAATCAATAAACTCTTTTAAAAATACAGGATTAAATGTATGGAACCTCTGATGGTCGCATGTATCTGATTTTCTGTCCATCATTAAATACTTAAATGTTTTTGTTTATTTTCTGTTAAATACTAGTTATGTTTATATTAGCTTCATAATTAATCAAGGTTACAAATGCAATATTCTCTAAGGCTGACTCTGACTTCCTCTTCTGATCCACAAAATGCAGGACCTTTTCTCTGTAGTTATTATATTCAAGCCTCCCAAGCTACTCGGAAATGACCAGGCATATCAGAGGGAGGATGCTTCCTGATATACAGCCCCTACACACTTGTCTCTGAAGAACACAGAAGGCAACTGCTGGAGGAAGCCACTCTCTCTTCCTGAGAAACACCTGCTATGGCTTGGATCTGATGTCAGCCATCCTCCCCAAAGGCTTAGGCGGTGAAAGCACTGTCCTCAGTGGATGAGTTCAGAACTGAATGAGCTACTGGGAGGTGGCGACTTGTGAGGTGAAACGGGTCACCAGGAGCCTGTTTCTGATGGTCCGTCCCATTGTTTCCGGGCCTCTTCTTGTCTGCTGCTCTGGGCTTCCCCAGCAGCCAAGGGACGAGTGGCCTGAAAGGAGCTCCTACCATTGATGTTCTGTATCACCTCAGCCTCCAAACAATGGATCCAGCCAACCTGGACTAACATATCTGAAATCATGAGCTTCAGTTAAGGCATTTCTCCCTTAGGCACTCTGACTGTGGTGGGAAACTAGGACAGCACCTTTGCTACTGACACCGGTTAAAACTCGGTGGGGGGGAGGGGGCAGGAGAGTCTGACAAATCTAAAATGCGAAACTTCACTAAAGCGTGCCTATCCACGTGGGATGGATCCCTTCTCTCTCCCCATTTGATATGGGAAACTTCTAAATCCTATGTTCATATTTGACCCAGTCTGTCTGAATTCTCCTCTGACTTCTTATCATTTTTGAAGCTTGCTACTGGCAGGCACATTTTCTGAAAAGAGGTGCTAATAATCCAGTGTTGTCCCCTCAGAAACATGACTGTTGACCTATTCTATCAGGCACTCATTCTGTGGCTCCTGGGATTCATCTGAAGTCAGTGCGGAAGGTGATGGAGATTAGCTATTCACTCTGTGCCTATGAACCCGGCCCTGCCTTGCCTGTCCGCAATGCATCATGACTAGCCACATACATAGGGGAATCCACGAGGATTCATAGCAGCACTGGTCCTGGGGCCCTTTTCCAGGTTTCAGCATTGCCCAAGTCGTGCTCCCTGAGACTGTGACACTAGATCAGTGATCTCTAAACGGCTGGGTTCTCCTTAGTCTGAGAGATAGTGCCATGTCCCCTTTCTGCTGAGTAGACCTACCCTTGTGCCGTGCTTTGGTAACAAAAGGCCATGTGACCACTAGCGTGTCAGCCATCTTGCTTGTTCTAACACACTGCCTCTGGAAACCCTGCAATGAGCCTGGACAAATCTGCTGGATGACAACTAGCAGGTAGGTTCATGAGGCCATTGAGGAATGCTTCAACCTGACCACTGCAGTTTGCCAGCCAATAGCAAGGCATTCTGGCCCTGCAGACCCATACATTCTTAAAGCAAGAATGTCTACTATCGCCAGCCCCCAGTTTCAGAGTGACCTGCCATACAGTGATAGAGTACCAATAACACCATAGCTCTGATACCGTTCACCCCGGAAGTACCAGTTTCTCCAGCCTCCTGCTCCTCTCACAATCTGGGACCTTATTTCTTCAGTCCATCACACCACACTATCTCTGCGCACAATGCTGTTGCTAAGACTGCCCTCCTGTTGTATGAGGGGAAGAGGGCCACATCACGCCCGGCTAGCTTACACCCGAAATAATAACACAGAAACCGTATTTATTTTAACACTGCCTGGACCATTAGCTCTAGCCTCTTATTGGCTAACTCTCACATCTCGATTAACCCATTTTTATTAAATCTGTGTATCACCACATGACTGTGGCTTACAGGCTGGAGATTCATGGCATCTGCCTGTCTCTGCTTTTTTTCCCAGCATACAGTTCTGTCTTTCCCGCCTACCTAAGTTTCTGCCTGATCAAAAGGCCAAGGCAGTCTTTTTATTCAACCAATGAAAGCAACACATCCTACACTACCTTCCTTAAATTCAAGGGCTGCACTTGGCATGGTCTCATAACTCAGCAGCATCTGATCATTGCTCAGCTCTTGTTTGCGGAAAGTCACTGCCAGATTCACCAAACACAGCTCACGTCAGAGCCCCATCTGAGATCCTTCCAGCGCTAGCACAGTGATGGTTCTCAGTGCTGTGACCAAATCCTGACAACTTTAGGGAGGATGTGCTTATCCCAACGTACACAACCCCAGGCAGAGAAAGCATAGCAGGAAAGTGAGGTGGCTGGTCCCACCGTGTCCAAGGTCAGGACACAGAAATACATGGATTCTGGTGTCCAACCTGCTCTCTCTGTTTATTCAGCCCAAGAGCCCAGTCCACGGGATGTTTAAACTTCCCTGGGAACATCTTCATAGACAAGCCATGGAGATTTAACACCTACTCAGGTTGACGACTGAGACTGACCACTGCAGCACCATTCCACAGAGGCTGATCGACTACAGGACTTCAGCCCTGGCCCAGTTCCTCAGCGCTCATTTCAAAAGCAAGTGCTGGCGCAAACATATCCCTTAGTTCTCTGTTTGCGACCACACTCAGAGCATCGGTCAAAAATGTCTTTGACATCTCTGCACATTTCACAAATTCCTGACACCCTACCAGCTCTGCCTCTGTGAAGATCTAAGGACACTCCCCCATCTTCTCACCCCTATCACCCACTGAGCCGCTCTCTCCTGGGGACTTGGAATTATGGTTACTTGTACAGTGCAGTATGTAGCATAAATACACTTCATAATGCATTGGGAAGCTTTTCCAGGCAGAGTCTTGATGTTTTAATTACTCATGCAGGAGGTGGTGTCAACTAAGTACATACACAACCTGAGGCAGTGACGTTCTCCAGAGCGGGACCCATCTTCTACCTCTATGTTCACTCTGTACCTGCACCGTACCCCATGTGAAGTATAATAGAGCCTGTATCAATGCTGTATAAAAGGCTGCTTCCTAGTAACTTACACTAGGGCAATAATGAAGATACCTATACCCAACTTTGTGAGCCAAACCCAAAGCAAAGATAGCAAAATAGGTATATTGATTCTTAGCTATCAGCCTGTAAAGGAATCCTCTGGAAAATGTGTTAAAACTACAAAATCCCAGGCTCCGCCCCTGGGAGAGACAGACTAAGTAGGACTCCGGCCTGAGTCTATTTGGTTTCATGGACAATCCGTGGGGAGGTTCGCGGCCAAGACTTTGGTGTCTGGGGACGGAGCGCCACTTCGCATCGTGAATTCCAAAGCTAACATTTCTCATGTACTTAAGACGTGTGGTTCAAGTTTCTTGACTTTAATGTTAAAGCACAGAGCACAGCAGGCCTATAAAAAGAACACTTAACAATGCTTCCAGTCTGGCACCTTGGGAGCTGAGGCTGTGGGACAGTGGCATCACATCCTATTCTTTGAGATCACAATCTGCACAGGCTTTTCACCTAGATGCCCTTTTTATAAACTGCTCAAGACTTAATTTGCTCCAAATAGTCCCTTCTCAGACCGCCTGGCCACGAGGAGGGTTTTAAATTAACTGAAGGGTGCAGGGCTCTTACCTCGGTCCCAGAGGCTGGCACGCAAAGCTCTTTCCAGCTGCTCCTCCTCACTCAGTCCTGCCGTGTAGGCGTCATAGTTCCTGTGAGTTTCTTCATAGGCCCCTGCTCTGCCATCTGGGTAGTGATTCTGATATCCAGAGGGGTCTGTGGGCACAATCAAAAGGTTACAGACCCTAGGAATGGGTTTGGCTTTTGCTTCAGAATTCCGGCTTTGTGTATGCAAAGACAAGCACGTGATTCACGCCATTATTTTGAGTGTAATAATAATCTTGCATTAAGGAAAGAGGACATCCAAAGAAGACTTCCACAAGAGTAGGCAACGATGATCCTGTCACTGCTGCGGCCACAGTGTACAGCCCGGACCTGGGCATGAATGAGATGGGACATGCTAACAAGGAAAAGAAACACTGACTGAAAGGCAGCTGGGAGTGCGGAGAAGAGACTGGGACGGGCTCTATGGACTGTAGTTGTCAGCTGGGAGATGATGACTGTCCTGCTGCACCGGATTATTTCCTGTGAAGTTCTGACTTGAGTCAGGAGAATGGAGGAGAGTAGCAGAGAAAGTCTGACTGCCTTGCGGCTCCACACAACCGGAGACAACCAGTGTTTCACACATAAACCACAGTGTGCCCATGCTGAGCATTGTATTTCACAAACTCACAACTAGATTGAGACGGATAAGCCAATTTCTCTGACTATAACTTCATCAGACACTGAACTTCCAAATAATAGCACTTTCGAAAACGGTACTCAACAGGAGACATGCTCACTAAATAATAAATATAATTCTTTACACACTACACAGACACCAATTAATAAAGACAGTAGTGGAACAAAGTTTGCTTTTCCAAACTAATTCTATCAAACTTTTGTCAGTTTGGATCTCGTCCCTGTGTTTCTTTAACTGTCAATGGCTACAGGATTAGTTTGAAGGGAACTCTAGAGATAACAGTCTGGCACAAGGAGAGAAGTTATCTTCTGCTCCACGTTTCCCCCCATCCTGTCCTTATCATATTCTTTGAAGGGGATCTTTCAAGTCTTAATTAATGCACTAGGTTGTCAATGAAACTCTGTAAGCACCAGTATCATGCATCTCTTTCATCCTGCCCAGTGCATGCGTGAGTACTAACTTTAGTAACTGCAGAGAAAGGCAGAGCTTGGTTGAGTGAAATTTCGTACTCAGAAATTAGATCACTGGAACTCAATCTATTTTAAAATTTATTTTTGAACTTTTTATTATTAAAAGTCTTTAATATGTATGACTTCTTAGACAAAACTTTGATTCAGTTTTTAATTGGCATACATAGGCTTCCTTATACATAACATTTTCATATGTGCTTGGCTTTAATTGACCCTTCCCTCCCCCACCCCCGTCTTCCTGCCCTCCAAGAAGACTGAAAGGGAAATTATCATAACTAGTAAAAATATTCAGCAATTTCGGATTTTTATTTTCATTAAAAAATAAAACTGCAATAAACCCTGCCGGCTTCAATCGATAACCCAATAACTACTGTGCGTTCACATGGATATCTGTGTCATGTGTCACTAGTACATGGAAGCGGGACTTTTGCAAAGTAATTCAGGTAAGACAGCGTCACTAGGAGACAGCTCCCAGGACATGCATGCAGTTGGACCCGCATCACCAGGAATGATTGTAAATATTTTCTTAATTCCCCCAAAGAAATGTGTACCCTTGAGATAACACCCCTCAGTTTCACATCCTTCCTGGTTCTGAGTAATCACTAATCTACTTTCTATTTCTATAAGTGTCAGTTCTGCACAAATCATATACACAGCGGCAGACCGTGCATGCTGTGCTGTGTATGGAACACTACACAGCATGTTCTCAGGGCTCCTGACTATTGTGACATGTGTCAGAATTTCACTCCTTCTAATGGCCACATACTATCTTTGTGGATAGCTGAACTACAGTTTATCTGCACAGCAGCTGATGGGCACTGCCTTCTGCCTTTGTGTATGTGGGTGCGCACACACATAACGGGCCCATGTGAAGGTCAGAGGTTGGCTTTGGGTGTCTTCCTCAAGCTCTCCCCGTCTTTATTTTCTTGATCTTGACTCAATGACCAATGATCCCTTAGGATCCACCTGATTCCACCCCCAAGCATCAAGGGCACGTGTAGATGTCATCACGCCTGGCTTTGACGTGAATGCTGGGGATCCAAACTCAGGTTCTTAGGGTTGTGTAGCAAGCAGTTTACCCCGGTAGCTGTCACCCCCAGCCCTAGATCTACCTTTCAAACATCTGAATGATGCTGTGGGCCAATGCGTTCATGAACCCACATTTGTGTGTATCTGAGAGGGTAACTGCTGGTCGACTACACATTTGTTTAGATCTTTAAGGAACCACCAGAATGTTTTCCAAAGTAGATGCACCACATCATAGACCTACAAGCGGTGCATGAGGGCTCTGGCTCCAGTACACCCGCACCAATCCTTGCTACTATATAGCTTTTCAAATTTAGCCATAGCTACTATAGCGGTGTGATGGCCATTCTTGGTTGTCAACTTGAGAGAACAACTGGAATTAACTAAAACCCAAATGACTGGGCACACCTGAGAAGGATCTTTTCTTAATTAAATCATCTGAAATGAAAAAAAAAAAAAACCTGACTTCTAATCTGGGCCTTTGTGGGAAGACAAACCTTTAATATGGGCCATACCTTCTGCTGCCAGGCGTACAAGGGCATGAAATAATGAAGCTTTCCTTTTGCTTTCTTGCTCTTGATAACAAGCCCATTCCTTCACTGACATTAGAGTCTACTTCTTAAGGATTCTGGCTTCTACTGAAGACCAGCGGAGAAATCTGGCCTCAAGGACTGAACAACTACTGGATTCTTGGGCTGTCCATTAAAAGGCAGCCACTGTTGGACTAGCTAGATAACAGCCTATATGTCATTCTAATAAATTTCATGTGTGGGGGAGAGAGAGTGTGTTATCTATTCATTCATCAGGTTCTGTTCATCTCTGTAGCAAAACCCTGACTAATATAAGTGGGTACAAGGTTACCACCATCTTGTTTTTGCGACTGGGTCTTATCATATTATTCAGGTTGGCCCTGAACAGACTAGCCCAGGTTGGCCTTGAACTTGTGAAACTCATGCTTCTGTCTCTTAAGTGCAGGAATGCACTGCTGCCCCCATCCCTTTCACTGTTCGGTGGTTTAATGATCAATGGTGTTGAGCATCTCTTTATGGAATGATAAGTCATTTTATAAGTCTTCTTTAAAGAATGTCTATGTAGATACTTTTGTAGCATGAATTCTAGTTGGTCTTAATAATAAAAACTCAGAGTCAGCTATAAGGGAGTGAAAGCCGAGAGAACAGAGAAGCAGAGCGGTCACTAGAGTTCTCACCTCTACCAATGCTCAGACTGAAAGGGAGCTTCTGCCCACAGATGGCCTCCTCAGCCTGCATCCTCAAACTGACTGCCTAGACTGTACCGCTCCTCAGAATGCACTGAGTTCTGAGTTCCCGAATCCTCCTGCCTTATATTCCTCTCTCCACCCAGCCATATTACTCCTGTCTCCACCTCCCTAGTGCTGAGATTAAAGGGGTATGATCGCAAGTGCTAGGATCACCTTTGTGTGAGTTCTGTTTCTCTTTTAGGCAGATTTAATCTTGTGCGGCCCAGGATGGCCTTGAACTAGCAGAGATCAGTCTGTCCCCCAAGTCCTCCGATTAAAAGTGTTTGCCACCACTGTCTGGCCTTTAGTGGCTTAGCTTTGCACTTTTATCTTTGGGAAAACTCTATTTGTTAAAACACAAACAAAATATCACTACATACTTCACTCCTGTAACTGACTGCTGTAGTATTCTACTGGCTTGGTTCTATTTTGTTGAATTTCCTTACACAATAAAAAAAAATGAATACAGAAAGAAGCATTAAGTGAAACGTCTTAGACTTTGATGGGGAATGATGAAGGCTTTGCTAACAACTCAGTAAAAGCCATCGAGTACTGACTGAATACTTCCACTAGGTCCATTTCTACATTCTCTCTTACATGTCCATGTCAGAATGGTAATAGCAATAATTTTCAAAACAGGGGAAGAAAAATGAAAAATTCCAAATTCTCACAGTGGTTTATGACCACCTTGGGAACAGAAAACAATTTTAAAGATGGATGTTCTTTTCAAATTCTTCTTTACTCAGTGGAACTATCAGAAAAGCTCAGGTCCCCTGATGTGTTAGGGACACCCTTAGCACACTTCCTGAAGGGTAAAGGAGAATGGGATAGAATTATGGATCTTGATTTTTCACACTCTTCACCAGACACCAAGCACTGCAGGACAGCGGTGGCCAACAAACTCACTCCACAGAGCCTAAATGGAAGGAGTATCCCCCTCACAACACTAACAGAATATTTGTGAGTAAGTCACTGAACACAGCAGAATGCCTCAACAGTCCCTAAGTGACACTGCCCAACTCTCTGAGAATGCTAATTATTTTATTGCAAGGCGAAAACCATGTACGGTTATTTTCCCCCGTGTGTCACTGTCACCTTTAAAGCCCTGTGGAAGAGTCTGTGCTTGAGAAGGGCGAAGCAGCACCTTCCCTAGCCCACTCCACAGTGCTCATCTAATTCAAAATCCAAATGACCCGATACTCTGCAGCACTGGCCTGTGCAGAAAGCACACGTGTCTTCAGTCTTAGCTTACATGGGTGTTAACTGCAGTGATGTTAGGTAACATTTTCTCGCTCCAGAAAAACATTTTTCTTTTTCTTTTTTTCAAGATAGGGTTTCTCTGCAATAGTCCTGGCTGTCCTGGAACTATCTCTTCTAGACCAGGCTAGCTTCAGACTCACAGAGATCCGCCTGCCTCTGCCTCCCGAGTGCTGGGAATAAAGGCGTGCACCACCACCACTTGATAGCAAGACATTTTTTTACATGTTATTTCTTTGTTTAAAAACAACCCAGCAATGTTTGGGTGAAATAAATTCAACAGCTCTCATCATACAGACATTATAAAATCTTAGCTTGACACTTGTCAGACAAACTGTGGAGACAAAGAATGAGGAAAACTTTGGTGTCTTTGGTCAAAAGGACTGGTGTGGTTTAAAGGTTTTGTATAATCAATCATAAATCACCAGCAAGACCAAAAATGCCATCAACATCTATTATGATAAGGGGTCCATGAGAAACAAAACTTTTCAACAGTTATTCTTCGAATGGCCCAATCAAATGTTGTAAAGTCTTCATAATAAACAAGGGCAGAGGAATCTCACAACCAATACTTAGGATAAATAAGTTTAAATTATGTCTTGTGATAACTACTTCTTAAGTTATATACTTAGGCTCTGTAGTTTAACGAAAAGCTCTCTGGCTATCATTACTTTGCTAACTGCCCCACCTGGTCCTTATATACATTCCAGGATTTCACCGCAAAGAAAAACAGCACAGATAAGAAAAATTGGTAACAGTTTTTTAAAACACTCCTCAGCTTCTTTGACCTCTAAGGAGTTTCCCAGCTGAAGGTGGCCATGTTAAGAATAAATCACTACTTGTAAGAGATACGCACAATCCTATCAAAGTTGCATAGATAACCATTAGCCTGGCCACCTGGGCCCTCTGTAGTGCTGTCTTTGAGGAAATCCGATCAGTCCAGAGGAAGGGATAGTAATATGTTAATCTTCCAGGACATCAAAAAGGAAGGGTAAAAAAAGGTTTGGATTTCTGCCTTGAATTCTCCAGTCTGTGTGTCAGCTGCGTCACCGCCTCTCACTGAAGAAGGACAAAAGGAGCAGAGAGAGATTTTCCTTCTGCCAACAGAAAATATCAGTAAATGTGGCAAACAGAGGGGAATTGGGCGGGAGGGAGGGGCGAAGAGAGACAGCACAAGAAGGATTACTTTGTTTCCCAAAGTTCAGTGGTCAGAGTGTGTGTGCCTCTCACAGCCCCATACAACCTAAAAGCAGGGCCAATCAATGAACCACCAACTCATATCCTTGTCCCAGACTTACCCTTAGCTATTCTGTAAATGTGACCAAATTATTCAGCCTTCCTCAGTTCAATTTTCCAGCTGTCAGGCAAGATGTCAGGACTAGGAAGGACAGGACCAGGAAGTCTGTGCACAAGTGTGGTAGAGTTCATTCCTTTCCCTAGACCCAGAAGGCTGGTGTGTTTGTATGTGTGTGTGTGTGTGTGTGTGTGTGTGTGTGTGTGTGTACACACTACATAATGAGGTGTGTGTGTGTGTGAACGTGGAGGCCAGAGGACAACCCCAGGTGCCATTCCTCTGCAAGGTGCTGTGTTTCGGACACTGTCCCAAGTGGTCTGGGCTTTGCTAAGCTGCTAGGTTGGCTGCTCAGAGAGCCTCCTTGGTACTGGGGTTACAGGGATATGCCACTGGGTGTGTTACTGATTTCTTTAAACCTGGGTTCTAGGGATCAAACTCACATCCTCACACTTGTGCAGCAAGAATGTCTCCTGACAGAACTCTTACCCAGACTCCACTGTGATCTCCTGCGGAGACTCACAAAAGTGAAGCATCAGACAACAGAGAAAACCCCTTACCTCTAATGACTTCACACTGCTGCCTGCCTCTTCCTCTGTCTCCTGGAGAGCAGAAGTTAACAAGATGAGGCACCACACTGGGAGACAGACCCGTGATGGTTTCCCTGACCAGCTCGGCTCCTCCCAGTCACACAGGCCAGGAACACTTACTTCTCTTCTGCTTCCCACACTATGAAATGGTTTCTACAGAAGACAACCAAAATGCTCTTCAAGAGACTGCCATTATCAACTCCGTCCACAACAGCGGGCCGATCGCACCATCTCAGTTCAGATGACACTGATCGTCCCACCCAGACCAAGCAAAGGTGAAAACCTCACACACAAAGCACCTTCTTGGGGCAGAGACAGAACTCTGTGATCCCCAAGCCCAAGGTCCCAGACATATGAAGGGCTTTTACTCTTGGTCCCATCACCTGAGACGTTGTATGTGTGTGTTTGTGTGTGTATGAGTGTGTGTGTGTGTGTGTCAGGGCTCCCAGTCTTCCCCTTCTGACTTCATTACCTGGGTGAATTTCAGGCTATTCAGGTGACTCGTACATGACATAAACCAGGATTGTTGATAGTCATGAGCCATGGCTTGAGAGTTACAGAGTACATGGAACCCCGTTACTTCTAAGACTATTATGCTATGGATTTAATCCTTAAGGTCTTTCTTAGCACATTCTGGACAGTCGCCAACAGGCCACATTTGATTCTCCTTCCGATTCAAAGGCCCCTGGGAAGTCCTCTCTCTCCATAATGACTTTCCCTAACTCCTAGTCACCTGTCATGCTCACCACTCCACCTCCTCTGGACAGCTTCATGGACTGCTCCTCTCTTCCTCCTTCCCAGATGACTAACCTCGCCTCCACGTCAGCACAGGAACAGAAGGGAATGGGTGAGCCCCTCTGTGGAAACTTAGTAGCAGAGTGGAGAAAACCATTCTCAGACAAGGATTCTGGACCTTTAGGAAAAAAAATAATAATAAAGGCATTCTCCGGGCTGCGGGGCAGTGAGGAGAGAAGAGCAGGGCGGAGCAGGTTACCTGCCTGTGGACGTCTCCCAGGAAAGAGCTGCAGGTGGAACCTGACCATCGGGAGTAGGGAAAAATTCAACAAATGCTAGGGTTACTAGCTATCCACTCACATGACATCATGTCTCAGCTTTTATTATCATCTAATTGGTGTCATGAGCTCTTTTGTTTCATCTTCTCAAATATACTCACCCCTATATACCCACCTCTATATACCCATGCCTATATACCCACCTCCATATACCCATGCCTATGTACCCACCTCTATATACCCATGCCTATATACCCATGCCTATATACCTACCTCTATATACCCACCTCTATATACCCATGCCTATGTACCCACCTCTATATACCCATGCCTATATACCCACCTCTATATACCTACCTCTATATACCCATGCCTATGTACCCACCTCTATATACCCACCTCTATATACTCATTCCTATATGACCACCTTTAAACACCCATGTCTATACACCTATTCCTACATATCCACCCTTATATACCCACCTCTAAATAAACATACCTGCTCCTCCTCTAGACTCTCTAAGAGAAGAACTGCTGTTTTTTTTTTCTTATAGTGTCCATAACAGCACTCTGCAATGTGATCTTCACCGAGTACTGATGGATAACAGTCTGTGACTTAGTAACATTGTATGTTGTATGGGGGCAGGGTGGTGGCTGCACTTGGGAGGCAGAACCAGGCAGATCTCTGCAAGTTCAAGGCCAGCATGGTCTACAGGGAGAGTTTCAGCACAGGTTCCTAAGCTACACAGAGAAAACCTGTCTTGAAAACCAATCCCCACCAAAAAAAAAAAAAAAAAAAAAAACCTTTGTATAGTTGTATGGGAGAATAAACCCAAAGTGATACACATGTACAAATGCATGTGAATATGTATGTATATGTATATACATTACATGCACACAGTATTAGCTTTTTTGTCACTGTGGCAAATGCCCGAGAGAGCACCTTTGCAGGACAGAGGAGTTGTTTTGACTCGGGTTTCAGGCCATGTCTACCTGCCCCTGTCGCTATGGGCCTGTGATAAGGAAGAGCCATCACCGCAGAGGGGAGCAGTGAGGACGAAATGCTTACTTCATGGAGGTCAGGATGCAGACAGAGATAGGCAGACACAGAAAGAGAGAGAGAGAGAGTCAGTCAGAGAGAGAGAAAATGTCTGATGCCTGTTCTAGTGAGTGGGCTTCATTCTTCTTCCTCTTTATTTCAGGGGGGCTTTAGCCAACTGGATGTTATCACCCACATCCTGGGAAGGTCATGGCCCTCCAGCTAATGGACTAAGGAAATTATCTCACAGACATGCCCAGGTGGGCCCTTTATTGATTTTTTGGGCAACTCTCAATTTGGTCAGACTGACAATCAAGATCAGTATCAGATATATATTAACAATTCTTTGTACCTGTTAGAGGTCTAGGTAAGCCAGAATTCAAAAGCAAACCAAAGCAACAAAACTATGACCTCTGGTCTGAAGCTGAAACATGGTATTTCCATAAGACGTTAGGGCACACAGTCATTGTCCCACATCTATGAATTCTCGCTGCTTGTTCTCATGGTGTAAGAAAGGGCCGGCTAGCTAGAACAGAGCCAAATAGGCAATAAAGCCTTCAGTGTCTAAAACATTAGCCATGTGACACGTGATACAAAGGCTGCCAGCCTCACATGGAATCTCTGGCCATTGGTAACGGCTATGACAAGTTCCAGTCGTCCAAGCTAGGATGTCAGCTCCAGATCTTGTGAGTATTCTCTTTTGGCTGCTGATGGGCACCAAGTGTACTTAAACGGCAGGAGACAAGGGGTTCTTGGAGTCCTTCTCATGTGGGCACTAACGTGGATGTTACCTTATGGTGATTTGATTTCATACCAAAGAACCCAAATCTAAATACTGTTATGATAAGAGCTAGGATTTCAAGACAAACTTCTAAAGGGGGACATGTCCAGTCTGTTGCATTAAGACACTCAGACCTATTTCTGTGCCACTCACTCAAAAGACCTAAATACTACCGTGTATGCACCCACGTTCTCCTCTCACGAGGGAGTTGAACTTCAATTATATCAGTTTAATAGTATTGAGAGGCTACAAGCTTCATCTGACTGTGTCTGGAGACAAGGCCTTCATCACCCAGTCTTACTGGCTTTACAAGACACACACACGATTACTATGTTCCTGTCTGGCCGATGCAATGCTACGCGCTGCCCTAGACTCTTAGTATAACAGGACAAGCTAAGGCCTCGCTGAAAGTGTGGATGGGGCAGAAGTGTGGAATTGTGTCCCTGGGACCAGTCTAAACACCCCGCCAGGGGGAGTCTTGGGTGTCTTGGGGTAATAGGTACCTTACTGTACACGAGAGGCCTTGTACCATTTAGACAACTATTTCATGCTGGAGTGACCGTCTTTCCTAACAGCCCACCTGATGCACCCTAGCTTACCCCTGACCGTTCGGTTTCCAGGGAGAGCGCATGTACAACTGTGTGCAGTGCGAGCAGATGCCAAACTAATGCCATCTTAAAAGCATCTCCATGCTCCTGAACTGTTCAGTGTTTAAAACAAGTGAAACTGTATTAGATGCCATGAACTTACCTGCACTATTAAAGTAGTACTGCTGTCCTGGGTACCCAACATTGGGTGAAAAAACACCTAAACACAAAGAAAACCAAGACTTTAACAGCGGTCATAGGTTTGAACAGCTAATCTTTCCAGCAGTTACACAGTTCTTCATGAGAAAGCCCGGGGTCACCTTAAATCATTTCTAAACAACTGTTAGAACAAACTTCATTTGTTTAGAGCCAGCCTTTTAGGGAACAGTGTGTGTGTGCACATGTGTGTGTGTGCGTGTGTCTGTGTGTGTGTGTAGACAGGTGTCAGTGAAACCCTAATTTACATGCACTGTGGTTTCTTAAAGGTTCTAGGTGACTTCAGGTGATTTTTGCTGCACAGAGCACCAGATAGGCTGTGATAAGGAAAAAAACCCTTCTCCCAACAAGGGTATTAGGAGAGCCATGTTCTCTATTTTTCCTAAGTGACTTCCTCTGGCACAGTGAACCAGACAGAAACAGGCCCAGACCCACTCCCAGGATGACCCACGAAGCAGCAGAATCCGCATTCCTGGCCGTTTTCCACAAGTCCCTGTGTCAATTCCCTTCTAGGCTATTACGTCTTCTCTGCTCTCATCAGAATGCAGGCTGCTTCTCAAACTTAATTTTCTTCTGTGGCACTTAAAAAAAAAAAACCAAACCTGATATAAAAATGTCTGCACAGAAAACAGCAATGGTCTTAAGGAAGGTTTAAATGTTATCATTGTAGAGAAAATCCTTTTTGAAAATTAAACCAATAACTAAACTTTTTAGTTCGTCCGCCTTAAGATCCCTTACATCTTTACGTGGATCAGGATGAAGGCACGCCCCTTTCTCAGCAGTTGGCTCCGGACAGGTGCTGTGCAGCCGTGCTGAGAATGTGGTAGAAGGGGGCACTGCAGGTGAAGGTGGCTCCTGTTGCCTCCTCCAAGAGCACACAGGCTACAGGACTAGGGAACGAGCAGGAATGGGACTCTGTGTAGACGCAGTCCAGCCTGTAAAAATTACACCAAAGTGAAAACAACCTGCCAATAAAGGCAGCGGAACAGGGCCCAGAAAGCTTTCAAACACCATGAATATTATATGGTTCTCGAGAACAACAGTCATCGGCACACACTGTGAAAACAAATTATTTATGGTTCAAAAAAAGGTAAAATAGTCTCAGAAGAATTCCCATGAATAAAAGATGAAATATTAGAATGTGCATCGTCTATAAAACAAGTGTTTGCAAACTAGCTGCCTTACAAGTCAGAATCAGTACAGTATTTTATATTAAAGGGTCTAAATGCATTCACTACTAAATAAAACATTTTTATTGAACATCAATATTGGGGGGGAACAAAGGAAAAAAGCAAAGAAAATAAAAAAACAGGGACCAACCTCAAGAGATAAATTACATGGCTTGGCTTCCCGAGAATATAATGTTTTACCCACCAAGGACCTGGTAGTCATTCTGAACTCTTCAAATTTCTGGCCCTGTACTCCAGTCCAGGTTTGATTTCCTTCTGTTAACCTTGCCAGGCCTGTCTATTAACTTCGAGGAATTTAATAGAAAAATACATTATTATAAACTCAGGTTTTGAGGAAAATTGCAGTTTTCTGTGAACACATTAGGGCTGAGGGTAAAAGTCTATACCAGCATTTGTTCCTTAAGAACACCTCAGAACTGAAATTTGGGCTTGAATTCTCCTTTGCAGAGCAACGTGAGGCCCTGTGATTGGGCTATCGTTACCTCTCGGTTTAAAGAGAACTCTGGGTCTATCAGGACATTTCTAAAGAGAACCACGAGGAATCTTAGGGCTGCTCCTGTGCACATGAACATGAACCTCTAACTACTGCCAGGTCAAGTGTCTCATTCTGTACCTGCACAAGTCTCCATGATTTTCTTCAGAGGCCCCTGAGTGTACATCAGTCCCACAAGGATGCCGGCCAGGTGCCCAGCGAAGGACGTCCTAGGAGGGAAAGGGAGCCTTGTGAGTGTTTGTTCTGTTGCTGATTAGAGACACTCTGTCTTCTCATTAGCCCGGCGCGTGCCAATCACTCACAGTCTGCACGCTTTGTTCCACCGTGAGCCTTTTATGCTGAGTCGCGTTTCACTCAGTCCAAAGGACATTTCCTACCTTAAAAACAAAACCTCAAACCAGGGCAATGAATAATAATGCTCACACATTTAAAACACACCATCCTTCCTTACAAATCTGCTTGCTTCTCCGCAGTGGACATCTTCGGTGACGACAAGCCATTAAATTACTTCTATTTCTTCCCTGGACCTCTCATCATCACAAAATATCAATGGAGTCAGTGTTGTCTGCTCAGAATTCAATCTGGATGGCCCAGCCATTGTGAGGGCCAGTGTCTAGCCATGTTCACGGCATAGCAGACAGCTGCGTGTTTATTCACGACTGACTAGTAGAACAATCAGCCACCCACACTCAGGCCAGATGCCCCCAGGCACTGCCTCCTCTGTTTTCATGAAGACCTTTGGGTCACTCGGCAAAAACAACAGTTAAGAGACTTCAAGCTTGGAAGATGGGTTGTGCATCGAATGGGTCTATTCTTCTGGAATTACCGCCGAAGTCTGGCAATCACTTGTAAAATGTGTTTTCAGATGCACACATCTATCAAGACAGCAGTATTTCTAGAGACCTGTGGTACTTCCAGGTTGGTTGTGGACTGGGGACTATGTCTGTGGCATTCACGCAGCCCTTGTTTAGGAATAATTAGGGATTTACTGAGCTGCACATTTTACCAGTAAGATGGCCGAGTCCCTCACCTCGAGTACCTGATGGATTGTCAGCGGCGGGCATCACATGAATGTGCACATACCCCTTTACCCTAAACTGGCCTTGTTCTCGGGTCTCATTTCCACACAGTGGTAAGCTCCAGCTTGTGAGGATTGTCATGCCCAATGCAGCTTTTGTACCCCTTCCCACTCCAGCTATGCAAGTCCTTATGGGTTCCTGACTGAACTATTTGGAAAAGTCCAGCACTCGATACAAGGTAAGCACCAGGTGAGTGCATGTTGAATGAGTAAAAGCAAACCAGCTAGTCCGCCACCTGGAGCGTTTGCTCCAACGACTCCCACAAGAAGTATTCAGCCAGAGTGCAAGCCTTGTGACTGCCTCCCTCTGACCTCTACTGGTTTACTTACAGAACATGAAGCATGCACGTGACTCCACTTCCTGCTTCGTTCATCTTTTCCCTTAGCCCCAGGACCCACCACACGCATCTCCACACATCCTCACCCTCTCTGTGGCCCGGAGTCCAAGTTTAACTGCACCTCTGTCAGAAACCAGGAACTCCTCCTTTGCTGCCTGCCCTCAGGACTGTTCCTCTACCTCACTGTACCACATACCCAGCTATACCCATAGGCTGAGAAGACTATTGCTTTCATCAAAGATCTACCTCGTGGAATTTATAACCTGATAATAAAAATACGGAATTGGCTCAGTGTTTTCCGTGTTATGGAAAGGACAGGAGGAACTGGGCTTTTTATTACGATACCCCCTCTCCTGCCCCATGTTTATGTTCTTATTTTATTCTCTATTCAACCATCATCATCAACAACAATAACAACACAAACATCTCCACCTAGAAGTGAGAAAGTGATAGTTTAAAGGAAAAAAAAAACTTTGATTTAAAAAGAAATTGACTTCGGTTTAAATACAAAGAAGAATCAGTAATTCTGAAACCTTTTAAAGCAAGCTTCATGGTGAATCATACAGATACAAAATAAAATGGAAAGAGTTTCCATTTAAAATCCAACCTATTAGACAATTAATCTTAAATCTCATTTACAGTTTGGAGCATTATACAGCAAAATGAATTCCTTATCTTTATAATGGGGTTTCAGAAGTGTGAGTTATGATCTAATTGCTCTGATATAATTAAAATAGCAAAGGGGAACACTGCTCCCATCCTGAACAGTGGCATAAAAGCTCCTACCACAAGAAAATCAGCGATTTTTATTACTTCATCTAAGCTCAGAAAAAGTGTTCGCTTTTGAAATAAAAAGAAAACATATGATCTTGATCAAAACTAGATATTTCACATCGCGCACAAAGGGAGGGAAGCTTCCTACAGAGAACGGGGAAACTTCCCCACAGAAAAGGAAGACAGCTTGTTTTAAAGAGTATCATGACTCTTCCCGGCAGCTGGTAACCATTCACTAGAATGCCTTCCTTTCCTCGAAGATACAGGCATCCTCAATGTAAGAGACTGAGCTAGGAGTTACCTTTAGGTACAAAAGGAAGCCTTGGACTTTGGAGCGATGACAAGACAACGTTCAAATGTACCTGCCCTGCTAGAAAACGCAGTGTTATGACTGCCTTCGTAACTGTCCTCAGTACTAAGATAAAATACCTGACCAAAGTAAAGGAGGAAGGGAAGGCTTGATTTCTGCTCATCTGGAACAGCCTCATGAGAGCAGGAGCTCGAGGTGACTGGTCACACTGTATCCACAGTCAGGAGTGGGATGGGGTCTTTGTCTTTCTATCTCATGTAACCTAACCTAGATAATCCTTCACAAGCAGGCTTGTCTCCTGGTTGGGTCTAGACCCTGGCAAGTTGGTAATCAATATTAATCTATCACAAGTCTGCCCCTTGTTGACTTGACACTCAAATGTGTTAGTTTTATTTATTTTTTTTAATTTATTAAAGATTTCTGTCTCTTCCCCACCGCCGCCTCCCCTTTCCCTCCCCCTCCCCCAATCAAGTCCCCCTCACTTGTCAGCCCAAAGAGCAATCAGGGTTCTCTGCCCTGTGGGAAGTCCAAGGACCACCCTCCTCCATCCAGGTCTCGTAAGGTGAGCATCCATCAAATGTGTTAGTTTTAAACCAAAGCTGCCCTCCTCTTGACCCCTTAGGTCATTTAGTACTATAGAATATATTTTGTCCCGCTAGAAAAGTCTGCATAGGCTTTTGATTCCAACACTGAGACTCCAAGTGATCTCTTGTCTCCATAAAATAAAAGCAAGGGTCACACTTCCAAGACACAGTGGCACAGGGCACACATTCCCATTACTGCTGTGATCTCAGAACACGGGAAGGACGCTACTGAGTACCCCAAAGTGGCCTCAAACATCTTTGCTCCCTTCGAAACCTCCTAGGCTGGGTCTCCACTGCACACATTTCTCTTCAGCATCATTGTATTTTAAGCACCCACCAAAATGGTCTGTTAAGTTCTGCTTACAGTGCCCAAGGCATTTTCTAACCCCAAAGCCGAAATCTTCTGCCGTCCTCCTTCAAGCAAGTTTCTGGGAAACACATGGTCTGGCTTAGCACAGCAATGGATCCACTTCTCAGCATCAGTTTCTATAGTAGTTACTTTTTCTATTACTGTGATTAAAAAAAAAAAAAAACTGGACAAAAATAATTGAAAAAATGAAGGACTTATTTTCCCTTAGTTTTTGGGGTACAGTCCAGCATGGCTCCGGAAATCACAGGGACAGCGTGACACAGTTGGCTGCGATGTATCCACAGTCAAGAGCAGTCGGGAATGAATGCTGGTACCTAGCTCCCTTCTGTTTGATTCACTTCAAGACCCCAGCCCAGTTAAGGAGAGTCCTTCTACCTGAATTAACCTGACCTAGACAGTTCCTCACAGGCATGAGGGTTCAGAGTTTATCTTCTGACACGATCTTGTCAGTGTGTCAACCAGTACAAACCATCACAGTGACTATAACTGTAAACGTGCATTAGAAACTTTGATCTCGAGGCTAACTATTTGTTTTCAGCTGTGCGTGGATATTGACATCAACAACCTGGCATGAAAGCCACTGATTACAGCAGAAGCACCTCAGAAACTAGCCTCATGCCGAGGTGGTTGTACTCGACAAGGTGGTTGTGGGAAAACACTGTTACACTGGGGTAGTGCCTCAGTCTCAAAATCTGGGGTTGGCCACGAGTTCCAGAGCAGCCTGGGCTACACAGTGAGTCTCAGACCATCCTAGGCTACAGAGTGAGACCTTGTCTCAAAGATAAACATAAAACAATAGTGACCCAAACCATTCTTTAGTAATCAAATTACTGCAAAAGGCAGTCATTTATGCAAAGTGTTTGAGTTTATTCGTTGTCCAAATTATTTTGTCATTGTTTCTGCAATGGTATCGTCTATTTCTGGAGTCAGTTTTCTTCTTGTTAAAATGTAACTTTTAGAGATTTTTTTCAGCTACTGTCTGAAAAGGAAAAAAAAATCTTAGTGTCTGGGTGTTCTAAAGGGTCTTTATTTTATGCTATCGGTTTAATGTCAGGTATAGGATCCACTGCTGCTGCTAAGAAATGGAGGCAGCCACCTCCTCCATATACGATATGTCTTTCCTCCCAGCTTTTAAAGCCGTCTCTTTATGCTGGACACGTGCTCACAAGACCGCCAGCATTCGAGTTTCACATGGGAGTTACTTAACCTGCTTACAGTTTGCTATGCTTTTTGATATATGTCTCTCTCATGTGTTTCTCTAGTTAAAAAAATTCCCAGCCATGATCAGTTTTTGAGATCTGTAGCTGTTGTTTATTTGCTGACACATATTTACGTGGGCATGTGAGGGGAAAAAAAAAATAAAATAAAAGACGAAAAGCTAAAATCAATGCTACCACATACGGCTCCCTAGAATAACGATGGTGGAAGGGCAACTTCTGAGAAAAACTGAGACACTGCAGAGTTCAGTTTTGTAAACGGTATGTAGAGATCATTCAAACCAACAAGTTCTTTCCTCTGGAGGGAATCACCATAAACTGACTGTCACCCTTTAAGAGGGCATTTGTAAGGGTGAGTTAACTTATTATGTAAAGCGCTCCTCTTCTCATGTGCCACTGTTAAAGGATCCAAATCTGAAACTGGGGTTGAAAGCTGTCCGGCTAAAAAGGTCCTCTGCGAAACGGCTAACTCTCCCCGCAGATGAAGAGCGAGTCCTCTCGAGCACGACTCAGAAAGCAGGCAGTGCGTGACTACAGACGGTGTCTCTCAGTGTCAGCAGAGCCCATGACCTCATAAGGACCGGGCCTGATGGAGACACGGTGTTGGACATGACAGAGGAAGATGTTGGAAAAGGGCCTGAGAACTTGCCATAATTTCTTCCTGTAAATGTGATTAACACCAGTTGGGGACTGAGCTGATCAGAAGCTCTGGGGCTTGGGGAACTGAATAAATGGTCTCGAGTTAGCAGTGCGGGGTGCATGGCAGAGCGTTTCTGACAGTTCTGAATATTAATGCCACAGTGGAGTATTTTCCTGTGTCTTCCCAAGATGAAATGTCCCTAAATGGCTTATTTTCTGCTCTTGATGTCCTCAACCAGCATGTATTTTTGGCCATGAAATGTGGGAAAGACTGAGTTTGTAAACAGTTTTACCATGCCTCCCCACTGCCACTGGCATCACCCCGGCTGACATCACCGCCACTGACATCACCACCACTGACATCACCACCACTGGCATCACCACCACTGACATCACAGCCACTGGCATCACCGCGGCTGACATACCGCCATTGACATCACCCTGGCTGACATCACCCTTACTTACATCACTGCCACTGGCATCACCCCGGCTGACATCACAGCCACTGACATCACCGCCACTGACATCATCACCACTGACATCATCGCCACTGACATCACCGCCACTGACATCACCACCACTGACATCACAGCCACTGGCATCACCGCTACTGGCATCACAGGTACTGTAGCTCCTTCTTGGTACGCTGTAAAGGCAGGACTATATATCTGTGCTGTCTATTTTGTTTTATTTAACATGATGCCAACTGCAGACATGGAACTGGCAACAGACTACTTCTGAGGACTTCTACTTGGGGCTTACCAAATGAGATCTGCATAGAAATTAGGGGAAGCGGAGGGGAGGGTTGTGGGGGGAGGGGGAGGGGAGCAAGAAGGGGATGAAAGGAAAAATGGGGTCATAATGAGTACAGTGATAACATATTATAATTTGTTTAGGAACAGCCCCTATAGACTCATACATTTGAATGCTTGGTCACTAGGGAGTGGCACTATTAGGAGGTGTGGCCTTGTTAGAGGAAGTGTGTCACTGGGGGTGGGCTTTGAGGTTTTAGAAGCTCAAGCCAGGTCCAGTGCTTCTGTCTCTTCCTGTTGCCTGTGGACACAGATATAGAATTCTTGGTTCCTTCTCCAGGACCATGCATGTCTGAGTGTCATGCTTCCTGTCTTGATAATAATGGAATAAACCTCTGAACTTGCAAGCCAGCCTCAATTAAGTGTTTTCCTTTAAAGAGTTGTCATGGTCAAAATGTCTCTTCACAGCAACAGAAATCCTAACTAAGACAATATATGTGCACAAATTTATCATAACAAAACTTTAGTATATTAACATAATAATAATAATAATAATAATGGTCCTGCAAAGGTAGAAAAGTCATTCTAAAAGCAAAGATGATGCTGACAACTCCCTGGCTGTCAATTTACCAGCCTATGCCAGGCACGAGATTTCTTAAACCGAATCACTAAGAACTGATTCATTTACTCAAATCTTTATTGACTGAGAACTATATAAACAAGACAACATAGCACCTGCTTCCTGAAGCTTATAATCTACTGAGGCAAATATGGAGACAAATGGAAGGGCAGAATGACAGACAGACACAGATACCGTGCATTGTAAGTGTAAGGAAGCAGTTTACTTTCCATGGAGTGGTGTGGGTTGATTCCTTAAGGGTCATTTAAAGGGACTGTAAGATTTGAAGCTGGCACACTCGGGAGGTACACTGGCTAGCTTTTGAACAAATGCCTTCCTAAGACTGGGCTGCTGGCACGCCTGTAGGGCATTTTTAAATTAGTGGCTGACAGGGTTCCACCCACAATGGGCTGCTGGTCTGGGTTCTGAAAGAAAGCCATCTGAGCAAGGCACAGGGAGCAAGACAGTAAGCAGCGCTCTCTATGGCTGCTGCATCAGCTCCTGCCTCCAGGTTCAGGCCTGGTTTGAGTTTCTCTTTGGCTTCCCTCAGTGGACGGTGACTCAAGTTATGGAAACCAAATAAAGTTTTCCTCTCAAGTTGCTTTTGGTCCTGCTTTGCAGGCAGAATGAAAGCACTTGTTGGTGGATTCAGTGTAGAAAGGGAGGAAAAGGAGACACCGGTTTCCGAGTTGTGAGCTAATGGCTGATGGACTTTAACGGAGATGAGGAATACTAGGAAAAACAAACGGAAGGAAGTGGGGCCACTGGAGAGCTCGGCTTTAATATGCTCATCAAGAAGCCTGTAAGGCAACTAAACACAGATGTCTAGGATTTACCAGATGCTGGTTGGCAAACTGGAAATTAAAGAATGATTAAAATTACTGCTCCCAGCTCCATTTAATCCCACTCTTAGAATATCTGTATACCGATGTTTTTTTTTATGTGTACCATGTAACATATCATATATACATAAACACACATGTATAAAAACAAAAAGAAAATACACAAAAACAGTAAGACAATGTTAGCTATGAGTTTGCCCTATTTTTCAGATGTTTTATAATAGTGTCTTGTTACTTTTATTATTTCAAGAGATAAAAAAGTAGGAGAAGCTGAGAAAGGCTCTCTGTTTAAGAAGTGTTTCTCAAGGCTGGAGAGATGGCTCGGTGGTTAAGAGCACTGCTGCTCTTCCAGAGGACTCTGGTTCAATTTCCAGCACCTACAGGGCAGCTCACAACTGTCTATAGTTCCTGCTTCAAGGGATCCAATCACTCACACAGACACACAGGCAGGCAAAAATACCAAGGTACATAAAATAAAAATAAATCATCTAAAAAAGAAGTGTTTCTCACTAATGTAGATAAATCTTTCAAATACTTTTGTTGTTGTCAGGGTAGGTTCTAAGAACATGTTCCTCCATTTCTAAACAACACTCTAAATCAAAACCATAATGTCTCAGTTTGTACTCTATGTATCTTCAGAATCTGTGCTGTTTCCCAATCTCTTTTAAAGCAAAATGGAACATTGTGGCAAAGCAAGTGAGAACGAGTGAAACTGTGTGCAAAATAAATGAATCTCTAACAGAAGTTAAATATCAATGAATTCAGACACTTCGCCTGGCCAGAGACATCCTTGGTTTCTCTTTCCCCCATATTCATGTCCCATGCGAGAAGACCCTGCTTGTTAATAAATCTGCCACCTGCCCATGACAGACAGACAGACAGACAGACAGACAGACACACACACACACACACACACACACACACTTCTGCTTCTGGGACAAAGCAGTAAAATGACAGTGAGCTCAGGAGCCATAGCAGACGGCCTCTATGGCCCAATCTGACATTTCCAGAGTCCACACAACCTTGCCTCGCTCTCCCACTGGGCCAGTTCAACCCATGCCCGGCTCAGGATGCTGGCTACAGTGTGACAGACAAGGACGGCCTACCATGCAAACCAATACTAACCTCCAACGCTTTGATAGCTCCTCGGTGTTGCTAGATTAGAATGCAAGCAAGGTCTGGAGACCCTTGGTGTGTGTTCTTCTAGCCTCTCCTTGACCGTCCCCAGTCCTTCACTGGCCCACGCTCAAGCAATTTGCAGAAGGTACTTTGGCACTCCAGATCTCGGCAGGCCCAGTTCCCTTTGCCTCTCATCGTAGCCAACTAACCCCAGCAAAGCCCTGGGCCTGTGCTTTCCCTTAGGACTGCTGTCCTGGTTTGTGCAGGGTCCTCTGTGTCCTTGAAAGACTCTGGAGTTTCCTGCACTGTCAGCCTGTCTGTCGTCACCCTGCAGCTGAAACAAGGCACAACGCTGCTACAGTCAAGGCTCCCTTATAACCCAAATATCTAGAAATCTCCCTTACTTTCTTCAAGTGAAATTTACAAGTAACATTCCTTCCACATATACACTCAGTCACAGCTCAACACAACATCCTCCCTGTAAAAATAAGAAAAATTAAAAGTAACATGATAATCTATATGAATCATAAATGTCCCAGCAAAGCACTACAGGAGACACAAGCCTTCTCCTCCACCTGTGCATGGAATCTAAATAAAGCGGGGATAACAAACACAGGCTGTTCTCCAGCATGGTGTTCTGTGACTCTAGTATCACAGGTTGGTTCCAGTGGTGACATGATTTTACATGAGCGTGAATAACTCCTGATACCAAACAGCAGAGTACAACTCCCACCCAATTTACATTTATAATTCAGCTTACAATTTTCCCTGGAAAACAGTCATTATATATTAAATCTGTGCCAAAAAGTTTGCTCTGTTTACATTAAAAGTACAATTGAGGTTTGGCTCAAAGAAGGTTTGGCTTATGATTATAAGCAGATTTTTCACCTTTACTAGTCCCTCAGCAGAACATATGTGTGTGGGGTGAGTGTGCATATGAATGCACACAAGGGACCATTCTTGAGGGGACTGTCCTACAGGCTGTACAATACGTAGCACCTTTGGCCCCACTACAACAAATGCCAGCAACTCCCCTACTAATCTTTATGCCAACTAAAAACAACCTTACACAGTTATAAAACCACCTGGGATATGCTTACTGAATGTTTACTTAAATGATAACCTTTAATCATGAGACCTCACAAATTTTTCTTTTCAAAGCATTGCTCATGTGAATTTCGCATGCATAAATTCCTGGGATTCCTAGTAAATCTCCAGCATACGGAGCTGATAGACAGCAACTGAAGGGCACATGATGAAGAGGAGTGTTTGAATGAGGCTGTGATCACTTCCATACTGCACTCTGGTAGAGGAAACCCGACTTGGCACGTGAAAATGTTCTGCCATCTGCCATCACTACAGACAGAAACGCTTCTGGAGCCCACGTGTTTGAGTATTTTCCCATCACCTCCAGAAAGTACACAAAAAGTGGAAGAGGGGTAAGAGTGTTTATGGCCCGATCTTCAAGTTTGCTACTGAGATGAAGTAAACATAACGCTCTCAAGAGCTCAGCCCTTTGAAGGTATTTCCGGAACTAGCGATGACTGGCCCCTTGGTAGCTGTGTCCGCTACAGCTGCAGGAAGAGGCTGACATCCATTAAGGGAAGTTCAAGGCGAAGGGGCAACAGAGACAGACTCAACAGTGGGGCTGTGGCAATGACGTCTGCATTGCCACTGTACACGTGGCAACATGTATGGCAGGCTCCCTTTCCCAGGTCAGCCTCTTGGATCTGTTGATTCTCAGCCCTGGCTGCATTTATGAATCTCATGAATAGGCTTTCAAAGTTACTTGGACTTTGATTATTTCTAATTTTTAGTGTTGCTTTTACTCTCCTCAGTGATTCTAATGTACTGAAAATTGCTATCTTAACCCCAAATTCTAATTCCTATGGCTTGGTATCAGCTGATATATTGGACCAGTAAAGATAATATTTTAATGGTAGGCAAAACTCTGCATTTCATAATTTACCACATAGAAATGACATCGAGGTTGCCTCCGGCTAAACTGATCTTACTAAATGTACTGCGTTGTTATATGAGAGTAGTTATAACTTGGCAAATTCCAGTAGGAAAACATGAACTTATTTTAAAAGATTTACACATTCTCTGGGCTTTATAGAAACCCAATAAGAGGATAGAAAAATGGCTCCGTGGTTAAGAGAGCTTTTGCCTTTGTTGAGGACCCAGGTTTAGTTTCTAGCACTTACACAGTAGCTTGCAATCAGCTATAATTCCAGCTCCAGGGCTTCCAATGTTCTCTTCTGATTTCATAGACACTATATACATGCAGTACACATACAAGCATTTAAACATGCAGGCAAACACTCATCCATGTAAAATAAAATAGCCTCAAGGAAATACAGTGGTATATTATTCGTGTTTTAATAAAGCTTGCCCGAAGATCTGAGAAGCCAAGCAGTTAACTGCTAGAGAGCTCTTACCTCTACAAAATCTTCAGACAGAAAAGAGCGAGTTCCTATCTCCTCCCACCTTACATTCCTCTCTCCACCCAGCCATATCACTCCTGTCTCCACCTCCCTAGTACTGGGATTAAAGGTGTGGGATCCCAAGTGCTAGGATCATCTTTGTGTGAGTTCTCTTTCTCTTTTAGACAGATTCAATCTCCTTGTAGCCCAGGCTGGCCTCGAGTCCTGGGATTAAAGGTGTGAGCTACCACTCCTTGGCCTCTCAAGGCTTAGCTCTGCACTCTGATCTTCAGGCAAATTTTATTTATGAAAACACAAATAAAATACCACTATAAGGAAAACATGATAAATCAGTTTACTCACATGTACGTAAGTCACAAAGGACAAAACAATGACGGTGGCTAGTTAGGGAAGCCCCTGGATACACATATCCAACAAAAAACTGAGACGCAAACTAGACTATAAAGTTATCCTAAAATTTCAGCAAAAAACAAATTCTGCTCTAGTTATATCTAGAATGAATAAAACTTTCCACATTAAAAAGTGACATGCCCTACCTATTCGATGACTCAGAGACCTCTGAGTCACACACTGCTGTCAGTTTCACATACCATGAGTAACCATCAATACCACACTGTGCTTCCTAAAAGCTTTATTGGTCAATCCGTTAATGTTGAACAACAGTAAAGAACAATCCGCTACGCAGAAAACTGTCCATTAGAGCGGAAACTGCTTCTGCAATGCAGCCTGCAATATTGGACATCTATCAAACCCCCTGTGTGGGCTCAAATCAGAGCGGTGTCATCAGAGAAGGTCAACTTCACTCCCTGAGGGCCACAATGAACACTGAGTCTCTTACCTACCTTCCTTCTTGATAGCTAGAGAACAGGTACATGACCTACATCAGGCCTCTCTGATGGCTATGCTTTATACATAACGTTAAGAATCTAGTGATGAGATCGGCCTATTGGAAGTGAGGTCAATAGCAGCAAGTGTCAGTCAGTCCTATGGGTTTCTCCAACCTGGTATTTCAGTATTTTTAACAGTAGTAGAAACAACCTAATGCCCTTCTAGCCTGTCCTGTAGTTAATAAAGCCAGAGTGGATGCCAGTACACTATTTCTCGAACTGATGGTCTTGTGAAAAGAGTTAATAGTCACCTTTGTCATCACAGAGAGAGCTCTTCTGAGAGTGAAAGGGAAGAAGGCTGACTTTGAGATGTCCCCTTATTCCTGGCCCTCATTCCTTTGCTCGAGGCACAAATGTTCCTGGTCTCCAACCCTTGATAAGCCCATGAATGGGACCCATGACTTGTTTGTAAACCAACAGAATAAAGCTTGTCTCTTTCATACTTATGTACCCTAAGACTACAATGTCCACCTCACTAGCAGACTCCTCTTTGAAGGGAGTTGGTACACTAGGACCCATTCTAGAGATAGAAAATTAGAAGTTGCTTCCAATTGACAATGACTCTTACTTAGTCCAGCAACCTATGAGGGAGCAAATTCTTGTAACAGCCATAAGGACTGGAAGCAAATCCATGCTGAATCAAGCCTCCCGAAGAAACCAGGGCTGGCTCATACCTTTGTTACAGCGTGCAGAACAGCCTGAGCAGACACCCAGACAAACTGCATCCAGGCTCCTGAGCTACAGAAGTGGATGTGACAAGCGTGTGTTTCTTTAAGCCAGTAGTCTGAGAATACTTGTTACTTAGCAGCAGATGACTAATAAGGTAGAGCCAAGAGGAGACACTGGAGTGGAGGTCCAGAGTTGTGTGAACTATTTGACCCTCTGAACCACATCATATTGGAAAAGCAACTAATAGTCTTGAATATTGTACACTGATACGGATTTTTGTATACTGATACAAATTTAAGGGTTTTTTGTTTGTTTGTTTGGTTAGTTTAGTTTTTGTTTTTGTTTTTTTTTTTTTTTTTTTGGTTTTTTAAGACAGGGTTTCTCTGTAGCTTTGGAGCCTGTCCTGGAACTAGCTCTTGTAGACCAGGTTGGCTTCGAACTCACAGAGATCCACCTGCCTCTGACTGCTCTGGGCTTCATTCATCAGTCACTTCACCAACGCCCATAGATGCAACGCATAGATACTAACATGGCAGCAGCTTTTTTCTGTGCCTCTCAACAGACTATGGCTTAAATATAACTACTGTCTCACTTTACAGATAAGGAACTAAAATTAGAAGCTGCTGAGCCCAGAACCCCGGGCTTTAAAAGCCTAAATACAGGTGCAGCACTCAGCCTGTGGACCCTGAAAAGAGAGAATTTATCTAGTAAATCCATGCCTGGAGGCTAAGAGAACACCTTTTGAGAACACCTTTTGCAGCCTGGCTGGATTTGAAGGTCGCTGGAAAAGTATGATTTGAATTTAAAGTCTGCACACAGAGGGGTAAGAAAACATCAATTAGGATGATCAGTTGCAAGACTGTTCACATAGTTCAAGTCTAGCAACATTGTGCTCACGTTCTAAACCACAAAACACTTCCAAAATGTAATCTACACTGCTGATTGGCATTCTTCAACAAAATGTTGGGGAAAACAACAACAACAACACATGCCTATTTGAACTCTTCTTTGACAGGGTGGATTTAATCACTGTCACTATTTTCAGAAAACATTACCTTTTCCATGCTTAGTTCTGGCTTTTCACTGTGGGGTCTCAGCTGTATCCTATTCTATTATATGCAAACATCTAAGAAATGGAGACAAAATGGGGGCTTGGCCAATCATTAAAGCTGCGAGCTCTCAAAAGGCCCTTAACTATGAGGAGCACATAAGGAACGCCTGCCATTCACCCCAGCCTTGCACTCCCACCGGGTGGCCATAGCTTGGGGTCCACGCAAGCAAGTGCTGGAGCACCTGAAGTGCCACTGCACACACTATGTGCTAAACATGCCACGATGGGCATGCTCCAGACACCTGGTGGCAGTATATACAGTGGATTCGGAAAGACACCGGGGTATAATTTCTTAGGGCAAACCTTTAAAGTTACTGCAGTTACTCCACGTTCGCAATGTGGTGTTTAAAGAAGAGTGTTCTCCACTTGAACTACGACTCTCTCTGTGGCTTTCAGTCACTTCCAAAGCCTTATAAACACACATGAAATGTGCTGTCCTGAAAGCCACTTGACTGCTCAGAGAGAAGTTCAGTCACTTCTGTCTCTGTGACCACTCCCATTCTTATCAGAAAACACTCACAACAGTCATAAGCAGAATGGTGAGAGAAAAGGGTTTAGTCTTCAGAAGAATCATAGTGCTTTGCTACTTTTTGGCTGGAGGAAGGAAAGGGCAGCATTACACTTTCCACGCATGAGTTTTCACAGGGGGATAAAAAGGTTTTCTTTGTAACACCTTTAAAAAGAAACAGAACAGGAAGAGCCAGAGAAGGATGATAAATGACCCAATGCTAAATATGGCTAAAGGCCTCCGTGATCTGTGACCGCTGCTTGCCTGCTGTTCGGCTCTTGAACACAGGAGTCAGTTTGATAAACTCTTCCTCCGGTGCAGCTCAGGTAGTAATGGCTCGTTAGCTAGCAAAAACTGAGCAACCCATCACTCCATGGAAGGCCACTATCTCCCAGCTTATACTCTCTTTGTGCACTCAGAGACAGAGGACCTGCAGCACGCAGAAGGAAGCGGAGAGGCAGCCATGAGTCAGCCATCCTGTCAGACAAACCAGACAAGACCTGCTGTCTGGAACCTGGCTCTCCATTTTCACAACACAGCATCTATTGAAATGATTGTACCGCAACTCTTTAATGGGAAAATGCAACCAGCAACAGCAAACATCCATCAACTCCACGCCTGTTCTTGGTACACAATGGATGGGAGAGCGGTCATTTTTAATTCATGGTACCTTGTAGTATATGTAATGCAAAACTAGACTGTAAGTTTATAAAGTCATTTTCGGTTGCCTGCATGGTGCTGAATTATTTAAAACTCATTTAAAACACACACACACACTTCTGACGATTTTAAAATACTGTTTGACAACAGCATTTTCAGCAACTGCAAAAGTGAGTGCTGAGATTAGACTATGTGCACACTGTCTCTCATTAGCAAGTCCTGGGTATTTTTACTCCCGGTGCATCACGCCTCAACTCTGTCTTAAGGAAAACGGGCGAAAGGAAGCCTCTGTCCAGAGTTCAAGTTACTCAGTATCTATTTATACCTCCTGGTAAGTAAGAGTAACTGGTTTATCAAAGTCCACAAGTTCATTACCCTGGGCAACCCTCCCTGGAAAGGTACACAGCCATCAACTCCCAACCGGCACTGGGACTGTCTTCTGGGTAAGAACTCACTGAAGAAAACCCCAAGTGTAATTCTGAAGGAGACTGAGGGTCTGGTTGGAAAAAGCAATTGTAACACAGTAGGCACATACCAAGAGTCCTGAAAAATTACATTCTACCCGTTGAATCATGAAAACTCAGTGATGATTTTCTCTTCACAAAAAAATCTGGTTTGAAGACCATTTGCCTAAACATTTTAAAACAGGGTAAGACATCTTAAAGCAGCAAACTTCATTCTCCCACAAAAATAGAGCCCTATCTAAGATGACTCTGTCTCTTCCCTGTCCAGGGTGACATCTTGGTGTTCATACTATTTACTCAAGTTTTCTTTCTACTTTTCTTTTTTAAGACATATTAATTCAGCTTTTGTGTATGAATGCCTTCTTATCCATCGTGTACCAAGAGCAGGCGTGGAGTTGATGGATGTTTTCGTGATGGAGATCTGCCACAGACTTGTCGACTTGAATAATCTCTATGTTTCATTTTTGTTGTTGCTGTTTTCTGAGATAAGGTTTGACTGTGTATGTAGCCTTGGCTGACCTGGAACTCACTCTGTAGACCAGGCTCAACTTGAATGCAAAGACCGCCTCTGCCTCCTGGGATTAAAGGAGTGTAATCCCAACTGCTGGGATCACCTTTGTGTGAACGGTTTCTCTTTTTCTACAATATTTTTCTACAATACTGTGTAGCGCAGGGTGGCCTTAAACCAACAGATATCCATCTTCCTCTGTCTCCCGAGTCCTGGGATTAAAGGTGTGTGCCACTACTCCCTGGCCCCTGGCTGGTATAGTTGACTAGTATGGCTACTTTGTCCTCTGATCTTCAGGCAAGCTTTATTTAATAAAACACAAATAACAGCCCAGAGGAGGTGGTTTATGTTGCCATGGGCTTTTGTTGTTCCCATTCTAAGGCTTTATCCCAATGCCCCAGACAGTGTCTACCACTAGGAGGGGCTGAATGGATCCTTAGAGAATAAATGAAAACTTTTTTGTTTTGTTTTAAAGATTTATTTTTATTTTATGTGTATGAATGTTTCACCCACAAGTCTGTGCACTGTTGTATGAAGGACCTATGGAGGCCAGAAGAGGCTGTCAGATCCTCTGGAACTGGAGTTACAGACAGTTGTGGGCTGTCATGTGGGTGCTGGGAATTGAACCCAGGTCATCTGGAAGAGCAACCAGTGCTCTGAACCACTGAGTCAACTCTCTAGCCTTCAAATAAAGATGTTTGTTACAAGTTAATTAAGATGTTTGTTACAAGTTAGCGTGCCTCCCAACAAACAATTGGCCAACTCTGTTCCTAAGCAGCGCAATCTGGGGAGCTGAGAGAGATGGCTCAACATGCAAAGGGCTTGCAAGACTCCAGTTTTATACCTGGGAATCCCCGCCCCCCTTGGTAGAAGTAGAGAACTGTTTTCCAAATGGTACCCTCTACCTCCACAAGCCCAAATAAATAAATGTAACGAAAGTGGGGTGGTTTTATTTTTGTGTGTTTTTTGTTGTGTGTGTGTTTGTTAGCCAGTGCCTCTCTACACACCCCTCCACGTCCTGGAACTCACTAAGTAAACCAGGATGGCCTTGAACTCACAAAGATCTGCCTGGCTCTGCTTTCTCAGTGTTGGGAGTAAAGGCGTGCGCCACCACGTCACACATTGTTTTCTCTTTGAGCACTTTGGGAGTGAGCCAAAGTGGCTCACATCTGTAATGCCAGCATTCTAAAACGACAAGAAAACAAAGTACCAGGCCAACCTGAGTATCAAACTCAAAATAAACTGGAGCAATTTAGAGGTGACCATAACCATAGCCACCTCTATACAGCCTCACAGACAAAAAAAAAAAAAAAAAAAAAAAAAGGAGAGCCTCTTCTCCCAGGATTGAGATTTTTCTCTCCAGACCTCAGTCTTCTCTGCACTCCAGAGAGGGATGTGGCACAGGACCCACCCAGAGCTGCAGCTGACATCCTGAACCTGCTCTAGTACCCAGAGTGGGAACTCTCCTGACTCACCTTGCCCCAGGTGACATTTCCTCTTTCTTTTTCTCTTTCACTTTCTCACCTGCTCTGGCCCCGCCCTGCTCCAGGTTTCCCCAGTCTGGGCTGCTCCGGTGGCTGGTGTCAATCTCCAGCCTTGTTTTCGCTTTTCCTACATCAGCCAGGGCTGCCCAAGAGGCCAGGTTAAAAGCATGGAGCAGGGATGGCAAGGCACTGGAGACGAAGCGTCTCAGCCAGGACACAGCAACAGGCTGAGAGCCACACAGGAACGCCGAGCAAGACCGAGGAACCCGGGGACAGCCTCGAGTGCACACGCGAATCCCCATCTCCTAACAGACCCCAGAGAGCAGCATGAAGCCAGCTGGGGGCCGCCTGCTCCTGCTGCTGCTGCTGGCCGCGGTGCTGACAGGAACCCGCGCTCATCCTGCGCCTGGTGACACCAGGCTCCCATCAGATGCAAAGGAATGCCACCTAGCCCGGTTCAAGTCTCTGCCTCCGCAAGAGCTGCAGGCCTTCAGGAAGGCCAGGGATGCCATAGAAGAGTGGCTGCTCAAGAAAGATGTCAACTGCAGATCGCGTCTCTTCCCCAAGGCCTGGAACCTACAGCGGCTGCAGGTCCAGGAACGCCCCAAGGCCCTGCAGGCTAAGCTGGCCCTGACACTGGAGGTCCTGGAGAACATGACTGACTCAGCTCTGGGCTCCATCCTGCACCAGCCTCTTCGCACACTGCGCTACATCCAGTCCCAGCTGCAGGCCTGTACACAGTCTCAGCCCACAGCAGAGCCAGGGTCCCCGAGTCGCCGCCTCTCCCAATGGCTGCACAGGTTCCAGGAGAAGGAGACCACTGGCTGCCTGGAGGCCTCTGTCACTTCCAACCTCTTCCGCCTGCTCATGGGGGACCTGGAGTGTGTGGCCAGGGGAGATCAGTGTGCCTGACCTCAGACCCTCCTGGCAGCTGCTGGAATTCTGCACTGTGTGGACTCGTTAAGCCCCCGCCTTAATTTATAGCCCTTCATGACTTTTTAAAAAGTATTTATTTATGTGTGACCCCACAAAATGTCTATTTTTCTACTTTTGTAAACAATCTGCAAATACAAGTTGAGAAAAGAAAAAAAAACACAAATAATAAACCACTATATTTCCCTGCATTCTGACCAGCTGTGGCTTTCTGTATTGATCTCTGCTGCAAAGACAAGCTCCTGGATATGAGTGATGAGAACTATCCTTACCTGTGGGCATAGCATTAGAAAGCAGCTAGCGGATTATGGCGGTCTGGTGACGTGGTGGAAGTACGTCCTCCCTCTACGATCCATGGCCTCACTAGATCCTGGTAGTGGGCTAGGTTTAAGTACCAGGCATGATTTTGCTCCTATTGAGCAATCAAGTCTAATTATACAATTTTAATTATTGCCAAGATACAAGTTGGCAGCTGCACCTTTATAGATATCAAGCTATGCTGGCCACTGGGGTTCACAGTTGTCACCGCTGGGCAGGACTACCGGTGGCTTTCCTCCCTTGGCAGCTTGCACAGCACTTCCTGATACTATGAAATCTAGATCTCAGGGAGGAGGCTTCTAGGGCAGATCTAGCCCAAAAGCATCCAACTCCTGTGCCTAAAATGTGTGGTGTCTTTAGCAATAGGGACTACCCTTCAACGAAGGGCAACAGCAACAACTTATATTGACTTGGGAGTCTCCAGGCCAACCCTGACCAAGACCTGAAAGGAGATTTCCCCCTTTTTACCCAATACCAAGTCAATCTTGAAATCATATACATACCAGCAACACTAATGGACTCAGGAGGTTGCATTTATTCATTTAATACATGTGCATAGGCACATAGAACAGTAACAAAGAAAAAAGGCCAAGGTTCTTAGAGGGAGTGAGGGGACAGATCTGGAGGGAACTGGAGGGTACAGACATTGAGAAAGGTTGGAGGGAGGACAGGGAAGGAGGAAATTCATGTAATTATATTTTAACTAAAATGTGAAAAAAAATTAAAATGTCTTTTTCATAATCAGCCCCATTTCCTTCTTATGTCATATATGAGATAAGAGAATATATATATATGTGTGTGTGTGTGTATGTATGTATATATATGTGTGTGTGTATGTGTGTATGTGTGTATGTATGTATGTGTGTATATATATGTGTGTATGTACATATATATACATACATACACACACATATCTATTCCCTGTTTGAGCTTCTTAAAGGTTTGGTTAGTTACATTTAAACTTTCTTCCTTTATAATAAACTGTGCTTTATTATGTGTGTGTCATGACCACAGGCTTAAATACTGGTTCTCAGCAGAGATTTGTAACGTCTTTTCCTTTCTCTTTTTCTGGAGACCTAAATGCCCATGTGACACAGTGCTCCTATTAGTCTGTGAGTTTCTATCAAGGATGACCAAGTCACTGTGGTCACAGTGTGAGTGGAGTGCACAACCGACAATATCCTGCATCTCACCCCGAGTGAGGCTGCCTCTGAAGCTGCACCGTATGGTTTCTCAGCTGTGGGGGAGGGCACCTGTTTCCTGGCCCAGAGCAAGCATGCCTCTCTGCTCACCTACTGAAATATCAACTCCTCTAGCTGCTCAGCCTGCCATTCCTCAGCAGAATACCAGAAAGTGCCTTTAGCATTTTACCGAGTTTTGGATCTCAGAAGTTTCCCTTGAGCCCACCCATGATTTCTAGTCCTGAGTGGCAAATCTGATTGTTTGTACCTGGTTTGGATTTTCATTCGGCTAGTGGCTAGTCTACCCCGGTCACTGATTTTATTCAACAAGATTCATTGGGAAACTATAATGTACCAGCCAGTGTCTGAGAAGAAGTGGAGGACAAGACACGTAACAGGTTAAGGTTTGTGAAAAGATGCTACTGTTTAGTTCTGTTTCAATGGCTCGGCTTTCCCACCACAAATAACATTTTCTCATGTGTGGTGGTTCGAATGTAACTGGCCTCCTTAACCTCAAAGGGAGGGGCACAGTTAGGAGGTATGACGGAAGTGTTTCGCTATGGGGGTGGGCTCTGAGGTCTCCTATGCTCAAGCTATGCCTCGCTCAGCTCACTTCCTGTTTCCTGCAGACCAGGATGTAGAATTCTCATCTCCATCTGCCACACCATGTCTGCCTTCCTGCTGTCATGTTCCACCATGATGATAATGGAATGAATCTCTGGACTGTAATCAAGTCACCCAATGAAATGTTTTTTCTTTAAAAGAGTTGCTCTGGTCATTGTGTCTCTTCACAGCAACAGACACCTAACTAAGACACTATTGAAAAGGAATTTGGGAGGAAAAAAAATTTAAGAAAAAATATAAAACATACTAATACTTCATCGAAGCTACTCGCTATTATTATTTTGATATGTTTCTCTTCAGCTGTTTATGCAAGCTAGTTTTCACCTTGAAAAAAAAAAAAACCCAAAGGTGATAGCTTAGCAATAGAGCACTTGGTTAGCATGTGTAAGGCCCAGGGTTCCATCACAGGATGCAAAATATACAAAAATAATGTTGAAGGCATATTATATACAGTGCCTTGTACTCTGCTTCCCACCTTATTTTGCCATGAGTGTTTTTCAAATTCATTAAACTAATCTCTAACAATATCATTTTAATGGCTGTATAATGTTCTACTCTGTAATGATTATTGATTTACTTACCAGCAACTGGACATTTAAGTGGTTTCCCAAAGTCCATGTCAATGCACAGAATGGTATCAATACTTATTTGTTATGTTTATGGTTGTTTGTAGTTTGTAAAGATCCCCAGAAATCAAGGGACACAACCCTTTTTCCTACTCTGTACACTCGCCATCTATGCGCTCTGCAGAATGTCCACCCCAGCATGCCATCTACCAATTCATATCACCGCCTGGGTCACCAGACCCTCAATAATACCAATGGCTTCTTTAAACAGCTTATTAAGTTATGGAGGAAGCAAGCTGGTTGTTGTAACTTCTCATTACTTAAATCAGTCTTTACGCCATGCATTTAGTATGCACTAAGTTACCTCTGTGAACAATGGCCTTTGCCAAACTGCCTGTTGAGATTTCTCTTGAAGCTCACGTTGCTCATTATAAAGGAGTCATTTCCTCTCGTTTATTTCTAGCATTAGGACCATTAGTTCTAGCCTCTTACTGGCTAACTCTCACATCATGATTCAACCCATTTCTAACAATCTGTATGTCACCACAAGGCCATGGTTTACCAGGAAGATTCGAACCTACGTCCGTCTCGGGTTGGAGAATCATGGCCTCTGCCTGACTCTGCTCTTCTTCCCAGCATCCTGTTCTGTCTACTCCGCCTACCTAATTTTCTGCCCTATCAAAAGGCCAAGACAGTTTTCTTTATTCATCCAATGAAAGCAACACATAGAAAGAAGACCCTCCTATACCACTATTCTTTTACTTTTGGTTTATAATGAATTTGGACCTAAAAAAAAAAAAACTGTTCCTTTTATCAACATGTAAAACTATGTTCACTACTTTTAAGCTTAGAAATATAAATCTCAGCCAGGCACCATGAGATGCTGACCTCGGGCATGACCTCCATCTCAGAACTGAAAAGGATGATTTTCTTCATGTATTCTTAGGCATTTTCAGATCATTCTTACCAGAGAATCTAAAAATTACAAGTCCATGAGATGAAGCTCTGGCTTTGTACAAATAGCAAAACAACAATAACAACAACAAAACCCAAACAAAAAGCCAATCCTTAGTTAAACAATACAGGCACTCGTCTCGTGAAGCCTAATGTTATCCTCATTGTGTTCATGGCCTGTTTTATACAAAAAGATGCATATCTTAGAAGCAAGGAATTGCTATAATATAAATTATAGCAGTGACATATTCTGTTAGACATACAACATGTTATTTATTTGACCTGTGTACTATAAATGACTGTAATATTGAAATGATCTCCTTCTGAATTCAGAAGGGAACAATGTCCATTTAAAAAGAGATAAATTAGAATCAAATTATTTTCTCTCTCATATAAGCTAATGAGAATCTGACTTTAAATGGAAGGACCGTTTAAGTGGTCTGCAGCCTGTCCTCAGCTGTTATCACAGAATAATTGATGTACTAATGATTTCAATTCATAGCACCCACTGTCTTCATTTTGCATAATTTGAACCAAATCTGAATATAAATGACAAACAGTCCTCTTGCCTGTTTAGTACCCATGACCTTTAACTAGAAATCACTTACTACTGCAGAAGGGGAATTCAGCAGATAGAGGCAATACTCACTATTTTGAAACATTCCTCCTCATACAGAAATGGAAAGAATCAGGTAAAAGAATCAGCTATAGCAGGGCTAAGATTTATCATCTTATTATTTGAGAATGAATATTTAATTATAAAACACTTATCACCAACAGTGTCTGCTGGAAGAAATTCCAAAAGGGCCAAAGCTTATTCTAAGTAGGCCAAAGGGGGAGGGAGAATAAGTTTAATAGGTTTCATTATTTTTCCAATGAAAAAAAAATATTACTATGGAAAATTCAAGTCACTGTAATAACTACGTTGCAGTCAAATTCCCTGTGTAAATCACCCTGTTTTCTATGGCTGATGATGGGTTGACCACACTCCAGTGGATGGCCACACATGGGGAAATTAGCAGCACAAATTGGACTCAGTTGGGAAGAGGTGATGGGGGAGTCAGGAGGAATGCGAGGTGAATATGAACAAAAAGCATTGTATGCGTGTGAGATCCTCAAAGACTCAGTAAAACGTTAACTGAATCACCTATCGCCTGTGCATATTGCATCATGTGCAGGTATCGCCTGCTGAACCAGGAAACAAGACTTCTTTGCCAGTTTTCAAAAAAAGGTGATCTTTTAAAAATCATCTGCAACCATCATTACCTATGACATCAAACATGGACCGCCTAAGCCTCCCAACTGTCACCAAGCCACCAGCAGGCTCGTTAACAAGCCTGTTTAGTTGGGTAAAGACTGAGTAGGTGTTATCCTCCACACTACAACAATTGTAGCACAGCAGGAGGGCCAATTAGTTCCAGCCTCTGTGGTGAATGTTATTCCAGACAACCCCTCCTTCACCTAGAGAAACAGCTGCTTCCTGATTCTACCCACTGCTTACTGTTATACTGAACTGGCTGGCTGGAGAAAGCAGCCCCTGAACACAGCGTGACTCATTTATGGACAGAAGGGGCCATTCAAAGCTCACACGCTCAGGACAGTACAGAGACTTTTTTTTTCTACCTCTGTTTGTAATAGACTTTTAAATGGAACCATGGCAGAACTGTCCAATTACACAGGACAATATGGATTCCTGTTACCAAATTAAAACTGGCTTAGAAGTCATACAATGTGGCTGATTGATCACGGCTTCTGAGTCACACAAAGACAGATGAGAATAGATGCTCACACACAGATGCTCAGGAATGGGACTTCCTAAGTCTTCATTACCAAATGAGTAAAACAACCAGCACGGGCAACAGGAACTGCTGGGGACCAGTTGTGTCTTTGCCCAAGTGATAGAATGAAACCCTACTGCCCTATGGGGAGTGTCTGGGGACAAGGTCCTGGAGAGATAATAAAGTTCAGATGGGGTCAGGGAGGATGGGGACTTGAGCATGGGATGAGCTCTCTTGTAAGAGACTGGAAACTGCAAATGTCTGTGTCCCTGTGTCTGCCCCTCTTCCATTCTCACCCACCGTGCCTCCACGTCCTTTCTCCATCTTTGTTCCTTTCCTTCCCCCTCACTGCTCTCTTCACTGGTCATGTGAGAACTGAGGACACAACAGGAAGGTAGCCAGCGAGACGTACCTAAGTAGGAACTGTTTTCTGGCACCTTAATCACGGATCTCTCAATGATGAGGAACGGATTCCCACTGCTGAAGTCAGACAGTCTGTGGTATGCTAGGGCAGCCAGAGCTGACTTGACTGAGGCAAGAAGAGACTGTAGTTAACAAGGAAGTGTTAACAACACCACCTCACTACTTCTAGCCAATGTCCTGTTAAAATTTATATATGAAGTGTCACTCGAGAAGGCTCCCTGGTGAAGGTCTTGGTCCCTGAGGGGGTTCTGAAACTTTGGGAAGTGGGAACTACCTGGAGGAAGTGAGTCTCCAGGGACATGTCCTTATGCCTTGTCTTGCCCCAATCCCCACTTCCTGTTACTATGAAGTGAGGAGCCACTGCCAGAAGCACCTGCTGCCATGACAACCAGGTCACCTGGGCCAAGAATCAATGGAAGCAAGTATCACAGCTGAAACCATGAGCTAGGACAAACGCTTCTTCAAGCTGCTTGCTAGGTATTTTGTCATAGTAATAATAAAGCCAACACAATGACACAGTACTAATAAAATGTTAATTATAGGCAGAACTGGATGTGTGAAATATAGGAGCTTTCTTGTACACTTTTATTTTTTTGCAATTTTTCTATTACTTTAAAATCATCTTAAACAGAAAAGATTTAAAATAATTAAACAGGCTTATGTCTTTAATTCCTACCTCAAACCAAGTTATATCCTTATTTTCAGTATGAAAGATTTTCTGGAACAGGGTAGATGGCTCAGTTGTTAAGAGCACTGGCTGCTCCACCAGAGGACCCGAATTCAGTTCCCAGCACCCACACGGTGGCTCACAGCTGTCTCTAGCTCTGTTCTAGAGGATCCAGCCCTCTCTTCTGGCCTCCACAGGCACTGCACGCACGGTGCATTTAAACACATTCAGGCAAAATACCCATAACATAAAATAAAAAATAAACAACAAAGAGTCCACATTTTATGTTCACTTAATCAGAAAAGGTAGCTGTTGCCAAACCTGACCATTTGAGTTTGACTCCTGGGACCCCACAGGTTGAAGGTAAAGAACTGGCTTTTAAGAGAGGTCCTCTGACCTACACACACATATGAATAAATTAATAATAAACCAACCAACAAATAAAACGTGAAACAGAAAGAAGGGCATCTGGGGCTTTCTCACTGCCCATTAACATAAACAATCACAAGCTCTCGAAATTATTTAAGGGGACACAAACAAGACAAATGACAGGCAAGGGAATACTGCCCTGGGAAACTACTCTACGCAAGGATTCAGTCCTGAGTGGCAAGACCTGCAAAGGAGACTGACAAACGCTGCCAACATCAGGCAGTAATGCCAGTCAGTCAAACTAGTAAGTGGGAAAACAAATTGAAAAACTGCAGTAGAAAACATTAAGTAGCCATTAAATCTGAGGCTTCTGGAGTTCTGTGATTACAAATGTAGAAAACATTACTGTGCACCAGCGTCACGGGTAAGCTATAGTTGTAGAGTAGGATTTATTCCAGGATGGACAATGATGGGTAACTGTCTTAATTACCATTCTTTTTTAAAAAATTTTTCTGCGGTGACTATGTTAATCTTTCAATTAGAACATGGAGAAATGAGCATCTTTTCATTTATTCATTCACTTTCAGCTTACTTATAATAATGTGAGAACACGTGTGTGTGTGTGTGTATGTGTGAGAGAGAGAGACAGAGAAAAAGAGAGAGCTTGTGAGTAGCCATCATTGCCATGAGCTCCTGCAGCCATGATGTCCAGTTTCAAATGTATGTGCATGTGTGGTATGTGCACTTGCCTGAGTGGGTGTGTGTAGGTTCACATAGAAGCCAGAGTCAACATCCTCTATCCTCCTCAATCACTCTCCACATTATGGTTTGAGAAGGGACACCAAAGAAATCCTAGAGTTTGATAATTCGTCAAAGAGCTGTCCAGCAATTTCCATGGATCTGCCTATTCCTGCCTCCCCAGGGCTGGACATGCACCAATAAACCCAGCATTTTATTTATTTCCATTATTACTATGTGTATGATATATGTATGTAAATGTGCACACATGCCACGGTACACAAATGGAAGCCACAGGACAACTTTCCAGAGTTGGCTCTGTCCTTCTGTCTTGTTTTTGAGGCAAGTTTTCTCTTATTTATGACAGGCTAAGTACTTCAGGTTAGCAGACTGGTGGTCTCTGGTCTATTGTCCCATGTCTGCCTCCCACTCCCTGTAGGACTTCAGGATTACAGATGGGCACCACCACATCTGGCTTTTCATGTGGGCTCTAGGGACTGAACTCTGGTCATCAGGGTTGAGCAGCAGGGTGCCTTTGTGCACAGAGTCGTCTCAGTGACTTCACGTGCCCAGCTTCTCACATGGGTGTCAGGGATCCAGAGCCATGTCCTCATGCTTGCCTGGCAAGGGCTTACAGACTAAGCCATCATTCAGAAACAGGGGATTTTAAGAGGTAAGATTACACCAAATCTCAGCAAACAGGAACTAAAGACAGCTTAGCAGTCAGGTTTAGCTTTCTTATCTACAGGAGTATGCCCAACTTCTACCAAATCTGCAAGAATAGGTAGAGAGAGTCCAATTGTTTAGGTCTGGGCTGGACTGTCTCTCTTTCCACAGGCTTGGGTTTCCATGGCCACAAAGATGGTTTACAGACTGCTGTTCCCTCAGTGAGTTCCAACTGTAGTGGGAGGGGAAATATCTTGCTTCAAAATTTCTATCTCACTGTATAAAAATATCCAGGGAGTCTTGGTTTGCAAAGAAAAAATGCCCCCGCATTAAGTTCCGTCCAACTGGAAGCCCTCCTGGAAGGCAGAGAGAATCTGCAAAGTCCTTTATGGGAGCACGTTAAGACAAAAGGAGAGAAATACATAAACAGACATCCAAGGAAGACAGAAGAAAAAAAATCTCACCTACACCACAAATCTTCTCCCAACAGTTCTGGAATGCTGATCAGAACTAAACTCTAACAGGCTGAGAAAACAATGCCCACATAATGAAACTGGATGCTCACTTTCCACATATCTCCTGTCTAAGCTTTCCAGAATAATGAAACAGGGCTGGGGAGCTCTCGCTGTGCAAGTCTGAGGATCTGAGTCTACATCTCTGGGATCCATGTAAAATGCCAGGTGGGCTGCACACGTCTTTAATTCCAGTGGTGGCGAGTTAAGTCAGAGGATCCAGCTGAGCCTAGTGAAGTCAATGGCTCAAGACATAGTAACAGAGGTCTAAAAGGGAAGACACCCAATATAAACCTCTGGCCTCCACGTACACACAAAAAAGGGGGGGAAAAAGCAATAGCCTTAGTCAATATAAAGGTAAAATGTGTGATCCTCCACTACAAGCAAAAACGAAAACAGTAATTCCTACAGAAACATGCCCTGGACAACAAATGAATGCTCCCCCCACAGGCCACTCTGTGCTAACCCCAGTAAAAAGGATGGCACAAATCGAGTTGAAGAAATTAGTGGTTGATTTAATACAGAACTCAAGTTTTACAATCTATCACATTGTTTTTTAAGACTTGACTGAGCACCCATACATAGAACTAAAACCAAAGTCCTCTAAAATAGTGTTTAGCCAGACTACATACGTGCATCACTGACTCCAACCCCTCTTCCCCCTTCCTCTCAGAGACTTCTCCCTCTCCTCCTTCTGCCCTTCCTTCTTTCCCGGCCCACAAGGTCTTACTATGCAGCCCAGGCCAGCCTGGAAGTCAACTCAAGATCTTTGTGATCTTCTGCCTCCACTGTGCTGGGAACAGGGATGAGCAGCTATGTCCGGTCACGACTTTTGAAGGGTTCAAATCACAGAGAAAACTGTTGTTTTGAAGCCTTGCCACATGACTCGCAGTTCCACATATGCAACAATATGGATCTTTCAAAGTCTCTTTGGTTCTCCTTTATTTTAGCTCGGAGTTTTCCGCAGCCCACTTCTCTCCGCTCACACTTTCTGCACCCCTCCTCTGTTTTCCTCTTGTCATTGGACTCCCTGCTAATACCACTCCTGCAGAAAAGACTCTTCCAGTATTGTACGGCACAAAACTGTCTTCTTAGACTCAGATTCTGTGGGTCAGGAATTCAGAAAGAACACCGAGGGGTGGCCAGGCTCTGTCCCACACTGTCTATAGCCACAGCATGAAAACCTGAGGCTGCATCTAAAGTTAAGGACTCACAAACCTGAAATTGACAGTTGGTTGCTGGGACCAAGAAAGTTACAGTTCTTACATGGAATCAGGGACAAATATTTTCACTCATAAGGTTAAAAAAATGCAAAGCTGTGACCTCAGCATGCTACTTAAGCTGTATTCTATTAAACACTGTGCCAAAAATCTAACAGGTCAAAGATAAGAGAATTCACCTTCACCTCTTAGAGACTGAGTGGCCTAATTATAAAAGGACAGATGGGATGGGAGACACTACCCATAGCCACTTTCTAAACTGTCATCCCCAACCTCACTCTTAATCCCAGAGGCAAAGATCTAACAATCTACTATGTATCTAGGTCCCTGTGTGTCAACTGGCACTTCAGATAAACTCTGTCCAAACTCAACTCACCTTTCTCTCCCGGTCCCTCTCTCTTTCCCATAAGAAGCAAATGAAATTCAAAATTTAGAGAGAAACTTGGAGGAGCTGCCGTCTGTCTGTCCAAAGGGAAACAGGCATATTATACAGTCAGTGTTAGCAGTTAGAGGGACAAGAGACTGCTCCCTGGAGAATAGTAGTTGTTTAGGGTGACAGCTCTTTGTTTTATAGGCCATACCTCTGTTGCCTCCGACTTTAAGTTCCCTTGGAAAGGATGTACTGCCTGGGTTTTAGGCCCCTGGGTTTCATTTCACACAAGCTAAGGAAACTTACAGAGGAATGAGTACTTGAAAGAACATACTTTGGGAAACAATGCCCACTTTATCTCCCAGGATGTGCCACAGGGTCTGTTGCCTGACTGAAGCATTTCTATTTCCTTTGTGAAGGGAAGCACGCTGATGTGGGAGTGTCATATCAATCTGTTGATTTCATTGGCTGAGCAATAAAGAAACTGCTTGGCTGGCCCTGATAGGTTAAAAGATAGATGGGAGGAGTAAACAGAATAGAATTCTGGGTGGAAGAGGAAGTGAGGTCAGACTCTGCTCAGCTCTCCCGGAGAGACTCGACAACTCTGCTCTCTGGAGCAGAGACACCAGGATGGACGGAGGCTAGACTCTTCCCGGAAAGCGCACCTTGGGGTGCTTACACACATCATTAGAAATGGGCTAGTCCAGGTGCGAGAATTAGCCTGTAAGGGCTAGAGTTCATGGGCCAAGCAGTTCTTAAATGAATACAGTTTGTGTGTTGTTATTTCGGGCATGAGCTAGCCAAGCGGCTGGGGTGTTGGGGACGCAGCCCCGCCGCTTCCTATTTCAACAGCACGCCTCATCCTGCCTTATTTCCTAACACTGAATACAGACAACTTCCCCTCCATATACCCACACCTCCTCCCTGTAATTATTCCTGCAATTAAACACTATAACCAAAAAGCAAGTTGATGAGAAAACTGTTTATCGGGCTTGCATTTCCACATCATTGTCTATCGCTGAAGGAGGCATGGTAGGGACTCAATCAGGGCAGGAACCTAGAGGCAGGAGCTGATGCAAAGACCATAGAGGGGTGCTGCTTACTGGTTTCCTCCTTGAGGCTTTGTTCAGCCTGCTTTCTCACAGAACCCAGGACCACTAGCTCAGGGATAACATCCCCCACAACGGGCTTGTCCCCCACCCCCAGCAAATCAATCACTAATAAAAAAAAAAAAAAGCCTTTCAGCTGGATCTTCTGGAGGCATCTTTCTCAGTTGAGGTTCCCTCCTTTCAGGTAACTCTAGCTTGTGTCAAGGTGACACAGACTAGCCTGCACACCCTCCGTATACACACACCTTCCCTCCAGAAGAAGCTGCTCATTCATCAACTCACAACCAAATTCTACTTTCCCTAGAAATGCCTCTCATCTGTTTCATTTCAGTCAGCAGCTTTCACCAAATCAGGAAGACGCTAGAACAGTGTTTTGGGGAAGGGAACAGTGTTATGGTTTAAGTCAACACTGAAAATGGACCCAAAAGCATACACACAAGGGGGAGGGGGAGGGGAGGGAGAAGCAGTCCTCCAGTCCTCCTTTAGCCAGGATTTAATTAATAACTGCTAGGGTTACAGCCTTTTACAATGGAGAAAATAAAGATCAGGTCCCGTGCCTGCCAGAGCTGCAGGAGGGGTCCCGACCATGTGCTCACGTAAACATGCATTTTGGTAAAATCTGTGAATATGAGATGCCTTAGCCATCATCAGTTAAAACTGCTGCCTCTTTCCATTTCAATCTCCCCCATTCCACACTTCCTCCCACATCAGTTGGGGATGGAGCGGTCACAGTTTGGGGGTTCTCCCACATCAGTTGGGGATGGAGCAGTCACAGTTTGGGGGTTTCTGTTAAGTGGAAGCTGAGCAAGTTTTCATTTCTGTGTATAGTTAAGTTAGTCATTACTGTGCAGAAATGGCTTCCAGAAATGGTTGGACTACCTACTGTGTGTGCTCCCTACTGGGCCATTAACAGGCAGAGCACGAATCCCAGCTTAGCAAGTACTGTCGGGACAGTCATGGTCTCAAAACTCAACGCCTACAAAACTCTTCCACTTGCCAAGCATGTAAAGCCGTGAGCAGAAGACTCGGTACTGATAGCTGTGCAGGTTGGTTTCTGTCAGCTCAGAAAGAAATCACCTGGGAAGAGCGACCCTCAATTAAGGAATTGCCTCCATCAGACTGGTCTTTGGGCATGTTTTGATGTGGGAGGGTTCAGCTTATTGTGGATGGTGCCACCCCTGGGCAAGCGGGTCCTTGATGATAAGGAAACAGAGTGAGCAAGCCACAGGGAACAAGCCAGTACGCAGTATTCCATCATGGCCTGTGTCCATCCTGCCTCAGGGTGGCCACCTCAAGCTGGCTTCCATCAGCGATGGACTGTAAACTGTAAGCAAAATAAGCTTTTTCCTTCTTGAGTTGCTTTTGGTCATGGTTTTTATCACAGCAGCAGAAAGCAAACCAGGACGAGTGCTGAAAGAGAAATTAAATAGAAGTTCCCCTGTGACAAACATGACAAGGTGGCAGTTTCAATGTACCAGTTTCGGTCTCAATTGAGGAATCACACAGATACACTAGGGACTGGGCAGTTGCGATGCCCAAGCCAACCGTCCTCAAGGTCTACCCCAAGCTACAAGCAGGAGTGAGCAGTAAGGACAGCCGGTAACAGAATTTACAAAGAAAACTGTACACTAAAAAGGATTAAAGTGCTTTAGTTACTTAATAATCAGCAGAGTACTGGGATCAGGGAAGAAATCAAATTTCATATTACACCGTTACCGCTAAGTAACAGCATTCAAGTCAGTCAGACAACATCTGAAAGAGGTCTGTGCACACAAAGCTAAACAAAACAAAAACTAGAAAAGCCCAGGGTTTTATAGTTTGTCCATGAAAACAGCCTGAAGAGGCTTTCCCAGATTGAACAAGAACCCAGAGTTACATGATGGATTATGAAAGGGTGTGTTCTGAACTAGTTAATAAAAACCTATGTTTGAAACACCCTGATCCTCACTCCAGAAACGCAAGCCCCAGATTATTTTCATCGGAAGACACTAGAAATTCGGCAGCACAAACCTGTGTGGGAAATGCTGCAGCAGGGCCTGGGAAATACATTCTGTTATTTTTGTGGATTTTGACATGTTTACAATATAAATCAATTCCTAAATTACGATTTCTTTCCTCAGTTATTTTTTTTCTTTTCTTTTGTATCTGATTCCTCCCATACTTTGAGGAGGGTTAGCAGAATCAAATAATCGAATAAACTTAATGTCCACAAAATTAAATCTGCTCTCTGTGAGCCATTCATCTTCCTCAGTCCACAGGTGGAGAAAACGAGGCCCAGGGAGGCTGTCAGATCTGCCCAAAAGCACACAGCTAGAATGGCACTGCTGGTCCAGTCACACTTGGCCTCTGTCCTCCAGCTCGGCTGCTCAGTGGCCGTCTCACTCTTGGTGCTGTTTATTCCTCTGAACTTCAGTTTTGCGCCTACCTTTCTGCAGAGACTCCTGATCTATGCTGGAAGACAAGCCTTGCCTAGGTGGGGAAGGGCAAAAACCTCTTCTGGGGACTTAACCTTCCCACCCATCCTGAGCTGCCTTGGGAGCAGCGACTCCTCCTCAAACACAAGCACTACAAAGGGTCCCAGGGAGAGAAAGGAAATGAAGTGTGGAGCTGAGTGGAATCGAGTGTGAGCACTTCCCTCTTGCATGATGCCTACTGGTGGCCTTTTCCGGACACGTTCCTCCATACCACTGAGAGTACCTGGGGCAGCTACCAACCATGGCTTTATGAAACCCAGAGACACAGCAAAAGTTTGCTCCCATCCATAGGGCAGCTCAAATAGTTCTAACAAGAAATGCGTGTTTTGTTCTGAAGACTTTCCATGTTTCCCCAATGAAAATTCCATTTGACAGTCACCAGGAAGTTCACAACGGACGGTACTGGGAGCTCTAGTTTCTCCCAGCCTCCCCCCCCCCCATTCGTGTCCCCCAATGGGGATTTTTTTTATAAGTTATTTCTCTTATTTTTTGAGATTATAGATCTGTCTTCAAGAAACACTTGCTTTCTCGGCTCTCTAGACCAGTGATCAGCCTGATCTGTTTCTGGACACATACCTAAATAGAGATGCTTTAATATTAAAAGTTTATCATTTGAAGCAAACCTTGAAAAGCGAAAAATTTACTCTTTCAAGCTTTAGAGATGGGAAATTTCATTTAATTTCTGGGTTATTACATCCCTACACCCAGAATGAGGTAAGTGTAAGTGGAGACCCTTAAGAAAAAGAAAAAGCAAGCAAGCAAGAAGCAAGCTGAGCCTTCAGAAAGGCTTCAGAATGTTAAAGAGCACTGTTTCTCAGTGAGTGCACCACAGGGTGGACGTTTAAGCACCAGAGGGGGTGATTTTCATATGAATGTTGAGTGCAGCTAGGCACAGACAAGAGTCTATTGGGGACACAGAAAACCAAGTCTCATCAAAGGGGTGGAGGAACTGAGTAACAGAGAGGGGGGCTGTTCAGATAAGAGACAGACATCACTAGGCCTCTAGACCTCTTTTCAAAGAAAACATTGAAGATTTTGTTGGGCCTTCCTCCTTGAATGATCACAAATAACAAGACAATTGTAAATGAGTGGTGTCCAGTGTCACACACATGCCATTTATACTCCAGCTGCCAATGCTGCCATGATGGAGAATTAGCATTAAAGAAGGGTCCAAGTCACTAGGCCATCACACAACACAGGGAACGTGCTCTGAAATGAACGTAGTACTCAACAAGTCACACAAATCAAAATGGTAGTTCTTGGGGGCCCAGGTGGTTCTACGGAGGGGCTTCTGAGGAAGCCACGTCAACAAAGGAGGAAAGGCAAAGTAAATAGAGCAGGGTCTACAGTTGTGGGATATTTTGATCACAATGACACTCCCAAGACTCCCAATAAAGTTTACTTTGAATCAGAGGGCAGAGCTAGCTACTAGCTGACTAAAATTAGCCATAGAAGTTTTGGAGGACTGAGGACATATAAAGAGACACAGAAAGTAGTAAAGAAGGCTGAGAGAAAGATTCCGCACTTTTTGGATAGAAGAAGAGAGAGAAGAGGTCACTTTCCCACTGCTTTTCTCTTATTTCTCACAAAGGAAATAAATTTTAAAGAGTTTATTACAAAATCAATTTCTCGTTTAACATGGCCCCAAAGCATCAGACTAGAGTCCAAGGCATTTTTTTTAATCTTTCTGTGGTATCTATGTATACTGGTATATTTGGAATATTGTTATTAGAATTCACTCCTGACTGGCTAATACTGATCCTCAAGTTTGCACACTATGATCTCTTGTTCCCAGTTACAAGGAAAGAGACTGAAACTCCTAAATTACAGTTCGGCAGCTGACAGGGTTCAACCCAGGAAATGCCTAATATCAAAATTGTGTAACTTAACTCTGTTTTCATGGTTAAAAAATATACTCCATTGTTTAAAAGCAACTCATTTTGTTTTTCTCTTAGTTTTTGAGACAGGGAATTTCTTTATAAGCCAGGTTGTTGAGACAGGAGTTTCTCTAGAACCTCAGATTCCTAAATGCTGGGGTTTCAGGCCAACATCACATAGAAGATAACTTGTTCCCTCTATTATTTGGACTCCTTTTCTATAAGGATCATAGAGGGCCCCATGTTTATTCCCCAACAGGAAAGACTTACCCTGGGGTGCAGAAGTGAATGGCTATCAGCTCTGCCCAACAAGCGAATCTGTTTGGGACAGGAAAACCCATAATGTTGACAAAGCCTCCAGGGCAGTAATGATTGCTAAGAACTTTCAAGGCAAACAAAACTCCTAGAAGAGAATAAATAACACACCAATATCAACAATTCCGATTCAGGGAGAATCACTGGATACAAAGAGACTAAACACTATTACTAATTATTACATCCAACTTTCTGCTTTGAAATACAGTCAGAGAGCATGTCAGTCATTCCTTTGATGGATCCCAACATGGAAGTTCAACCTGCTTCCAAGTACAGAACACAGAAGGTGGGAATGAGCCACCAGCAATGGTATCAAATACCAGGGAACTGTCCTTTTAAAGCAGCTAATTTTTTGCTATATGGATATGAACAATGAACAAATACCAGTAACACATACTCTTGTAGCATCTATGGAAAAACACTGGAAGCAAGATGTGTACTCCAGTAGAGCTACAGATGACAACAATGCTGGAAATCAAGCTTGGGTCCTCTGTAAGAGCAGTACATGTTCTTAACTGCTGACACACCTCCCATCATGGCTGGATATTTATTTTAATGACATTATTGAGAGGCACAGTAACCCTGGACCAACTCAGTTCTCCCCCTTCCATGTTTATGATTCCTAAGAAAAACCATGGAAAATATCAAGGGCAACATGCTAAGATAAAGGTGGCACAGGTTGTCTTCTTGGCTTCCCCTTCGGTAATTCCTTGGGTGTACTGGGGTAAAGTTAGAGGCTTCAACTGCAAGTGGGATATACACACAGTCAAGACCTCATCTGCCTGGAAGCCTTCTGAGACTCGGGGACCAGCTCATAGTGAACCCTTGATTGCCTATATGTAAGCATTCCACTTGCTTAGTGTTACCTGGTGCAGACAAGTGTATTATGCCTCACTGGACTCAAGCCAGTTGGTAACTAGTGCACCCTGAACCTGCTTCACAGGCACACTCAGTTTTCAAGAACACTCTTCCTTAAAGACGCCCACGAGTCCCTCCATAGCATTACCATGAGGGAGTCAGGTGCACACGTCCAGTACTATAAAACCATCTTCTAGCAGGCCCTGGTCTAAGTGCACCAGAATGGGGATGCAGCATAAAGTGAGATGGCCTAAATAATGCCTTCTTCTACCCTAGCCAGTTTGCTCTTCAAGATGCAGACCCCAGCAGTCATGAACCACTCCGGATCCTGCCCTCTCACCAACTAGGAAAGGAAACAGGCAGCCTCCCTCACGGCCATCACAGGTACTTCCTGAGACAGTGTGTCCACCTTACCTGAGAAGCCGACAGCACAGTTCCTTCTGAAGTCGGGCTCATTCATGAATTCGGCAAGAGTGAACTGCAAGAGCAAATACACCACCCCCGTGAGTAGGGAGAAGGTGGTGATGATGTAGCCAAACCATCTGCTTCCCAGTCTTCTCTCCAGCTTTATTCCTTTCCAGAGCATGGACACCATGTTGAAATACAAATGCCAGTCATCTGCATGGTGCAGGGGAGACAGCAGCAAACGCTGCCAGTCTTTTTGCTGGTAACACTTCTCCACGCTGATGCAGGAATAGTGCAGGGGCTTCAGAGGATTCAGGAAGAGCCAGACGTTGAGAGCCAAGGTTGCCAGGGTGACAGGAGGAATGTTGTTGATCCCAACATGGAACACTTGAGAGAGCAGCATGAGGAGCCCAACGTTGATTCCTCTTGATCTCCGCTGCATGGCTGGCTAGCAGAGCCCAGACGGGGAATTCTGCTCGGGATTAGGAACCCAGGAAGGAACGCAGAGAACAGCACCTGAAACACACAGTGCACGTGAGGCCCATCAGCTGAGAACTGTGTGCTGCTAGGACACTCACTGGAAGTTGAGTACACACCAGCACAGCCTACTTCTCATCCCAACAGAGACACTTACTTTTATTAACTCTTTCTTAATTTCACATTCTAAACTAGAAACTTTATCCCAGAACCCAGTGGACTTAAGGACAGGCAGGCTGACGAATATGGCCATGAACTTGTAATGCGTCTTTCTTAATTAATTAATTAGTCAGTTAGTTAAATTAAAAAGTAAGCCTGGCAACCTATGCTTGATCTTTGAACCCACAAAAAAAAGGTGGAAGGAGAGAACCAACTCTACAAAGTTGTCATCTAACCTACACATATGCTCTGTGGTATACACACCCACAATACACACAGTCATAATAATAGAAAAGACATGGGTTAGGGAGAAGGCTCAGTGTGCAGAGCTTGCCACGTAAACATGAAAACCGGAATCCCATTATCCAGAGTGAGGAGCAACATCTGAGGTTGGCTCTGACCCTCACCCACATGCCATAGCACACGTGTGCCAGCACTCACAGACCCTAAGTCATACACACATCACAAACATCTATCCACATACATATCATACAGACAGAAGCACACATCATCCACATAGAAAAGGTAAAAATGACAACTTGCATGATGACCCTGCAAAGACAGCATGCAAACACTAATTTAACTCAAATCCTTGCCAAGTCTCTTTATCTCTTCTATTATTTTTAGCAGAAACACTTGAAATGCCAAAAAGTAGGGTTGTGAGCATGTTATGGTCTAGCCCAGTTTTCATACTACCAGATGTCAACTTCCTCAATTTTTATTAGTCATAAACTTTAAAAATTTATCTATGTGCCAAATTCTACACAGAAAAAATGTGGTCCTTGTTTATAAGCTCACTTGTCACCAAGAAGTAAAACCAACCACGACCACAGGATGTTGTAAGCACAGACAGGGAGCCCAACAACACAGGTACACAGCTCTGCCAAAGGCGGTGACAGCAAGCACTGCTGTGTTCACGGGAATTCCTTTGAGTTAGTGACAAGGGAGAGTTCTGTGAGTCCGCAGTCTTCCACTCTACCTTCCGGACTGAGGCTGGCATTGTGACACGCTTTGGATGACAGAAAGTGGAGGGACAGATGATACATGAGGCCCAAACCTAGCCCCAAGATGCATTTCAGGCGTGTGTTCCTGTGTGGGCTAGAGTCTGGGCTAGTCGGCACAGGCTCTTGTGCCCCAATGGTCCTGGCCACTGGCCAGCTAACCCTGAGATGCACACAGAGGTAAAGCCTAAGGAGCCCATCCTAATTTGAACCACGGAGCAGTAAGTTCTGGAGTGGTTTGATAAGCACAATTACTAATACAGAAGGTATTGACTTTGGAGGTATTGACATGACTTTGGAGGTATTGACAGGCCAATAAAAAGGATCAGGGGTTTGAAAGGACTAACTGAAAGTAGGGGGTGGGGAGTCAGGTTGAGACACAGGAAAAATGGGCAGAGGTGACAGTCTAGGGGAAAAGAAAGTTCTGGGAAAGTCCTAGCATTTTCATTTCGATAGGGGCATTCATTGATGTTGAAATTAGTCCAGAAAACTCAGTTTCTTGTTCTTCTATATATTACATAACGAATTTTAGTCATCCTCACACCAACTCACTTCCTCTCCCACTGGCACCCTTCAAAAGAGTCTCCCCACATCCTTTCATGTCTTCTTGTGAATTTAGAGTTACTGGTTGCAGTGTGGAAGGGAGCCACTGAGTGGAGCGAGAGCCACTTACCTGTGGCTATACCACTGAAGAAAGTGATACACACACCCCCAACACACATATACAAGCTTTGATTGCTGTAATCCTTTGGGGAAGGGTGTGGCCTCACGTGTTCCTACTTTATCCATGATGAAGTGTTGACGGCCCCATTCTTGTACAGACCTTATGTAGACAACCATGGCTGCAGCGGACATGTTCATGAGTGTCATGACTACGTCATGTCCTACACATCTCCCTCCCCATTCTCAGCTCTTACATCTTTCCACCCACTCTTCCAAGATGTTCCTCGAGCCTCTGAGGGTGCTTTACGGTGGTCTGAATGTGAATGGTTCCCATAGGCTCATGTGTTTTGAATACTTGGTCTCAAGGTGGTATGGCCTTGCTGGTGTGTCACAGTGGGCTGACTTTGAGGTTTCAAAAGAATCATGCCATTTTCAGTGTGTTCTCGGGCTCCTGTTTGTGAGGTTTGAGGTGTGAGCTCTCATCTATTCCTGCCACTATGACTTCACTCTGCCATTGTGAACTTTAACCTGCTGGAAGCCTAAGCCCAATTAAATGCTTTTTTGTATAAGTTGCCTTGGTCACGGTGTTTTATCACAGCAATAGAAAAGTTACTAATACAGGTTTTATAGTTCTCCAAGTTGAGGCAGAACACTCCAGCATTACTTATTCTTAGCACTTTGGACAGTGACAGATTTCTGCACTAAGCAATGCCTGCTGCAATCAGTAGGCAGTTTATCTGAGGAAGGTGTGCCAGATGATTTTATGTTGACTTGATACAAGGAGTAGTCATCTGAGGGGGGGACCTCAATTGTAGAACATACCTCCATACGATCAGTGTGTAGGTCAGCCTGTAGGGCATTTTCCTAATTAGTAATTGATGGGGGAGGGTCCAGTTCATTGTGCTTGGTACCACCATTGGGCTGGTGATTCTAGGCTCTTTAAGAATACTAGAAAGAAGCAAAACAGTAAGCAGCTCCCCTCCATGGCCTCTGCATCAGCTCTGCCTCCAGGTTCCTGCCATGTTTGAGTTCCTGTCTTGGCTTCCTTTGGAACTGTGGAATTATAAGTCAAAGAAACCCTTTCCCCTCCAACTTGCTTTTGCTCATGGTGTTTTTGCACAGCAATAGGAACCCCAAGTAAGACAGAAGGCTAAGAACAGCACTTTTTGGGGTGATGTGGGAGTGTCATATATCAATCTGTTGATTTCATTGGTTAATTAAATAAAGAAACTGCTTGCCCTGATAGGTTAAAACATAGGTGGGAGGAGTAAACAGGAGGAAGAGGAAGTGAGGTAAGACTCCTCAGACAGACGGGAGATAGCTCTGCTCTCAGAGACACACGCGATGAAGCTCCGACTCAGGATGGACGTAGGCTAGAATCTTCCCGGTAAGCGCACCTTGGGGTGCTTACACACATTATTAGAAATGGGCTAGTCCAGGTGCGAGAGTTAGCCAAGAAGAGGCTAGATATAATGGGCAAGCAGTGTTTAAAAGAATACAATTTGTATGTTGTTATTTCGGGCATGAGCTAGCAGGCAGCCGGGGTGCTGGGGACAAAGCCCCGCCACACTTATTACTACATTGGGGTATGAACATGAGTACTTGGAAAGCAGCCAGACAACATGATGGCTCACCAAAACAGTAAAAGGCTCCCCACTGGAGTCTAGGACTTTCCCAGTCGAGGGCTCCTGACCAAGTTTATAAAACCAGCATACACAACCAGAAAACCAGGACAGCTACGAGTTCTTCTCTATTCACTGCCCAGATGTAACAATCTTCCCACCATGCGATGTACATTACCCTGCTTTCAGAACACTGTGTCAGCTCCACAGAAATAAACCTGCGAGTCACTTCAGATGCACCGATGACAAACAGAACACCATTTTAATTATGTGGTAACATACACTAGACAGCACCGTATCAAGACTGTGGCAGAGACATGGAAGATTTCTTGAATACTGATGGGGGAATTAGCCATATTTACTTTTAATGAGAAATTAAAAATTAAACGGGTATGCAATAAGAAAAACTACATGGCTAGAATAAACAAAGAAACTGAATTCATAACTTGAGAAACCAGTGTGTTGGGGGGAGTAGAAAGGGAAAAGAAACTAATTACAGGGATTTTCAATTCTACTTGCAAAGCAGAAAATATTTCACCATTATCATTTACCAAGGCAGTATACATCTCAATTTTCAGATTTAAATGTTCAATAAGAACTGAGACCATTAAATTGCAAGAGTATATACCAGCTATAAATTCTATTCCCAATTTGGTATGTGATACTAACCAAATTAATTCCACAAGAGAAACAGACATGAGAGTCTTAATGGGAGTAATTAAAGGCCGACTGGGGTGGCTGTATCATTGTGAGGGCAGCAAAGTCACTGAAATCATCTTACACTGTGTGGCTCCCTCTCCAAGAAACTGTTTACTGCTACACAGCTGAGAGAGATCAATGGTATGCCATTACTGCTTTGAGACCTTTGGTAAATTTCAGTTACTAGTTTTACACAGTTTAATAAATACGCTTTTTAAAAAATCTTAGGGAAAATATGATTAACAGTTTATTAAAGGTCTGCTATTGCCCAGGCTGAGAGCTTTCTAAATATCCGACTTTCCAAACACTTAACTTTAGAATTTTAAATGGAGACATAATTCACATACCATAATAATCACATTCTTGAAGTGCACAACTAAGGAATTTTAGTATATTCATAGGCTATGTAACCATAATCAGTCTTCCAGAACTTTCTTGATGCCAAAAAGAAATGCCATACCTTTTAGCAGTCCCAATACCTCTCTTCCCCTAGGTCTTACCAATGATCCACCTCATTTCTGCCTATTCCCTATTCTGGACATCTCACCTAAGTGAGATTATTCAATACAGAGCATTTGACTTCTTTTCCTTATTTCCAAAGATCACTGATATTACACCCAATGCTTGTTATGATCAAGTAACATTTCATTGTACAGATGAACCACATCTTATTTCTCTGCTCATCAGCAGATGGGCTTGACCACTGTTTGCAGCCTGGCCCTATGATGCATAACGCTCCCATGGTCCTAGTGTGCTATTCTCTGTATGAACACACACTCCTAGGAGCAGAGTCGCCGGGCCAGCCAGCAACAAACTGTTTTCCAAACTCATACACCGTTGTGTACACACTCTCTCTGAGTGCAAGGCCCCCGACTTCATCATATTCTCAAGAGCTTTTGCTTTTTACCGATGCTTCTTATTCTAGCTTTCCTAGTGAGTATGAAATGGCACGCACAAACATCTCCCTAACGTAGGACTAATGATGTGATAAAATGCTAACTTCACATTGCTGAAAACACGTATGAGCTGAGATGTGTTTATAGCGTAGAAGTGTGTTCAGCTCACCCCTTACCCTTGGGAAATCACTGAACAAGCTTGGATCGAGAGAAAGCACCAAAAAGAAAGGTGAAATCACAAAGAAAGCACCTGGCTGAATGTCAAAGATTGGCACCACAATTCCCCTGGGATATGGTATGTTGAGAGGAAGCTTGAATGCCCTTCAACAGCCTGGCACAGCTTAGACGAACACATCAGCCTGTAGACAGAGCTAAGTCCTTTCAAAAGAACAGAGGGTGGGTGATTCTAATTTCTGCAAACCATGCAAAATGCTATGGAAAGAGAAAATGTTCATACTGAACATAAAAATATCTCTGCTTTCTTAATTGCAAGAGCCAGATAACAAAGTGATTGGTAACAAACAGAGCATTAGCACACTCAAAGGCCCATGAGAATGGCCAGGAAGCAGCAGTGCATCTTGTCCCCCTTACTTGTCCCAATGTGCCTGCTTTCTCTAGGCCAGAATAAGCTGACCTGAAGCATTCCTAGAAAGCTTCAAATACAAACTATTTTTTCCACGTGTCACTGAAAAGTCAATGGAGAAGAGTGTTTCCACCCAGCACCATAACACAATTACTTTATTCCTCTAATAAAACATATTGGCACAATTTTATTTTTGAAAAAGTAGTAGTTTCCTTAGGTCCTAGAAGATCCAAATTACAATGCAGATATTCAAGATATTTCTGAAAATTAAAGAAGTATAAGATGCGTTATTAGTGAAAGACAAGAATTTCTTTAACTGACTCCTTACAGACAAAATCAGGTCTGTTTTCAAATAAATACATGCATTTCAAAACGCTATATTAAAAGTTTTATAAAATGGCATACAAACTATGCTTTCCAGACTTAACATTTAAATATTAACTACAATAGCAGATGGCACGGCTTCACATCATTACACCATGTTCAATTTACCAGAAAGCATCATCTACCTAAGGTGACTGGTAAACAGGGAGTCCTGGGGGAGACGGCGTGGAACCTTCATCAGATGCCATAATCATCTGACGACAAGCGGCACACAAACAATTTTCCCTAGCCTTCTAAGACCTGTTAAGTGGCTTCCTGAACTGTACTAATGTCAAAATCAAAGGGAATCGGAAGAGGGCTCTGTTTTCTTACTTCCCATTTAAGGGAGAAATATAAAGAGATGAAGACAATAAAATGAATAAAAATGGACTTCATGAATAAAACATGAATATGGGAATCATGTGATATTAGGAAGGTAATGGGAGTCTCGTCTTCATGAATACCATGACACTCTCAATAATTACATTCCAGTGTCATCTACTCGGGGAAAGGCCCACAGCTTGGATTCTGCTCCAGAGAAAGTAGGATTAAGAGCACTGTCTTCTTTTCGAGTCTGCAGCGTCCTTTGGGACAATGGTTCTCCTGACTCAGAGCCTTTGTTATTCCAGCCACTCAGTCTGGAATGCCAGCTTGGAGTCTGCCGGGTTATCCCCAGCTGCCTCTTCTGGTTGTAAGTGAGAAAACCAAGCTTCTAAGACACGTGGCTCCTCCTCTATCTTTGCTCATTCACCATCTTCACAAGTACAAAAACTCCTCGCCCCTTAAGTCCGACTGTCTTTTATAACAGTCTGCCTTAATACCGATCCCATGGAAGGCGCACACCTGTAAAACACGATACCTTGGAGGAGTGAGGACTCAATATCTCAGACACGTGCACGGCCCTTAATAGCCATGTGTTGATGTGCTGACACAAGCCACAAACGCCGGGTCTTCAGCGCATTCTCCCTAACCTGCTTACAAAATGCCTGACTCAATTTGCTTAGAATCCAATTTCATCACAACACCTCCCCCTGTGAACCATCAAATACCTTTCTGACCTTGCAAAAAATCATAAAGCATGTCATCGTGAACAGGATAGACTTTGGGGTCAAAAAGCCACGGTTTAAATCCTGACTTAAATGACTTAAATGCCTTGAGGCGGTAAGATCTTGAGTAAATCCTTTTTCTTTCTTTTCTTTTTCCCTTTTTCATTTTTTGTTTGTTTGTTTGTTTATTTGTGGTTTACTGAGACAAGGCTTCTCTTCACTTCCCTGGCAGTGCTGGAACCCTATTTGTAGGCCAGGCTGGCTTCAGACATCAGAGATTCGCCTGTCTCTGCCTCAAAAGTACAGGGATTAAAGGTATGTAGCACCACACGTGCTCTTGAGTAAATTTTAATTTATGCCTGAAGCCCTCACCTTTGAAGCTGGCCTTAAATGACAAGACTTCCCTTCTAGAACTGACTGATGACTAACAATTCATGAAACATAAGAACTCTAGGTACCCGCGGATAACATGTCATTATCATCATCATTGACCCCAGGCTCAGCCTCGGAACTAAAGTCTTCTGATAATCTATACCCTTTTTAATAATGGCTGATAGTTACACATTTAGTTTAATAGTGGACACATGTAACTTGTTTCATTTCACTTCGTTCTTAAAATCTTATGAAGGCATTCTTTGTTTTATATACTAGCTGGTCTGTCCAGCACTCATGTAGGGAATTGCCTGTGTTGGCGCACCCCTCTACCCCCAGCAGTTATCCACAGAAACAGCCCAGTGGTGTTTCTCTGCCCGAGACACTTAAGGGTGGTGAAATGCCGGGTCTCAACTTTCTCTGTCCAAGGTGCTTGTTACACAGTGCCATCTCTGCAGATGGACAGCCACTTGGGCTGCTCATCTCTATGGACAGTCAGGTGGGGTCTCTTCCCACCAGAGGGCACGGAAGTCATGTATGAACATGATACAGCTTACAGCGCATGTTCCTAATTCCAAACCCAAAAGCCTGAACCAGTGAATGCCTTTCCAGCAGTCCTGGTGCAAAACTGAAACACAAATTCTATTTTCATTATACAGATAAGAATGACCAAAGGGACAATACCCATAAACTGGACTATTAGGAATCACACCCAGCTCTTGGGCAGACTTGGCTGGGTAGGAGTCAAGGCCCTCGGCTGCTTGTGTCTCTCAGTAGCAACACTGACTGCCACTGTTGATGCGTTAGGGAGGTCCCAGTGCCCAACCTGCACATCACTCATGAAAGCCAAGATTCCCAACCTGCACTGAACAGCGGGTAACAGGAGCCTTAGATGAAATAAAAATCTGTTGGCGCTGTGATGGCAGAGTAGATGGGGAAATGGTTCAGTGTCTGGCTATACAGCCCCAGGGTCTTCTGACTTAAGTCATAAAATGAGAAACACTTATTACAGGCATCGCTGCATGCCTGTCATCCCAGCACTTGGGAGGCAGAGGCAGGCGGATCTCTGTGCATTTGAGGCCAACCTGGTCTACAGAGTGAGTTCTAGGACAGCCAGGGCTACACAGTGAAAACAAACAAACAAAAAGTCTGACTCCTATTTCTCTCCCATATGAACACTTCTTGGAGGAAATAAATAAAGCCTGAAGCAACTCCTGAACGGTACTAAAAGAAACCAATTTTGTTTAATCCTGAAGCAACATTTATTTACAACATATACCATGACATTTAATTCAAACTTACTGAGATCTGTGAACGTTCAGTTCTCAGAGTTTCAGAAGCCAGAAAGCAGAGGTCAGAGCAGCAGACTGATGTCATTGTGATGAGAGCCTTAGATGTGGGAAGAACCAGGCCAGGGGGATCTCTTGGGCTTTTTATAAGGCATGGCTCCCACTCATGCCTCACACCCATGTGGCCTGATCACTTTCCACATGATCAACCCCCAATTACTACAGATGGGGTTTTCTGGAGGCAGGAGTTTTGGAGCCCACTGACATGCAAGCAGCCTTATCTGTGTAAACACAGAATTGCTGAAGCAAAGGGAGGTGGTAGCTATGAAAAGCGTTTAAATTGAACATGGAACGACTGTTTCAAATTAAGTGGTCCTCTATTTAGAGCCTTAAAATCCATGTCAATGATAATAAACACAATCGGGGGTAGAGACTTGATGATGAGGGGGTTTCTGTTCACAAAACCAAGACGCAGTGTGAACACTGAGTGAGAGCGTTGGTGGAAGGTGAGGTCAGCTGCAAACAACCAAGAAGACAGTGGAGCAGAAAGGTTAAACTCCTCCCAAAGCTATGGAGAAACCCTGTCTTAGGGGAAAAAGGAAGGAAGGAAGGAAGGAAGGAAGGAAGGAAGGAAGGAAGGAAGGAAGGAAGGAAGGAAGGAAGGAAGGGTTAAACTCTGAACTCTGTCCTGATCTCATCACTAAAGAGGGAGAAACAATGGCCTAAATATATAAAAATAAAACAGGAAAACACGCTTCCCCACTCCCAAATCAAAACCCAAACTTTCCTACTCTACTGATGACGAGAAGTCCAAAGTAAAAGAGCTACATAAGCTGCGCTGGCATCTGTGAGAGCAGACCAGCTGCCTCAAGCTCTGATGCCATGGTAAGCCCTGGAAGCGCAAGCCGAAATATGTCCTTCTTTCCTTTAGTGGCTCTCCTCCAGTGTTTCACCAAAGCAATGAGAGAGTCACACACAGGGTAACATGGACTTTGAAAGCAACGAGTCAATGATATGACAGGTCACACAGCCACAATACCCCATGCTTGGTCACACAGCCACAGTACCCCCATGCTCAGTCACATAGGCCACAGTGCCCCCACGCTCAGTCACACAGGCACAGTACCCCCACGCTCGGTCACACACCACAGTACTCCCACTCTGTTTGTACCAGCTGGCCTACATCTGCTCAGTTCAGTTCAGCCCTCACCTTTGCGGTTCTGGAATGATCTATTTCTTGAGCTGAAACATTAAGCTACTTTGCAGCCCAGAGTCCTGAAAATCCGAGTCTAGCATCTATTGTTTTAAATGATTGTAAAAGAAATATACATTTCTACTCTGCTATCTAGTTACTCTAAAAATACACATCAAAAATAAGGAGGACCACTGGCCAATTCTACACACATGCAGAGCTAGTTAATCCTCAGGCATTCTCTTCCAAAGTAAGACTGACCTGGCTAACAATGAAGGAGAGCCTATCAATCAGTACTCATGTTGTGGACAAGCCCGGATTTAGCTCAAATAACCTACTTAAATGTCACTTCGTTAAATGAGACCACGGTCCAGTTTGTGAATAAGCTGTTAGTTGTAACTCTCACGGGTCCCTGGCTTGGGTCTTGCCCAAAGGACCATCTTTGTACAGGTATACAGGACCACTCAGCCTCTGTGTTCCTCCTGCAAAATCTCAACAGAGCCTAAGGCAGGTTACATTCACCTGATAAGTGGGTGTCTTTCTCCTGATGAGAATCTCAGCCATATGGGTTTAAGTGTTGTCCTTGGCCACAAGCTTGTATCTTGTATCATCTAGTCTACATGCTTTTCAGCAAGGTGCCAAGAATATACAAACTTACCAATGTAGAGTATGCTAAGTCAAATTCAACTCAGAAAACTTACGGCTGTTTCCTTGCTTGAGTCAAGCTTTGCCGGGAAAAACACGTAGGGAAAAGGAGAAAGGGGGTTTTAAAGGTAGATCAGCCAGTGAACTTATACTATCAACCCTGAGAACATGGGTTTCCAGGGAAGAATGTAGAAGGAGCAAACAGTCTCTTGGCTTCTGCTAAAGCGTGTCTTTTGAAATAAGCAAATGTGTTCAACTCACCCAATACTTAGAGAAGCATCGGAATAGAAATCCACTTGGATGCTCGCAGACAGCTGCCCCAGCTGAGGCCAGCGGCACAGAGTGGACATGCTCCTCAGCACCCACACTGCCTCACTTTTCTAGATTCCATCTTCTCACCACTGGATGGTACGTTACACGCTGCAGCACCTTCGGAAGCAAGGCCCAAGGCTTTCTGAACAGAGAGCGACACACCTTGTGCCACACTCACACATGACTTACATTTAGTGCATGTAAGACATGCTGCCATTGAATATGGTTGCCGTCTTGTTCTCGTGACAGTATCTTTCTCCAGGCTCCTTAGTCCTTGGAGTAATTTGACATAACATCGTGGTTTTTAAAACTGCTTTGTCCTCGTCTAACGGGGCTCACAGTACAGTCAGCATGGGAAAGTGGGGTGGCTGTGCCTGGGGACAGCTGTTAGATGGTCATATCCAGCCTATGGTTCTTACATTCCCATCTTTAACAGAACTCACCAAAGGTTCCCATCACCCAATCATTCTTAAGTACTCTTGGCTTGCTTTGCCAAATTACAATATGGAAAAAACTCTCCACCTATCAAGTGTGCTCCTATGTCCCTCCATCAAAAGCTGTCTTAGGTTCCTCCACACAGACTTTAAAACACAGAGACTTTTCATTCTGGTAATTGTTTACTGGACCATATATCCCAAATGTGCCCAGGTTTCATGTCTTGATTATAGTTCTTCAAGGACACAGGCGTTTGAGTCTGGTCAAATGCTTTTAGTGGGGGATCTAAGTATAATGCCCAGTTTGGGACTACACGCTAGGCCAGCAATTTCAACAGAGAAGTAACGAAAAAATGGAAACAAGACCCTGGGATCAGCTGCTCTGACCACGCGCGCAGGCCAATGAACAAACTGCATTTACATTCATCACGCTCCTTTCCCTTCCAGACAGCACACAAGGTCAAACTGCCAACCGTCAGCTACAATAAGCTTCTAAACTCCTGGTCAATTACCTGCTTAACAACAAAAGACAGGGCTATGACATCATTACACTTATAATTAACTTACACAGATCAGCTTCCTGTTAATCAAATACATCTTTAAAAGCATTTCATTATTTTTTTTTTCCACCTAGAAAGCAACATTCAGCTTTGTTTGATGAAAAGCAATCTTGCTGAATTCCACATGAAAGGCTGTCAGGCTTCTGGGAGACGTGAAGGACAAAAGGCTTCCCGGGGCGTACTGCTACGCTGTGGAGCGCTGGCACAGGCGAGGAACCGGGAGCATGATGATGGATAAGCAACGCCTTTAGGGGTTTCAAAACATAAAAGTTGTTAGGGAGTGGGGGCATCAACAGGGTGGCTTGGGAAAGAGGAACATACCGATCCTTTCTGACAAAATTGTTTCTAAGGTGAGCACTATTAATGCCCATGTATAGGGCAGTGTGGGTAGGGACACAATACACTGACCAACTGACCTTCAGAAACGTGCCAGTTTTTCCCCAGGATAACACAGATTCCTTTGATTTTTATAAGGAAAAACTGAGATTTTTGAACACACACACCACAAAACCATAAACTGCAAAGTGATAGTGCTCTGTGTGCACAAATGAATTAAAATAGATCTGAAGAAAAAAAGTTGGAAATACTTCTGAGTGTTTTTATAAGACGGTGACTAACACTTTCTAGGAATGCTATCCCCCATATTTACGGTGTATTATGTGACTGGATTACACACATACCTTTTAACAGTACAGTATATGAAAGAATCCTAAAAGAAGGATTATCATTATTTTCTATTATTGTGTATGTGCATGAAGGCGTTGGGCATGTGCCACAGTGCATCAGAGGACAACTTTGTGGAACTGGTCTTCACTCCTACCTACACATGGGCCCCTCGGATTGAACTCAGGTCATCAAGCTTACATGGCAAACCCCGTTATCCACTGGGCCATCTCAATGGCCCCATAAATTACTCTTAATTAAAATAAACTATATACTCAACTCTCAAGCCACTTTTTGTCAAGATTATCTGACACTGTGAGAATTTAATGACCCTTCATTGATGGCGAGTTAAAGAAAAAAAAAATCTCAAGATGTCAGCTGACAAAATTTTTCTTTTCCCCTTTTAAAAGTGCTTTTGGCTCAACACTAGTGATCAGACTATATTTACACATAAAAAGTGACTGAAAAATTGAAGCTACTAGATTTTGCATATAATCCTCAATTTTGCTCCACAGCTCTAGGTGACTTCAGGCCAACTCCACTCCTGCCCCGTCAACATTCATGATTTCCAGTATCAATCATAAGCCAGTTTCTCCTCGCTCAGACCACAAGTTTTCGTGTAATGAGAGCTCATTAAAGTTTCCCAATTGACAGCCCTGCAGCCGAAGGTTTGAAACCAGGGTGCACGTGGGGACCACAGCGCAAGTATGCCATGATCACACCCTTCAAGAGGATTTAAGGACTTCCAATCTCATCTTTGCTCTACATCGGATTTCTTTGTCTATCCTGAGTCAGTGAGAAATCGCTGCCTGCCACTGCCGCCCCTCATTTTATCCGTGCATGAACGGTTTCTGAATAATTTATGGAACTGAATCCGCTCTGCGCAAAAACTAGTCAAGTGGGAAAAACAGTTACACTTCAAAGACTGGGTGCGTTCCCACAAAGTACACGGGACATCTGCAAATGACTTGGTGATTGGGACAGGTGAGGATTTCTGCCTAGCTAGCATGAATACTTCATTCTTCCTCTAACAAGAATCTATAGCCCACCCCATTTGTGATCTTGAGAGAAAAGAGGGACTCTCAATCAAGGGTAAGAGTAAGCTACCTGGAGTAACAGCTTCGTCCTGGAACTGGTAGACTAGCTGATGGTGTTGGAACTAGGGCAGCAGTCACTGGAAGAACGTGGCCACAAGTACACAAACCCAGAGAGCTCTCCTTATCACTGGTCTTTACTGAGGTACAGCCGTCAGGATTTTCTGTTCAATCTGGGCTCATCCACATAGTTTCCAGTCAGTCTCGACTTTAATTAAATTGCTTGGATCGTATCAGATAGATTTGCTTCTTCTGTGTGCAATCCAGGACGTCTATCACAAAACGACATATTTACAAAAGTGTTCACAAGCAGGTGTGAGTTTATTTCAAGCACTGCCATCTCCTGTAGACTAACAAAGGCTCTTGCCCATAAGGGACCCAGAACATGGAGGTCACACAGGCATATCTCAACAGTCCACTGTGGGCCTGCTGTGCCTAAGGGAGCACAGGTTCAAGGAGGCAAGAGCAACTTCTCCAGGAAGTCCTCATCAATGTTGAGCACTAGGCAAGGACTGTAGTCTCAAAGGAAAATCAGAGGGTCTCAGTTGTGTCATCTAGCTCTACCAAACTGGTGTTTGTAAAAGAATGAATTAGAAGTAATTACACTGCATTTCTGTGCCTCTGCTCTTCATGGAAATTAAGTCCAGAGTACACAAATGAAGTGCCACTGGATAAAAACGTCTCTAAAACTTCAGGCAAACATCTGCACTCATCCACTACAAAAGAAAAAAAAAAAAAACACACACAGGCTGGAGAGGAGCCTCAGAGGTTAAGAGCACTGGTTGCTCTTCCAGAGGTCCTGAGTTTAATTCCCAGCAAACAAGTGCGGACTCATAACCAGCTATAATGAGATCTGGTGCCCTCTTCTGGTATGCAGACATATAAGCAGTCAAAACACTGTATACATAATACATAAATCTTAAAAGGAAAAGAAAAAGAAGAAAAGAAACAAAACTAAGCAAGCATTGAATCTCTTCCGTCTCATGGCCTCCAGGAAGGGTTCTAAGCACTTCCCAGAAACTCATCCATTCAATTCTCACTTCACCCAGTGCATAAACAGACACATTTCAATGTGTCTAAAACCACATAAAGAACATGATTGCATCAGTCTATACTCCTTCTATTTAACAAGCTAGTCCTCTGAGGAAGCCACAGCCTAGAAAAGCAATGTCATCAACAGCAGCATTAGCATAGGATGAACTACTTCAAAACTGCACATACGTGTGCATGCATACAGAAGAAATAGCAAAACAAGCTTTGCGGTTTTCTATGGCAATGACACTAGCAGAAACATTGTTCTTAAGCCATGAGGAAGAAGATGACATGATTCCCCAAATTCCACAGAACAGTAGTAAAACCATTTCACGGAAATTAAAGGACTTTTCAGGGTGGAAATTTAGAAGCCCCTTATGAATACAAAATTAGCACACCTTGACAGGATACTGGTTGAATGGGAAAAGACAAGGTGCCAGTATATCATCTTTCTATAGTGGCTCAAATTTTGAAGCACAACTCATTCATCACAATGCACAAAATTACAAAGTTGCTGAAAGAAAGGTATCATGGTTTCAGTGTTGCCCAAAACACTTTGTTCAAGAAAAAGAAAATCCAGAATTACACATGGCTGCAACACACACTCATTACATGTTACTTATAAATCCGAAGTCACTGTAATACATACATAAATTTCATTCATTGCTATCCTAATACTGTGACTCTGGAATAAAAATATACGTCATTTAGCACCCTGAGGAAACAGCTCATGGTGTAACATCCCTGAAGTTAAAGTCAGAAGGGGTCAAATATGGTATGTGACCTTGGATTGGACACACCACGACCTCAGTTCTGCCGAACTTGCTGGCTCTTTAGCTGCTGGATAAAGAAAATCCCTCTGACTTCCTAAAGCCAAGGTGAAGACGGATGAAATAGCACACCACATAAAAGCACGTAGTACACCACCGTAGTTCGGTTTTCATTTTCCCTTCCTGTCCATAAAGTAATGAGACTTTCTCCCCATGGAACTGGACTTTATTGCTTTGTAATTATGATGTACATGTAACAATGTCCAAGAAACTAGACGGTAAATAACACTGACATGCAAGCCTGAATGCACACGCTGTCAGCTGGCTATCATCTGGATCCCAAAGGGCTCCTGCACACTATCTACTGCATCCCAGAAATATGACACATTTTCTTTTCCGAATACAGCCAGAATTAGCCACCAGCTTTGAAATATCACCACCATGATGCTGCAAGGAGCAGCTGGTTGATTGAAAGTGACTCCCCTCCCCCACTCTCCAGCTGTCACCAGGAAAGCCCTCTCAATGTGTGAAAATGACAGCGGTACTACCACTACTAGGAACAAGCTCACAAATGGTTAGGTTTTTATGGGGAGTCATTATTAAGTAAAAATTAAGTAAAACAGAAACAAAACAAACAGAAACTACTTTACCAATATGAATGAAAAGCAGATACTGTCAAACAGCAAAAACACTACGGCCTGTAAACACAAGCAACACCGTCTACTTTCTTTTGACTCATTGTTTCTCTTCCCCAGTCACTTATGATACTAAATAACAGTTAAAATATGAAGCAGTTTTTCATACAGATACAGCTGTCACAGTGTAAGAGAGATTTTTAAAAAGCTGTGGGTTTGTTGTTTGTTTTTCTGCATGGAATCCTATTTCTGTGAAAATACAGACTGAGGACTCTATTTGTTCAGGTTTATGTTGTTGTTGTTACTTTGTTTTTACATAATCACCCATGTCTCTGTATGAAAACCCAGACATATGCTTGCCCCAGTGACAAAACTAGCAACATGTCTAAGGATTCTAACATCACAGTTTTGGGTATAGAGCCCTTGTGGAGCTATGTCACTGACAGTGACTCATACACAGATTCCCAGAATCCCATTCTCTAGACACATTCTGCATCAGGAGTCTGTGTCTTTCAACCCCACAGAAATCATGAGTCTTTTGACATTTAAATTTCCTATGTAAATTTCTGCTTAAGAGGCTCCAAGTTAAAACAAAATTAAACAAACAAAAAATCAGAAAATCACTGTTTAGATGGAATAAAAGCTCCATCTAAGGAATTCTTTTAAAAACAATTTCAAACTTTTAATGACTTTTTACAATAATTTTAATGTAGTACACGTATAAGTGTATAGATTATTTATTCTTATATTTGCTCCTTACCCGCATAATACAAAGCAAACAAAAGTGTGGCCCATTATGAATTTTTCTAAGTATATTTCATGTTCATACATTTATAGCTATGTAAAAACATGAGGAAAATATAAGGACTTCGACTTTTTTTAAAAAGTAGAACACACCAGTGTTCTAGGTAAAGTATATATATTGAAAAATATCGATTATTTCAGGGCCAATAACATTTTTATGCATTTATCTGCAGAGGTATCATTGTCTATAACACAAAAAGCATCATATGACAGAGAAATCTGTACCCAAAGAAATCAAGTATAAGATAATCAAAGACATTTTGATGTTAATTAACTCTAATCTTCTGGAAATTATGAAAACAATGTCTAGAAATCACTGCTGTTGAAATAACTAACGGTTTTCTACCAAGCTGAGCTGTAACCTTCTCCAAGTGTTGGCTTTCTCTCACAATGTTATGAAGTCTCGACTCTCACTTCAGCAGCTTCGCCACTTGAAAAGAGAAGTGGCCGGGTAGTAAAATGACCTTGTATCATTAGGAAATAAACAAGGCAGTCAGCATGAAATTGACAAACATTTCTTCCCCTTCCAACAAGAGACATTGTCTAACATGATGCAGTAACAAATAAGAGTTAACACACTGTCTCATTTAACATAGGCACCTCAGATGCTGTTATGACTTCCACTTTACAGGGGGAGATTAAAACTGGACAGATGCTAATTTGTCTGTAGGCCATAATCAATGCACAGGGGGGACAGGACTCAAGCAGGGTTGGTCTGACCCAGAACCATAGCTACCCATCCTTCTCATACAGAGAGTAAGAAAACATTTGGAGCCTTTGAAAAACAATTGTTTCGTGACGGGACTGAATCATTTTGGTGGTAAGGTTAACTGATACTGACAGAAGCTGGTATCACAAGCAGCATATGTACATGACAATTTACTCCCTAGGGTATTGCAGAGTCTCAGGTACTGAGTGCCAGTGCTCTCTAGTCAAAGTTGTATGTTATACAAGCCACAGTTAGTTGCTAATCCTTTTCAATACTGTGACAAAGTCTAGGCTCTAGGGCAGTCTCTTCAAATCCTGAACAATTCTTTCTTCCCCTAGGTGGACTCTTGGAGAAAGGAATAATTCTTAGAAAATGCTACATGTAGAAACTTGAAGACTATCAGCAGGTTGAGAGCCTGTCTAACTTAATTGTGAGCCTTCAAATAAAAACAGACACGAGGCCTTCTTTGCTATGATGGAGCTGTATGACATATGAGGACAAAAGACAAGGCTAGAAACATCATCAGCTTTGGCTTTGGAGTGCTAGCCACTCCTCTACCTTTCTTTTCAACTCTGTTCTGGCCTTTACCAAATTCTAGGTCAACCTTTGGTATAAATAAGCTGAAGAAACAAGAAAACCAAAAAAGTTTAAATTACTTTGTCACAATTACTATCAGCCCATTTTGTAAATATTACTAGTATTAGTGCCTACTGCTGTAACTTTCTGGTGTTTTGATGTTTTGGATAGTGCCTCATTATGTATCCCAGGCTGGCCTCCAACTTCTGATTTCTCCTGCCTCAGCCTCCAGAGCACTAGAATTACAGGTGTAAGCCACCATATCCAGCTAAAAAGTTATCCTGTGTCTAAATTCTCAGAATGTGACAGGATAAAAGAAATATCCTTTATGCGGCAGCCACAATATCCATGGACTCCCATCTCCTATGGATCCCACAATCTGCCCTTCCTCCACAATCTCCGTGCTTTCTTCATGCAGGTCTAGTAACTTAGTAACGCCTGACTTTTGAGTAACATGTGTTAGCACTACCTACTTGTTTGCTCATGGAATGCTTAGCACTATGACGTCACAGTTAAGTGACTTCACCTTATTCAAACAGCATCTGTGACTTCGCAACTAAGTACTTTTTATAGCTATGCTGTTCGTGAAATTCAGCACCCAGAAGCACTGGAATGGACCTGAAGGCATGCTCAAAGGGCTGTGACACTAAAATCTGTATTGCCAACAATTCCCCAGAAGACGATGATAATGTGGCAATCCGGGACCAAAGCAGGACTATTGTGTGTGGATCACCTGCTCTCCTGGAATGAGTCAGAACACTAGAAGAGTGGAAGCAGAACCAGTAACAAAAGCAGGAAGAGGTAACGGCGGCTAGGACTTTGGAACAAAAAGTAGAGAGGTATGAAAACTAGACACCCTCCACAACAACAACAAAAAAGGTGCGTGCCACGAACCTACTGAAAGGGACTTTAAGACAGCCTGACAAATAAATCTTAATTGTGTAACAATCAGATATTAATAGTTTTAAAAAATACTTGATGCCTTGTTTGCAACAACAGAAACGCATACAATACGAGCTTTTTGTGTGGGCAGAACAGAGATGAGTCCTTCAGGTGTAAGTCTGTCCCCAATAACGTGAAACAGCCTTTCAGAGGTTAGTATGGGTTTTCGTCGAGACCGAAGCAACGGTCCCCACAAACACCTGCTACAATAAGCTCTGTGGCTGATGCAATTTCGTCTCAAACTTGCCGATATCAGAGGAACCTACTATCAAAAGCCCATCCGGGTAGCCCTGACTTCCAAGCGTTCGGGCAAGTTATCAGGGTGAGACCGGCCCGCGTCTCCTCCCCGACCACCACCAGGCCCCTGTTCCCCCTCGACCCCCATTCCCCACCCACCCTGAGCCTGAGGGAAGAAGACCCAGACCAGCCCGGCCGGTTCTGATCTCCCGCCCGGTTCCAAAGCAGCGCTTCCGCCCGGCGGACCCTAGCCCCAAGGCAGCGTTTCCGCCCGGCCCGCGCCAGGGATCTCAGCCCCGGCCCCTCCATCTGAGGTCCGGGAAAGCCGCGACACCTGCCGCACAAAAGCGACGCCCCAAACTCAGCCGAACAGACGCGGAAACTCACTCTCTCTAAGACCCGCCTGCGTCCTCACGTATTCCCGCGTATGCGCGTCATCACGCCCGGACTCCGAATCCCGAGGCTCCACTTCCCGCACGGACGCCGATTCCGGAAGCTCCACTTCCGGCGGCCTGGCTGTAAAGAAGCACACTGGCCGCGCATGCTCAGTGCTGTTTACGGCCTTTCTCGGGTTCCTCTAGCTAATTATGTAGGGGTCGTCCGACTCAGCACTGAGTTACAACGATGTCAGCGTCCTTTTACCGCCACAAATAACCAAAGACCACTTACCACACTCAGAGCGCATTAGTCCTGCCTATGGCCAGCTCCCTCAAGGTGGAGAAAGTCCATTCCTGGCCAAGTGCAGCCTGAGAAGTGGACAGAGGAGACACTGCCTGCTCCACACGGGCCGGAGAGAGCCGCTTATCTCAGAAAGTAGGCCAGCGAAACAAGGCCATGGTGTACGTTTCGGTCCCCAGGCGCAGTTCCGAGGCTGCGCTGCTTTGCCTGTTTACTGCTTGAGGTATAAGGTATAAGGCTTGAGGTATAAGGTATTTGAGTCTTAGGTCATTTGATGCAATTTCCCTTCTGCTTCTAGTGTGGAACCGGTTTCGTGGGCAGTGTAGAAGCCAGATTCAGCTAAAGACTATGCTGCATTAATTTCGTACAAGTAGACATCTTTGACATCAATTTTTCTAGGAACTGGAGGAAAGTTTCACTTTTCCAGGGCGCGAATTGGGTGCAGGTAGCCCTCTGTTTATTTTCCAAAGGTTATAGCAGCCGTGTTTAGTTGGTGGGTTAAAACTTAATGTGCCACAAAAGTTTTTCTTCTATTATTGTATAATAGAATAACTCTTCCTAGAAATATTTATCTTAGGGTTGGAATGTAAGTGAAAATGTGGCTCATTTATAGAAGATATATTTGAGACTTCGAAATGACAAAATTCTTAGCAAATTCAAGGATGAATTCTTGAACCTTATACTTTAACTCTTTTAAGGTGAAAGAGTATGTTGGTCCAAGACTGACAATGAGAAACTGCATTCCTGAAAACAGAAGCCCACGTAAACAGGGAGAAGTAATTTACACTAAATAAATACCTCCTTGGAAAAAATAGGTGCAATTTCTCAAATGGAGGGACTCCCTGTTTTTTCCTTCTGATCAATCATAATGCATCCATTCTATTACTATGCTCCTTGTTATGCCCATGTCATGAGCCCCCTTCCCCAGAGACCACCAGGAGTCCAGAATCCATATACAAAAGCAAAGTCTTTCTTGCAAAACTGGAACTTGGACTCTGTCTGTTCTGACACAGCGGTTGGATCAGGGAGCCCAGAGCTTAGTTGAGGCAGGATTTTTGAAAAGTAACGGATGGGTGGATAGGGAAATTCCAAAATCAGATGGGGGTTGAACTGATTGGGCAGGAGTAAGGTAACAGTTTTGTCAAACAGGGATTGGTAATGGTGTCACTACAAGAAAATTGGCGACCTATATACAAGTTCAGAAAGCTATTTTTTTCTTTTTTAACATACCAATCCCAGTTCCCCCTTCTTCCTCTCCTCCTGCTACCCCTCTCCACCCACCCCCATCCACTCCTCAGAGAGGTTAAGGCCTCCCCTGAGAAGTCAATAGAACTGTCCCATCCCCTCCTTGAGGCAGCACCAAGGTCTTCCTCCTCCCTGTGCCTAGGCTGAGCAAGGTATCTGTCCATAGAGAATGAGCTCTACAAAGTCAGTTCATGCATTAGAGTTAGATCCTGGTCCCCCTAACAGTGACTTCATCTACCCACAAAATCAGCTGACCCGAATTTGTGGAAGATCACTGACTCCTGACTGACAACCGGGGAACCTGTTGTCACCAAACTAGGCCCCTGAATACAGGTGACAATGGTATGGCTTGGGCAGCTAAGGTATTCTTAATGTTCTGAAGCATCTAGTACTTTTTTTGGTCTCAATTCTGATTGGTCCCCGCAGGGTACTGTCTGAGCATTTCCTGATTACTATAATGGTGAGGCCTAGTCCCACTGTTGTTAGTTTGCAGCCTGTCATGGCTGCACTGATGTTAAGTTGTGCCTCTTCACTCCTGTCTTCTATTCTCTGCCACCCTCCACACCTTTTTATACTTACATTGTTTTTGTCACTTATTTAAGTCATTAAATGCAGAGGTGACTTTAGAAGAGCCAGAAATCAAGTTTCAAATCAGTAATCTCAAAAAAAAAAAAAAAAAAACATACATTTGTAGATAAGGCTTAGGAGTGTGCTTAGGGAGTAGGGTACGAGGATACACACCGATAACCCCAACAGTTTGAAGGTAGAGATGAGAAGAACATAAACTTGAGGCCAGCCCCAGTTGCATAACTTCAAGACCAGCTTAGGCTATATGAGTACCTGTCTCAAAAAAAAAAAAAAAAAAGTAAATGAAAACATTTCTATCCTATTTTAAATATAAGTAAAATGTTTCATTGACATTTGAGAAGACAGAGAGGACAGAGATTTTTGTTTTGTTTTGTTTTGTTTTTGAAAATGACTTTACCGTGTATGAAGGCAAATGCCTGTAATCTCAGCACTTGAAAAGTAGAGACAAGACTATCAGGAGTTCAGGACACCCACCGGTGCATCACCAGGTTGAGTCTATCCTGGGCCACATGAGACCCTGTCTCAAAACTGCTCTTTCAGCCTGTGTGAAATGATTTGCTGAGCAAGCTAGACTTTAAAAGTTCTAGGTAAGATGAGCCTTTTGTATCATGCCAGAATCCCTTCTAACTTGACAGATGTCACCTGGGAGTCTTAGTTGCCTAGCCTAAATTTAATAGTCAGTAGATTCTTACATGTAAACAAGACTTAAAAAATGCTGAAGTATCACGGGGTGGTGGTGGCACACACTTTTAATCTCAGCACTCAGGGCACAGAGGTGGATCTCTCTGAGTTTAAGGTCAGGCTGGTTTATAGAATGAGTTCCAGGACAGCCAGGGCTAAAAAAAAAGCAAAAAACCAAAAACACTAAAGAATCAATGCCAGAATAAGCCCTCTAATATAAAAAGCACACAATTGTTACATTAGCTTGTAAAATATGATTTTATTTTTTTTAATTTTTACTGCAATACAACAATGAAGTAAACAGTAATTAGACACCTACCAATTTTCCCAAAACAAATAAAGAATGTAAAAATAACTCTGCCTATATATGTACAGCTTCTCAAATCACGTCAGAGGGTCTCACATTCAATAATCAGGAAGTTTAAAAATCGCAGTAATTATTCTCTTTTTAAGAAAATGACCCCCTCTACCCTCCCAAGTACTGAACATGAAGAAAGGGCTTCCTTTTGCATCAGTTTCATATTTATGTGAAGCAGCAACAATGACCACCAATAATTTGGCATTTCTGTTTACAGGTGCTCCATTTTTTTTCCAATTTCAAAAAGCCATTATCCAGTGTTGCCATAAAACAGACTGTAGATTCTAGGTAACAAAAATTCAGAAACCTTTAATGTTAAGTCAAAGAAAAGAGAAAGCAGGGTATCACACTAAATTTCTGGATCTAATACACTAGAGTGAAACCCAGGAAATGTTACTTACTGTTTGGAAGAATGAAGACCTGCAAAGGCAGATGTTTGGTTGTCTAGTATTTTACACTGTGTGGCTCTGTAGCATCTGCTAGCTGAAGCAGACATGCATCGTGTGTATCCCTGCCCTGTGTCCTAGCTCCCTCCCTCCCACCCCACCAACCTACTACCATATACCAAATATTGTGGCTATGAGCCCAAGGCACCCCGGACAGTCCAGTGAACAAAGTTAGTGTAATGCACTGGCGTGAGTGAGATACAAGAGTCCCTTCGATCTTCGTCAAAGTTCTGCTGTAGAAGAAAGTTGGCAGCCAAATTCTCATTCTTCTCACAAGCAAAGTAAGCTTGAATCACAAGTCCTTCAGGAAATCTAGTGCCTTTAACTGCAGCAACTGAGGGTTCTCTCCACCTATCTGCTGTGGCAAAGCTGGAAGCACGGAAGGATTCTGCTGGATAATTTGTCCCATCTGTTGAAACTGAGGTTGAGTCCTTAAAAATCCAAGGACTGCTGGAGACTGAGGAGTTCAGTACTCACTGCCTGGGGAGGAGGATCAACCACGGCCCGACTTTCTCTATCCCCCGGGATTCCCATTAGAAGATATTCCACAGCTCCATCGGGGTTGTTGAAACTGGCTCTCAGGGCCACAATTACTTGTTCTCGTTCATAACCCATTGACACGATCTCAGTTATCATAGTCTCTTAAGATCGACCTGTCACAAGGGCACTTTTTGCGTCTTCTGACCGGGACGAATCTCCTGGTGTACTGTCAGCTGGTGCTGGGCTAGTAACCACTGAGGACTGTGCTGGCTTTTCTGCAGCTTTCTTAGGCTGAGTTGCACTAGAGGTGCGGGTACAGAAGATGCTGTAGTTGAAGCTGAAGTAGTAGATGCTGGTGTGGAAGTGGGAGCTGAAACAGGGGTGGGGGCTGGAGCCTGAGCCACAACTGCTGCCGTGGAGAAGCTAACTGCAGCCATGGTGGGAGCATTCCATGGCTGAGCTGGCACTGGCACTGGGGCTGTCACTGCTTTGGGTTTTGTCACCATAACCACCACAAGTTTTTCTTATCAGTTTTGTATTCTTTGAGAGCAGTGTCGTCACTGAGGGTTTGGCCTGCATAGATTAGCTTCTGACCTGCTACTGGAAAGGCATCTTCCCCTTTTCAGATTCAGTCTTCTCTTTCAGTGCCACTGTCTCCTCCCGGCTGATGTCGATCTGATCTTGAAGGTCTGCTTCTGAGGGGTCTTAAGAATGACCTACTTGGTGCCTGCACTGGGGCCTGGATACCCCAGGGGTGACCGCGATCCTCGTGCTCTTAAAGAGCTCAAAAGTATTTTTAATTGTCAGATAAGATAACAATATGCACATTCCATTTAATATTAACATGTATTTATGGTCTAACATGTAGTTTGAATTGTAGCTAAGCCTTGATGGACAAGCAACAATTCTTGGTATTAGCCACTTTATTTAAACTAGTGTTCCTAAAATGTGGTGCTTACATCAGAACGGGAGCTGTGGTCTACCTCTTTTGTCAGTCCACAATCCAGTCCTGTGGGAGCTAGCAGGGAAACAGACAGAAGTCGCCACCTTCAGAATCCAGCCTGAAGGTCCAAGATGCCGGGCAACAACACCGTGCACCCAAAACTGGATTATCTTGTAAACGAGGTGTTTGGTTCTTCTTTACCACTTCTAATGAATCAAATATATTGCACCCAAAACTGTTTCAAAAGATGGATAAAGGTGAAGACTCAGTGGTTAAGGGCACTGACTGCCCTTCTAAAGGACCCGAGTTCAGTTCCCAGCACACACATGGCAGCTTACAGCTGTCTGTAACTCCAGTGCCAGAGTATCTGACACCTTCACACAGAAATATATGCAAGTAAAACCCCAATGTACATTAAATAAACAAATAATTTTTTAAAAAAGATGGATAAAGGAATGTATATCATCCCTCTTATGGAGCAGCTTGCAAATTAAATGATTCAACTGTGATATACATGATTACAACAGGGCAGAAATGGACCACGTGTTATGATAAGACTGTCAATACTTAACAGCAGACTATACACACAGAGAGTAACTCTAAGAGACTTATAGTGGGCATGGGAAATAGACTTTAAGAAAATTAAAGCTTTGTAGGAATAAAAAGATTTCACTGTAAGATAGCCAACACATTAAGAAAATCCAAGAACCATAAATGTCCAACAATACAATTGGTAGAACTGGGAGTTCAGGGTGTAGCCCAGTGATGGAGTGCCTGCCCAGCAGCTGCAAAAAGGGGGTGGGGGAAAATAGAATTAAGAGGTAGACAACAAGAGTCTGATATTTCAATACTCTCAATAATTGGTAGGAAATTAGACCCAAAACCATTAAGTATATAGAAGCTGTAGGGAAAAAAAAAACCACTCAACACAAATGCTAAGTGCAGACCACTCTACTTAATAGCAGCAGAATTTATACTCATTTTAAAGTGTGTGTTCTCTTGAATAGCCCCATATGGTGGGTCATAAAACAGGTGTGAATAAATTTAGAATGAATGGGATTGTACAGGGTATCCTCTCTGGTAACAATGAATTAAATTAGGAATCGACAATAGTGTTGGGAAATTAAATTATTCAATGGCTAAAAAGGTAAAGAAAATTAAAAAGTTTTAACTGGGCAAAAAGAAAACATTAAAATTTCCTAGTTCCATCTAAAACAATGATCTGAAAGGCACTTCCTCAAAGCACTGTCTTGGAAAAGAGTCTCAAAAGTTTAGTTTTAAGACAAAAACAAACAAACGAACACACAGAGATATATACACCAAACATAAATGAGGAACTAGTGCACAGAAAAATGGAGAGAGGTCTACAAGAAATATGATTTTTTTAATGACTATTTGATTTACAAAGAGGAAAAAGATACAAATGCCCCAAATTAGGCCTGAAAATACATATATCACATGACCCACTCTGTAGAAATTTATTACAAGATTATAAGAAACTATGTATAAATGCATGTTATTAAGGTAACTGTTGCAAATGAAGTAGACAAGGTCTTGGATACAAACTGTCAAAACTTGTTCAAAAAATTAACATCTAAAAAGACTTCATTGTCTAGGATTGATATCTAACATAGGAAAAGAAAGAAAGTAACCAGAAACTGGACAACCTGAAACATTAGCTGCTTGTTTTCTCACAGCTCTAGAGGCTGCAAGTCCAGTATCAAAGCTCCCTCCTAAACCAGGAGGGAAAATCCTTGCCTCTTTCTAGCTTTGTAGCAAACTTTAGTCTTCTTTGGTTTTCACAGCAACACGTGTGTGTCTGTGGGCATTAAAACATGGTGCTTCCCCAGCAGCTCATGCATACACTCTCTCTCTCTCTCTCTCTCTCTCTCTCTCTCTCTCTCTCTCTCTCTCTCTCTCTCTCTCTCTCTCTCTCTCCACGACAGTCACGGGTTGAAAACGCCCATTTATCTCAATGTGACCTCATCTAAACATTACACTTGCAATGGTCGTCATTCAAATAAAACATCCTGAGGGTAAGGTCACAGGTGAGTAGATCAAGAGGGACATTAAGACAAAACTACTTTGGGGTAAGAAATGTATTGTAAGTGTTATAAATGCCATGGGGGGACAACATGGTGGCAGCTCTGAGGAGAGTTTAGGCCCATGATGGAGAGAGTGTGTGTGGGGGGGTCCCCATAGGTTTCTATTCTATGCCGTGTGTTTGATGAGTGATCCATATTATGTGTTTGTGTACAGTCAAGCTCTCCTTCATTCCCGGATGACAGAGGAGGCTGAGAGGATCTTGCATTTTGAGGAAAAAATATACAATCTTGATGTTGAGGAAGTAAGACCCATTTAGTTAAACATGAATCCATCTTGTGGAGTAGCCACTGTTGTCTGATAGCCTGGGGACTGCACCCCAGCTAGGAGGGTGGAGAGAGACAGGGATGCAGGTAGATGGGCGTCCCCTGAAAAGGGGTCTGTAGTCTAACATCAGAGTGGTGATCAGTGGGATCTCATCCTATCTTTATGAGTGACACAATTCAACTCATAATAGACAAGTAAGAGTGTGTATTATTTAAAACCTACCCACAAAGAAAAGCTCACACTCAAGTGGACTAACTGATGAATTTGATCAAATATTTAAGGAAAAAATGATATAAATAACTGTGTGAACTTCTTGAAAATAGAAGATCAGTTCTCATTCTATGAGGTAATTACCCTGATACCATAATAAAGAATTTATTTTTTTAGCATTAGCATTTCTTTTTTTTATTTTATTTTTTTGTTTTGTTTTTACTTATTTATTAAAGATTTCTGTCTCTTCCCCACCGCCGCCTCCTCTTTCCCTCTCCCTCTCCCAATCAAGTCCCCCTCCCTCGTCAGCCCAAAGAGCAATCAGGGTTCTCTGCCCTGTGGGAAGTCCAAGGACCACCCACCTCCATCCAGGTCTAGTAAGGTGAGCATCCAAACTGCCTAGGCTCCCACGAAACCAATAGGTACAGTAGGATCAAAAACCCATTGCCATTGTTCTTGAGGTCTCAGTAGTCCTCATTGTCCGCTATGTTCAGTGAGACCGGTTTTAACCCAGGCTTTTTCAGACCCAGGCCAGCTGGCCTTGGTGAGTTTCCGATAGAACATCCCCATTGTCTCAATGTGTGGGTGCACCCCTCGCAGTCCTGATTCCTTGCTAATAAAGAATTTATTAAAATAAAAAAGAGCTACAGATAATATGCTTCATATAGATATAAAAGCTCAAAGCAATTCATTAGCAAAACAAATCCAGTCATATATATGTGAAGATCAGTATAGAGTGTTTGATTTTACTTTTTAAAACTCAATGTGAAGTACTATATGTATGTGTGTGTGTGTGTGTGTATATACACTAAAGCCGAAAAGTGGACAGAAGTACAGATGATGGAGGTCAGGGCTCGTGAATTTTAGAGGTAATGTCGAGAATGCTCCAACAATTCTATAAGGGCTGTGTTTGTGTGTGTGTGTGTGTGTGTGTGTGTGTGTGTGTGTGTATGCATGCATGTTCATGACTGTGTGTGATATTAGAATTATGAATCTATGGGAGTAAAACCTTTGTTTTACTAGAATAATGGATGCTGGTTTATCTGGGGGGAAAATCTGTGATTAATAAAAGCCTAGTATCTTGGAAGGTAAATCTTCTGAGTAATCGTTCCTCACAGTCAGCAAATGGTGGCCTTCGTCCAGGCGTGCCAAGGCTGCATCTTAAGCCAGCAGTTGAACTCAGTAATGCTTAAGAATCTCCCACATACTGGTTTTGTAGGCATAGGAGGCCACTGAGTTTGGATGAGGCCTGGCAACAGACGGCAGGGTCAAGTTCCTAAAGAAAATACAGAAAGGGCTATTGGTAAAGATGCAGCCTCAGTTGCCATGGAGATTCCGGGATACTGTAGATGCTATGACCATCAAGGACACTCTCCAGTGAAGTGGAGCCACCTTGATTCTACTGGATAAACTGCATGCTGGGGATGGCTGACACAGAGATGCGGAACTGATCGAGCCTGTTCTGAGTCCCGGAAGTCAGACAGCTGAGCTTCAAGATTTGGAGTTACACTGCTGTACTTCGGTTTTGCTTAAGTGAAACTGGGTTGTTGCCTTTTTGCTGTTGGTTTGTCCCTGTTGGAATAAGAATTATGTAACTTAAATTTTATTTTACAGGATTCCACGGTTAAAAGATTTTTGACTTCTAAAGAGACATTGAATTTCTAAAGCAATAAAAAAAATTTTAAAGACTGGCTTTTTAAAAACCGGGCTGGGTTTTATATTGTGATATCAACCTGAGATCTCAGGAGCAAGAAAGGAAAGGTTATGGTTTAAGGATGATGTGTTTGATGGCCCTGCCCACTGGGTGGTGCCTTCCCTGGGCAGGTGAGCCTGAGTTGTAGAACTAAGGAAGCTGAGAATGACCTGGGTGTGAACCAATAAGCAGTATCCTTTCATTGTCTCTGCTTCAGTTCTTTCCTCTGGGGTCTGGCCTTGGCTTTCCTAAATGGTGGACCATAACCTGTAAGCCTAATAAAACCTTTCTTCTTCAAGTTGCTTTTGGTCAATGTTTTCTCACAGCAACAGAGAAGCTAACTAGAACAGGGCACTATAACAACAACACTATAAATGGATTAAATTGCTCATTTAAAAAAAGGAATTTTTGAGTCAGGCATGGTTGTAATGCCTGCGTTACTCTCTAAGGTACAGTTCCTGCTACTGTATCATTTGCAAGCCGGGCAAGGGCCTGGAGACTAAAAGAACACAACAGAGACGTGGGTCATTCGTGAGGAGATAATGCGGAGTGCCATTTATTCAAGCTTAGGAAAACTTATATACCTAGCTACTGCACAATGGAAATCCCCCCCCTCCCAGGCAGGTGGAAAATTACCAAGCCCCAAATGGAGTAAACAATGGCCTTATAGCTAACCACCAGGGGGGCAGAGGGAGCACAGAAACAAACAGGATGTTTAGCCGGAAATTGCAACAAGATGTCTGGTCAGAAACTGTCCTCAAGATGAACCCACCCCCACCCCCGGGAGGAGGGGTAGACCCATGAGCCTTACACTTGTTGGTACAAATCTTTAATCCCAGCACTCAAGAGGTAGAGGCAGGTGGGCCTCTGTGAGTCTGAAGTCAGTCTGGTCTACACAGCAAGTTCCAGAATAGCCAGGCAGCCAGGGTTACATATTGAGATCCTGTTTCAAAAACACAAAATAATAATAATAATAATAATAATAATAATAATAATACAGTCTGAGAAGTTCACTGTCAAAACCAGCAGACTGTGTAGTGGGAGCCTACTTTTTCATAGATTTCTTACTGTGTTCTCACCTGACTGTGGGTAGCATTAGTTCTAGGAATCCTTCTTATAAGTGTAACAGCCTCATTTATGAGAGCTCCTCTCCCATGACCTAACCACCCTCCAGAGAGGTTCTACCTTCCAATGACATTATAGTATTTATTGGGGATTGGTAGATGACACAAAATTGTACTTAGTTCCAACTTCAGAAGTTCCATAGTCTTCCTCTCAACAGTGTTCAAAAGTCCAAAGTCTCTTCTGAGACTGGAGACAATGTCTTAACTGCAGGTCTCCGTAAAGTCACCCAGTAACTTCCATGCTTCCAAAATACACAAAGTAAATATTTATGTTCCAAAGAGGAGGGATAGACCTAGCAAGATTAGACTAAAGCAAGACTGAAGTCCGGTGAGGGAGACACTCTTTGCTGAAGCTGCAAGTGGAAAAATGATCTGAGCACCAAGTGAGCTGGGGTAGCCCCCAGCCCATGACCATGCAGCCTGCAATGTGTTCTTTGTAGAGCTGGCTTCACTGTGTACCTATACCTCTCCTTGGCAGACAGTCTATATTCCTAGCATCTCCAACATCCGAGACTAAATGGGATAGGAAACTGACATGTAAGAAGAGTGGGAAATCTATAGACTGTATATTTAAAATGACTATTAAATCATAGTTGGGAAAATGCCATTCAATAATGGGATCCAGCGTAGTAGCATGTTTTAGAAATTGTTATAATCATCTTTTCTTTGGTAGTTACATGAAAATGTGTGTCTTAGACCTCAAATGGTTTTTCATTGTCTTCAAAGACTATAATAGAATTAAAATCCATCATGACTAAGTTAATCTACAGTCAATGAGAAAGATCTTATCAGCAATAAAGTGTAGCCCAAACACGTAGAACATTGCATTTACAAGAAGACCTATGGTAGTTAATTATCCCAACGTGATTATGGACACTATTGTAATTGCATATCAATTTTACTAGTCAACTCTTGATTAGTCTAATGAAGCTGAGGTGGCTGTGATAACAGTAAAATAATTTGTGCAAGTATTTTAACATAGTTAACAATTTAATGCTTAAACTCCTATTTATATAGCAAGCATTTTCTAATTTCCAATCATACCATAAACAGATTATTTCCTACATTGGGGCACTAAGCAAAGAAAATTTTATTCTCTCATCATGAATTATATTTTTCCCTTAGGGAGCCATCTCCTCCCACCATTGAAGATAAATAAACTTCATTCTCTCTGTCTTGGTCTCTCCAGGGAATAGTGGTACAGCATAGAATCTGTTAGTCCAAGGGTATCTCTGGGAAGTCTGACTGGGCGCTCTGTGGAAGTGACTGGTGGTCAGTGTCCTATCAACACCATTAGGTGGCAGGGCTTCAGTGGAGAATGGAAGGAATGGTGCTGGTGGAACAACCGGGACACTCTAAGTTTTAACACAAACCTTGAACCTCTTTACTTGCTAAGACCTCTGGATTCAGGCTATTTTTCTTACAGCTCAGGTCTTTATTTTTATTTTTGGCAGGTTTAAAATTATTTATTTTATTCATTGGACACTCTGCAAGATCTCCTATTATCACCAGTATGACCTCTGTTGCAAGGGGAAGGCCTGCTTGCTCTTCCCGGCCACCCGGCTGGCTTAGCCCCAAAATAACCACACAGAAACTGTATTGATTAAAACACTGCTTGGCCATTAGCTCTAACTTCTTATTGGCTAACTCTTACATACTGGTTTAACCCGTTTTTATTAATCTGTGTATCACCACGAGGTCATGGCATACCATCAAAGGTCTAGTATGTCTATCCTCAGTAGAGGATCCATGGCGTCTCTCACTCTGCTTTCTTCCTTCCAGAATCCAGTTCTGCCCCCCCCCCGCCCCGCCTACATAAGTTCTGCCCTATCAAAAGGCCAAGGCAGTTGCTTTATTCATTAACCAATGAAAGCAACACATGAACAGAAGAACCTCCTACACCAGCTATTCAATTAAGACCATGGATTTCGAGCTTTTTTCAAAGTGGTAGGAACACAATAAATGATAAAAGTTGATTATTTTCATTATTATTATCTCCCATTTGTATGTGCCTGTATATGCTAAGCACCAAATGTAATTGGTATTTTACAAATAAGGAAACAAACGGTTAGATTCCATATCTAGTGAGTGTAGCATGGCTAGCTCATATTTCTCCTTCTGAGTAGTAAATGTCTCATCCTGGAAGGCATTCAATTATATCATCTAAAATATGAGTTCATTTCTTTTACTCAGGTGCCTATTTCCATAATTTTGATTGTCTCATTGTCTAAGCTGCAAATACCCAAAGTAATAGCTACTTATGATTTGTTTTTGAATTATTTTCAACAATTTTTTATTTTTGTATATTTTTTCCATTTTAGACCCTTTTTTTTCTAACCAGTGTGATGTGCAACCTTCAATTGTCCTTTAGCTTATCATGGTCATTCTCTCCAACTATAGTTTAGTGCTGGCCCACTGATCTTCAGTTTATAAGGCAATAGGACACAGTTTCAGTCTTTCTATTTCATTGAAATATTAAATCTTTTGGGGGGATTTACAAACAGGGTTTCTCTCTGTGTCTCTGGCTGTCCTAGAACTCACTCTGTAGACCAGGCTGGTCTTGAGCTCACAGAGATCCGCCAGCCTCTGCCTCTCTGTGTGCTGGGATTAAAGGCATGTGCCATCACCACCTGGCTGAAATAATAAATCTTCTGCACTGTATTTTAGTAATTATTGGTTTAAAATACTTTAAATTCATCTACCGCCTATGTTTATATCAACCAAAATACCCAGGCTTCCATCCCCAAGGTGAGAAATTTGAGTTCAGTTCCCAAGTTGTTTTTCCATGTTCCATTTGTGAGCTCCAAGTAAGCATCCTAAGCCAGGCTGCCTAAAATCTGGGAGAATGTTTTATGAGCACTAAATGCTGTGCGAGAAACAAGTTCAGGTGATGGGTTCTTGGGAGAGGAAGAGCTACAGGCGTTCTTACTAGGAAAACAGTGCAAATGGAATTTGCATCAAAATCTGGGGAATCTGGCAGTGACCACAGTAATCGATGCTATAGGCTTTTAGCTTAGCTTTCCTGCTAGCTTATAGTATAAAAGGGATTGCAATGCCTCTTTTGGACAGTTGCAAACATACCCAGACACAAGTGTATTTCCCTTCAAAGGGGTCTTTCCATCACAATTTGACCTGATGTGTTCAAAATAATTAAATTGGGCCGATAAGATGACTCAGTGGGTAAAGGTGCCTGTAGTCATGTCTGATAACCCGATTTCAAGCCTCAGGACCCATGTTGTAGGGGAGAACCAACTCCTGAAAGTTACCCATTGATCCCCATACACATATGTACAACCACACATATACACATAGCACAGAAACACTAATGTTCTAATAGGGCTAGAAGAATAGAAATGTTGGGGTGGCACAGAAAGTCAAGATAGCTTCACTCCCCATCAATTTAACTCCTTTCCTGGTTACAAGACACCTTTTGATACCTCGCAGAATTTGTTATTTGGGAATTAACTTCATGAATCAAAGGTTGTCAGTTATCTAAGGTGCTAAATATGTAAGAGAACAAGATGATTAATGGTTTTGTTTATGAAATGACAGGAACGCCAATTTTTAAATGGGATTGTACAACTCATAATGCTGCCAATCACTTTTTAAAAACCATTTAAAAATAAAGGAACACTGTCAGAAATAGCAGAGAATTCCTGTATAATCTTTTCAAGATGCCCTAATTGTTAGTATCTGTTCTATTTTATTCAAGCGGTCTCTATCAAATTAATGTATATTATATAGTTACATGATATATGATGGATATTTTATAATATATAATGTGTACATATATAATATATAATATTAATATTAGATGGATATGTGTACACATTATATATTTGAATATACATGCAGAAAAAGTCTATGCTAGTGTATGTGTGTGTGTGTTTGTAGTGTGTATATCAATGTATAATCAGTGTAGTGTTATATATCAATGAAATTCTGAAATGGATTGCTTTGATTTGAATGTTTCCCAAAATTTATGTGCTGAACTTAATTCCTAGTGCCATTGCTTATAGTCAGGGATTCCTGGGAGGACTTTGGAACATGTTGGCTTAACTGTCATGAATAGATCAATGTCATTATCTCAGAAGTTGTTTTGTCACTGGAGAGGTGAGTTGGTTTTGTAGCAAGGTTAAATTCTCTTTGTCCTCTGCTACTCACTCTTGCCCATGTGATACATTCTTCTGTGCTATGATGCACTCACTCTTGCCCATGTGATACATTCTTCTGTGCTATGATGCGCTCACTCTTACCCATGTGATACATCCTTCTATGCTAAGATGTGCTCACTCTTGCCCATGTGATACATCCTTCTATGCTATGGTGCAGAAAAGTGGCCCATGCCGGATGTGTCTCTCAGTCTTGGACTTCTGATACTTCAGAACCATGGGCCACATCTAAGTTTCAACCTGTGGAATTATTTTGCAGCAACAAAAACAACAAAACAACAACAACAACAAAAACAGTCTAAGACAGAATGTTGATACTGAGAAATAAGCTTATTGCTGTAACAAATACCCGAACCTGTAGGAAAGGATTTGGAACTAATAGTGAATTTAGAGGGGCAGGTTGGGAAAATTAAAGAACTAGATTGCTGTGAATGGAGCTGTAAGGACAGTACCAGTGGGGCTCGGAAGACAGGGACTCTAAGAAGAATCGACAATCTCCCAGAGATTGGTTACATGATTTTGATCATTGTATTTGTACAGTATAGAAACTAAATGTATTCTGTTGAGGCCTCAGAGAGAATGGGGAGCCAAGCATTGGAACCCAGTATAAAGAATACTCCATTTTTAGGGCTGCAAAGAACCTAGATAAATACAGCATCCACACCCCAGGACTTTGTGAGCAGGAGAATTTCACAGCAACCAGTTGGATTTGGGGACAGAGGAAATACATAAGCAGTGGTGTTGAAAGTGCTCCATGGCTTCTTTTGGGACTAATATTAAAGAGGGAGAAGAGAGGAATAAGAGAAGGGGGAGAGAGAAACAATTGATGTCGAGTATGTACATGTGTATACCTTTCCCAGTTCATTTGAAGGTATTTTACAGACAATATGTTGTTTTGTGTACAAGTGTGATTGTTTTTCAAAGAATAAGGATGTGTTTTTAAGGAAAAATGTTATTCTTGTAAGGTGAATGCAATGTATTACTTTATCCTTAAGCTGCCCATATCCAGCTGCCCTGGGGCTCAGTTACCAGGAAGCATAGATAGCTGTTCCACAGTATACATCCAAATACCAAGTAGAACATAAACTGGGATTTTGAAATGACATGCAGATTGACTCTATTTTAGGTCATCTGTGATGCCGTAACTAAATATCATAGCTTAGGTAATTTCTAGGCAGCAGAAACTTATTGGTAATGTTTCTTTAAGCTGGGAATTTCAAAAGCAAGCTCCCATCTGATCTGATGCCTGGGGAGCAAAAAGCTTTCCGGATCATCCTTGATACCCATGTAGAAGGTATCATGTCCCTCATGTAGAAGGTCAGAAGTAGGAGCAGAACAAACCTCACTCTGGCCTTTATGGGCTCTGATTCTATTCATAAGTCTCCATCTTGTTCCAGAATATTTTACTGTACAAAGATTGTTGCATTCGTTACGTAAAGATGTGTTACATTTGTCTAATTATATAAACATGTGTTACCGTTTTACCTTAATTACCTAAGGCACCTAATTGGTCTAATAAAAAGCTGAATGGCCAATAGGAATGAAGGAACTTCAGGATAGGGAGAGTAAGTAGGAGGAAATTAAATTACAGGAAGAAAAAAAAAGGAAATGATAGGGAGACCCCATGTGCCAGCCAGCCATAGAGGAAGCAAGAAAGTAGGGCATACAGAATGAAAGAAAGGTAAAAATCCCCAAGGCAAAACATAGATGAATAGAAACAAGTTAAATTAAATTAGAAGAGCTGGTGGGACAAGCCTAAGCTAATGCCAAACATTCATAATTAATAATAAGTCTCCATGTCTTTACTTGGGAACTGGTTGGTGGCCCAAAGAAAATGCCAACTACATCATCCTTATGACCCAGTACCATCTTTTAATGCCAGTGCATCCTATATTGGCTTTCAGCATATGAGTTTGGAAGCACACACACATTCAACATATAACAGACCCTTTGATTTAAGCTGCTGACATGACTCTTAAACATTTTTTTTCATATGCATGAAAGAGCAAGGCTCCCAACAAAGTTAAATTTTATTAAGCAATATCAAGAACCTTAAATTTAATTAATTGAATGGATACAATATAAGCCAAAGAGACAAACAAAAGAAACAATTATCAGAGAATGAGTTGGCAGAGCTTGGAAGGCGCTGTGGCTGGTCTGTCTGTAACAGGCTGGGTAGAAATTGATGTCACACAGAGCTGGAAAGCTATTTGTGGGCCTAACAGAAGTTCCTGTTTCTAATGCTTTTGTCACACATTGAGTAAGAAAAAAACAGAAAACTGGAAAGTAAAAAAAAAAAGTGATTTTCATCTCTATCGTGAGTTTAAACCCCGATGTAAGCTCTGAAATATGATATTCTCCACCAAAAAGTGATGGAATAGCATTAAATTATTTCTAAAGTTCATTTTGAATTTTGGGTTCCTAACATCCAAAAGAAAAAAATGAATAGTATTCTAGAAAAGAAAGGGTTAATATATTAAAGTATGACTAAAAGTAAGAGTTACTGAGCCAAAGAAAATATAAAAATGATTTTGTTTTTATTTTTTTAATTTTTAATATTTATTTGTTTGTTTGTCATTTATTTATTTATGGTTTTCCATAGAAGGTTTCCCTATGCAGTCCTGGCTGTCTTGGAACTTGCTCTGTAAACTATACTGGCCTCAAACAGTTATTTTTAATCTGGTAGGAAATTATCAAAAAGTTCATTTGTTGATTTTCAAGAATGTGAAAAACACTCCCAGTCCCAACTGCATTAGTAAGTGGCTTAAAGTCCGTAAAGCTCCAGGCCCCTCAGTGGCAGCCTCGGGACTCTTCTGCTGGTTGTTTCTTTCTCTGTGGGTTTTTGTCAGGACCCCCTGAGGGAAAGCACCGTGAACACCTACTAGTGCAGCCGCATGACGATCCATCGTAAAGGCCCACACATGTAAACTGCCAGAGCTACCTTCTTGCCATTCGGATTCAGTTTTCTGTGTTAAGGGGAAAAAACAAAAACAAGCAGAATCTGAGAACTCGACGACAGTGGCAGAGATGCTGTTTGCTCAGCTCCCCGGCCAGGGCCAGGCCACATTTCTTCAACATTGTTCTTCCACACACCAGCTGACACCTCCTCTCTTTATCTTCGTAACTTTCCCAATATGGCCTTCAAACGGAAAATTTCAAATATAAACAACTCCTTTTCTGTGAAATTCTTCCCCACATATACCTGATTTCATATACAAGCAAGATGAAGTCTTGGGCAAGAGCAGTGATTAACAGTTAGCTTAAACATGTTCTGTCGTCGAAAACCAAAATTCACTTTCCTTGTTGTCCGTTGGGTGAATAAAACTGCTTAAAAGAAAGGACGGAAACAGGAGTTAGTTCACCACTTCCACTCTTAAAGAGCCTTTTCTTTGGGTGCCGTGGTCTCAGGTCAGGAAGAAAGGTGCCCGATCAGTAACGAGAAAGGCTGTCCTTTGCCCTGCACTCTGTCACCACACTGTATGTATCCTTGTACTGCAGCATTGATGTGGAATAACCAGTACATTTTTATACACAAAGAAGGAGGCCAGAAAAACAATCTTATACAATAAAGGAACGTCTGGAGGCATTACCATCCCTGACTTCAAACTCTATTACAGAGCTACAGTATTGAAAACAGCTTGGTATTGGCATAAAAACAGAGAAGTCGACCAATGGAACCGTATAGAAGACCCTGA
>NW_026068002.1:658342-811580 GCF_014885135.2 Alexandromys fortis
GGTGGGGAAGAGACAGAAATCTTTAATAAATTAAAAAAAAATAAAAAAATCACAGTGTTGATTATCAATATCATATAGAAAAAAGAAAGGAAGGAAGGAGAGAAGAAAGAAAAAGAAAAAGAAAGAAAACCTCTGTCCTGCTTGTTAGAATAGGATATTACTTTTCAGCTGTTTTGTTATCAGTGTTGAAGATCAAATCCAGGATCTGTGGTGTGGTCTGGAAATCTTCGATTTAACAACATAAATCCACCACAAATTCTTCAAAAACTAATTAAAAATATTAGTCAATCAAAAAAAAAAAGAAGGAGGCCAGAAGCAGAAACATCAAGTTCATATAGCCCAAAATGGAGAAACATGAAAAAGTTTTCTTTGTGTGTATGTGTGTGAGTGTGTGTGCTATGAGGTCCATATGTGTGATGTAAGCATGTGTACGTGTGGGTACATGCACCCATGCAAACACAGAGGCCAGATGATGATGCTGGATGTCCTGCTCAATTGCTCTCCACCCTATTCCCTTGAGACAGAGTCTTTCCTTGACCCTGGAGCCTGTCTAGCACTCAGAAAGCCCCAGTAATATTCAGTCTGCCCCTCCTCCAGCGCTGGGGTTACAGTCATGCGCGCAGCCACGGGCACTAAGGATGGTAACTAAGGTCCTCGTGCTTGCACACGGAACACTCTCACCTGCCGAGACATCTCTCTAGCCTCCAACCCTAAGGAGTCATCATGAGTCACGCACAGATTGTCGGCGTTCCCTAGCCAGTAGGTAGATGTGAATTACAGGGAAAAAAATAGCACCAGAACAGGTAATTTCAAGCACAAACCTCAACTTGATATTATATTTATAGACTTTTGCCTCCAGTTGTCTTGAGGTTTATTTTCAATGCATATAGTCAAAGAACTAAAAAGAATAAGAGGAAAGGCTTGTTTCTCAGGGTCAGGTTTCATTTTATTTGGGGGAAAGGCTGTATTTGGGTTTTCAAGGCACTATTGAGAAATAATATGAAATATTAGCTATTTGTATTTTTATGGAACGGGAGAAACATAGGACCCATTAGATGATATTCTTGGGCTATTATGTGCCTGTTATGGATTTAAAGCAAACTTTCCGCTTTGTTTTTTAGAACAGTTTCAGCAGAAGACATCACATGGACTCCATCCTTTCCTACACAGTCTCTGCCATTATTAACCCTACCACATGGACTGTAGACAATGAGCCTGTGCTGACACAGGATTATCCACGTATGATTTTTTCCCAAGTGATTTTTATGTATTTCATTTTGATAAAAAGTTTGTAAATCACCATCTCCTACAAGACATCTGTTTCTGTGAGCAATGTTCTTTCTTTTGCTGTGGAAATGCAAAGTAAAGCATGATGCACCTCAATTAGATGAGGCAAATTGCGCAGCCTACTAGAAAGGCTGGAGTTAGATTGGGCTTCCTTTTGATGAATGAGCATCCTTTAAATGAATTAGTCCAGAGTCTGCCCAGGAACACAGAAAGGGGCGCCCCAGGGGAATGCAGTAGGACTAGTCCCAATGTGGAATATCTGTCTTCATCACAAAACACTGCTCAAATGCAATCGGCTTTGAAGTACATTGAAGACAGGGGTCATAAACTCAAGTGCCTAGAGGATCCGGGCAGGTGATATAAATGAGTCGAGTGGGCCGGCTGCAAGAAAGCATCATAGTGACAAATGGTACCTGACACTTGACCATGGTGTCAGGAAGATGGTGGGAAACTGACCATTAGAAAGGGCAGCTGCTTTTCTCTTTTGACTGACCAAGGCCAGACAAACACCTGGGGCCAAAGCTGATCCTATTATTATTTATTAGCACACACTAATTGTGTATGGTAATGGGGTTTAGTGTGGCTACTTGCATACATCTTACAATCTGTATTTGTCATATTCTGCCATCTTCCTTCTACCCCAGGGCCCCCAATCTCTGGTGACCACTATTTTCTGTGTTAGCATTTTTATGGTTTCTATATATGAGGGAGAACACGTGATACTTGCCTTCCTGTGTCTGTCTTATTTCACTGAAAATATTGTCCCTAAGTTGTGATTGTTTTCAAAAAGAAGAACAATACTATCATATTTTTGATGTATTGTCACCTAATGTTTAATGCTAACATCTAATTAAAATATTATTTAGCCCGATTAAAAAGACCACCAATTGCTCAAGCGCATGCCATCAGCAAGCAACCAGTTTGCAATTTCTGATTTCATGAAAGAAGACATGATAGTCATAGAATTAATGCCTCATCATCCTGAATTCTTAAGCTTCTGAACTAACCTTTAGACACCATAACAGATGCACTTGCCACATTGAACTAAGACACAAAGGAAAAATTCAGGGAAACGTGCAAAACCACAAAATCTTTTCCAGTGTACGAAGTGCTCCCTGCGTGCTACAGCAGAATTCACTTAAAATGCACGTGCTGCATTTGTGTGTATTTGGTCTCGTGTGAGTCCTAGCAAGCTGAAATCGTCCATGCTATCACCAAGGGATTCTAACACAGACATTAGGAGAATTTCTCCATGGAGAGCGTGCTTGCTCTATGGTGATTTCACTCCCACCGTTAACTCTTGTGTCTTTCCAATTCTTCCGAGAAGAAACGGCCTCAATTTTAAAAGGAGTGAAATTTGGATCTTCCAGGTCTGTGCTTGGCTGGGTGATCCTGAGCATAATTGCATTTGGGTCACCCAGTTCCGCAGGTACAGGTTGACACTTTATAAAGACAAATGTCTACCTCATTAGCTTCTAGTTTATGGCTTCAGTTTATGTCTTCATTTAGTTAATCCCTTCCAGGGCTGTTTCCCCAGGCTCCCTGCTGAGTATTAGTGTAATGTACCTGATTGGTGCCCAGTAAGTCATTTTTGATTGACTATTATGCATTAATTAGAACACTGTCAACGAGGCCAACCAGATCAACTGTCCGGGAAGGAACTGAGAAGTCGTTTACTTTAGTCTACTAGGCATTTTAGTTAAGTCAATAACCAGGCTAACTTTTAGCTTTTGGAAATTTGTTGTATGGCATTGACCAAATGAATCCATCTACAAATAACATAACCTCTCACCTCTGCCTGCCTGTTTTTAACCTCAGTGAATAAACGTGCTATTAAGAATATTTAGTTCATGGCACACTCTTACACAATATAAGGGAGCACCATGAAGGTGGGAGCGATAATGACTGACATTTCCACAAAGAGCTATGCATTTTAGTGTCAGGGAGAAGCCACAATTGAAATATAAGTTGTTATTTTTGCTTCTGGAAAAAAAAGTCAAAATACAAACCATCATTTTATAACACTGGAGGTCAGGTAAAGGCATTAGATCATTTTTTTTAAGTTTTGTCTTCATACCTTGTAAACAACAAGATCTTGGGTATGTGGAACAGTTTAAGATCTTAGAGTACTTAATCCCTTAGCCTAGATCATAACTAGGCTAGTTCTTAAACCATTCCAAGAATCTTTAGACAAAAACAATTTACGATCTCTGAGGTAAATTTCTCCAGAAGATGAATGGATAAGTTCTTAAACATCTTGACTTTTTTCCTTCCCATTTTCTCCATACAATTCTAGTGAATGCAATCTGACTTATGGTTTAGAATACTCAAATATCCTATAGGTTTTGGGTCACAACGATGGGTCTTGAATTCTTCCTAGCAGAGGTGAGGTGACATTAAATTTGTCCCTGCCTTATCTAAGAACAACTAATTAAAAACACTTCTGGCTATGACCTAGCCTCTTGTCTAGTCGACCCCCTTACCCCAAGTTGTAGAACTTTATGATAATGTCTAAAAGACTCATGCACATGTTATAAAGAGACATGAAAATAGAGCTTTGATAAGCAGAGTGCTAAAGCTTAGAACAGCATCTTCCTTGGTTCCTGATGTACTTACTTCCACATTAGTGTGTTTGTTCCCTGGCTAGAGGTACAAATGCATGGAATAGCAGGAAGCCTGCCTTTAAGTTCATGCCTAAGTTCTAGCCCTAGGCTTCCTCATTAGCAGACTGTGGTCTGGAAGTGTAAACCTAATACCCCTTTTATGGTAGTTTGAAAGAAAATGGTCCCACAAAGGGAGTGGCACTGTAGGGAGGTGTGGCTTTGTTGGTGTAGGTAGGGACTTAAGCTGTTTTTCATGAACGTGTTTTGTCACAGCAGCAGTGTAAGACTACAGCAACATGGAATGCCTCGTGTTTTTCTCAACTTTTCTACCATTATTTACACAAGCCCATCCCTAGAACTTTCTTCAGCCTTCTTTTCAAGATTCTTATGACTCACCTAAAAAACAGGTGGGGGGGGGCGGTCAAACGCTACACTTCGAAAACAAATGAACATAAAGGTAATACTTCAGAAAATAGATCAGAAAATGAACAAAGTCATGGGCACTGGGAATCAAGTCTGCATCCTCTAGACGAGTATCCAGTGACCCATTGCTGCCATCTCTTAACCACTGACCCATCTCTCCAACCCCATCCTGCTTTGTATTTTGATTACATATAAAGCAACCTAACACAAATAGTAATCTATCGATGTCATAAAAAAAAGAAACATGGAATATAAATATTTTTAAAAGTCAGGCTCCTTAGGACCCCTAAGAGTTCTTGTTTGCTCAGCTATAATGTTTTCACATATATGAAAGCTCCACATACATTTATTAAAAACATAAATGGAGCATCTGCAACACAGTTCTGCACCTTGTCTCTTTTCTGTGTGGATTGCTCAATACCAGCACATACAGATCTACTACAGTATTTTTCATGGCTGTATTCTATTGCCTTAAGGAGACACAGCATAAATTATTTAGCAAGGTCTGTTCACGTGTATTGTTCCCAGCCATTCTCTTTGAAAAAACAACCCTTGAGTATATTCCTCTACACTCGCTGTATAGTTCTTTCCCCCCATATCAGTGGAACTTCTGGGTCAATTTGAAATAGGCATTGGAAATTTGAGTAGCTCATCTTCAACTGCCATCTGAAAAGGCTGAAGTAATTTATACAGTTTATGCCACACCATAGTGAAAAAAGATATTTAAGTATATTTCACATGGACCACTGGGTTTTCTTTAGCCAGTTCTCTCATGGTTCTAGAAGTTCCATGTCATACTCATTCCTCCTTATCTTTTACTCTTTCCTAGAACTCTCAGTGTTTTGTCTAAATCCTACAGATACACACACACACACACACACACACACACACTTGCAAGCAACATCTAAATATTAAGGGGAATTTAAATGTGTAGCGTAACACAAATTCTATCTTGTCTTAATAATAAAATCCCAGAGTCAAATGCTGAAGGTTAATGCTGAAGATCAGAGAAGCAGAGCAGCCAGCCACGAGAGAGTTCTTTTACTTTACCAATGCTCAGACAGAAGGGGTGGTCCTGTCCCCAGACTGCATCTCCAGACTCCATCTGTCTCCACCAAACCTCAGACTGCACTGAGCTCCTGACGTCTTCCACCTCATATTCCTCTCTCCGTCCAGCCACATCACTCCTGTCTCCACCTCCCTAGTGCTAGCATTAAAGGTGTGTGGTCCCAAGTGCTGGGATCACCTTTGTGTGAGCTCTGTTTCTCTTTTAGACAGAGTCAATCTTGTGTATCTCAGGGTGGCCTTGAAGTAACAGAGATCTATCTGCCTCTGTCTCAGTCCTGGGATTAATGGTGTGTGCCAACACTGCCTAGCATCTAGTGGCTTAGCTCTGTATTCTGATCTTCAGGCAAGTTTTATTTGTTAAAACATAAACAAAATATCACCACAGTGTGAAGAATGGGGCAGACAATCACTAAAGCAAGGCTGGAGAGTTCTGGATATTTGGGGACAAAGCCTATATGCTTTACAGTCGTCCAGTGTCAAGCCTGCTCTCTCAGTATGACTTAACTCTCTTAGTGGGCTGCTGTATTCCATAGTTCTCAAAAATGTGAAAATTGCATAAATAGCATCAAATTATAAATAGCAAACTTTAAAAATTGGACATTTTAAGCTGGCAACTTGTGACTATTCACTTTCAGTGTCCTCTTGTCTGTCATTAGATGGAATTCTGTTGAGAAATTGTGTTTTATTTGGAGACAAGAGCTTGCTATGCAGCCCTGTTGTCCTGAGCAGAGAGAGTGGCCTTGAACTCCCGAGTGACCTCTTGTCACTGTCTCCTGAGTGCTGAGTATAGGTGTCGTCACCACCTCTGACTCTCAATGGTGATGAGATATCTCAATGAGTCAGATAGCACCAGCTGAATGTCTAGAGGAATCAGTCCCTTCAGATTTCAGGAAGTCGGGAGCCCATCATTCCTCACTCTCACACTTCGCATTGAGTGTCCCACCCACAGGAGTAAGGCTTTTGGCAGTGCCCCCTTCTTGATGCTGTCCACGGTCCTGAATGACATCTTGGTGTTCCTTTCAAAGTCTGTTAATGTGACATAAAGGAAACCAAAAATTAGGGAAAGTGGAGAGTCTGCTGAGAGGAAAGTGGGTTTTTTTTTTGTTGTTGTTTTTAGCAGTTATTGAATCCTCTAACACTAATAAACAAGCCATGGTTGACCTTGGAAAAATTAAGAGTTAATGATCATTTAGCCCGGATTCGTCTTTCCAACTTCAGTCTCCCATGTGTAAATGTGCACTTGCTACCTCAGCTTGACGGCTCTCCTCGTTCTCCCCTCCTCATTTTCTATCATTCCATATCTTCTGATCTGTAATAATTTAAAAGGTGGCTACAAATTGTTTAACACTCCTTCCATCAAAACTATGATCTAGGCTCACTTCTCTCTGCAGTGGCTTGATTCCTTCTAATAGGGTCCATGTGTGTAGTGGCTATAAAGCCCAGTGACCTTTGATAAATAAAGGCCACTTTATTTATCAAATAAATAATCAATATCAATAAAGGGGCACAACTTTCTGGAGCAAGTTTTGATTTTAGTAACTCCCTAGGCAATCCTGATGTCAGGGACTCTGCCTAGTGTCACAGGGGACATTACCTCCTATAGCAACGTAATTCTAATTCCTGGAGTCGATATGAGCTCCTTTCTTTATAGACCAAAAAAAAGTAGTATTTCTAACCTCTAGTTAGTGATGAATGCCAATTTGAGAAATTTTGATTTTTTTTAAAATATCAAACAAGAGAGAAGAAGACATAATTGCCAGGTTTAGAGCTCAGGCAAGAGTGTGAGGAGGAAAAGGGTGCAGAAGTGAGTTTAAGATACTGCGTAGGGTAGCTGCGTGTATAGACCCCGGCCACACAGTAAAGCGCACAAGGCATTCACCATTGATAAAGTGCACATGGAAGGAAAACTCAGCAAACTGAGAGTCAGTTTAGGGTGTCAGATTTTAGCCGACCACACGGTAGCAGAATGAAAAACGTAAGATGCTGAGTGGAGATGGCCTCATGTTCTGTTCTTGCAGATAGAGCTACTGGGGAGGTTGAGGCAGAGAGAATGCAAACTAGAATTCTGCCTGGACTGCAATGTGTTCAGGACCAGCAGGGAACCTCACTGAGACCATGTTTCACAATACAGACCTACAAGAAAACTGCGAAGCAGCTCAGCGGTAGGGGATTAGCTTAGCTGGCAGGAGACTCTGAGTTGTTTCCAGCCCTGAGCCATTGTGACCCCACCCCACCCCAAAAGCCAAAGGAGTGACCCTATCTGAGCTATACAGTTGAGTGGCAAACTCCCAGTCTGTACTAAAGACAACTACAAAGGAAATTAAAGTATAGTTAGAAATAAAGACGCACAAAATGGCTGGAGAGATGACTGCGGCCAAGAGCATTTGCTGCTCTTACAAAGGACCTGGGTTCAGTACCCAGCATCCATATGGTGGCTCACAAGTATCTGTAGCTTCAGAGTATCAGGGGTGCGATATCCTCTTCTGACCTCCAGGGGTATCTGCATACACCCAGGCACACGTGCATACACATACAATCAAGTACAGGTTTAGAAAAGGTGCAAAGAAAATTAAAATGAAAATGTGTCAATCAGTGCATTCTCTGAAATGGAAGCACTTAATTGTGGCCTTGAGTTTTCACTTGGCTTGGCTTTCCTCTGATTTCATCCATGTGTTCATTTCTTGCATTTATGGACCCCAAATGATAAAAGTTTGGGCACTGCTGAGGGGATTAGAATGTTTCTGAAATCCTGGGTTAGCACTCACTGCATTTACTCTCTGAATTCCCTAGGATGCAGTGTGAAATCCAGTCTGAGAGCAGAGATGGATTCTCAACAGCTGATTGCCAGTAATTGATTTTTCTCAAAGCTGCTATGAGGTGCACCCAAGCGTGGGTCATTGCCTGCTCTGCCTAGTTGTAGTGAACAGCCCACAGATAGAGACCTTTAATAGGTAAGCTGTATGTTCATTTAATTCCATGGTACCTAATTAAAATCTTCCCTTCTGTGCATAAGCCAATATTGTTTAAAATTGTGGGTCAGTAGGAATCTCTTGCAATACTGCTTTAGATGTGAGAATTTTTTTTTTTTAACTATGACATGTTAGTTTGGGGCTTGGATGAGGTCAGAAATCTGCAGTGCACTAATCACACCTTGGAGAGAATAACTCTCCATGTTTGATAGGTGTGACTGCCATAGAGAAATCCCCAAACAGTGAGCGCTTAGTTGAGTTGGATGTTTACTGCTGTTGTTCTCTTTGAACGAGCTTAAAGCTGTGATGCAAGTGCTCTGCTTGTACTTCGTGCACCTTACTCTCATGCCTTTCAATCCGTCATCAGCAGTAGAACTCCATGGAATCAGCCGCACTGGGAACAGGTTGAAGGCCCTTTGTCTTCCTTCCTGAACCTTCTGAAGTAGGACCTTCATTTTAAGAAGATTCTGGGGTTGGAGAAACCCTAATCTAGCAGATTCTGAGGCCAAATGTGACTTTGCAGCTTGCTTTTAATGATCTTTTATAATCCAAAAGGATGGAAGATTTTACTGACAAGAGGGAAAGTTATTAATGGTAGAGGCATCTCTGATTGTAGAATACACTGTCTACACATGATGCCTGATCAATCAGAAGGCAGTTGCTTGCTATGTGATCTTAGGCACCAGTGCCTGCTGTTGTAAGACAGATCTGGGTCTAATGCTGGACACACATGTAGATGTCCCAAAAAAATGGAACAAGGGGAAGAATCTGCTAATCACTTCATGAGTTGTAACCATCCTTGGAGTTTAAGATTATGGCTCCTCTCCTCCATGGAGGAAGAGTTTTCATCTACTTGGGTTCTGCTGCTTGAGTCAATGTCAGGTACTTGATATTTAGCATGTGTAAACGCACGCACACACACCTTTTATATACCAGTAATTTTGTATCATTGATATTTTGATACTAAAGCTGCAAGACTCTGTCTCGTATGTTTTGGATCACTTTTGCAGAGGAGGAAAAAGTTAATATACATATAACTAAGCATGTATATTAAAATAATAATAGTCCTACAGTAAAAAAAATCTACAGGTTTTCATTCTTTCCAGCATTGTCTCAAATTGTCAAAATTAATTCTGAGATTCCAATGGTTTCTTTAGTGCTGACCCATCAGCATATCTGCTGACATAAAGGTGTCCATATAAAATGATTCTATACTTTTTAAATGAGGTGTTATATCTTCAGTGTTATTTAATTTATATGTAATAACTTGGACTTTTTTGATTCTCTTGATAACTTTATACACATGCCATTTTCCCACTTTAAGGGTAATTATAGATATGTTAATCAAATATGCACCAAAGACACATAAAATTTAATTCCCACCATCATGACTGTATTCAAGACATCAATATGCCAATTTAGTTTTGGCAATATTTCTAGTCAATGTTTTAAAGTGTAATTTTCCTTTATTCTCTTCACAAGTGGTCTCTAACTGTCCTAGAGATGGCAGTATTGAGCAATTTATTTTGGTAATCAGTTGCTTGCCCAGTCTGAATCTCCTTGTTAGGTGTAAATTTTTCATAGAGAGCATTTCATTGCAATACACAAGGCTAATTTAGCATAAGGTGACAGGGTAGTATCTCTTCAGCATGACTTCACTCAGATTCCACAAAACCCTCCTTTCCTCTTCTGTATATTCTCATGAATCAAATTTGAATTTGCATTTCCAGAGTTATAGTAATTTATGAATTAAAAAAGTACAAAACTGAACTTCTTGTATTACAATCTAAATATTAACTTCTTAAAGATTGGCAGTAAAACTCTAGTGTGTGTGTGTGTGTGTGTGTGTGTGTGTGTGTGTTACTGGGGATCCAACCCAGGTCTTTGGACACTTCAAGGTAGTTGTTCTGTTTTATTTTCAGCCATAATAACAATTACTTTCATATCACCAAAGCCCTAACCTTTGGGGATGATGACTTGTAAAAATTTTCCAAAATAAATTGCTCTTTCGGTTGTCCCCTCCTTTGAGAAAGTAGTATGTTTTCCTCATAGAGGTACAACCCCCCCCTCTCTATTTTTGTTTGATCTTGGTTGGGGATGGAGGGCAGGAAAGAAGTAATTTTAAAAACGAAAGTCTACGGAATTGAACTGCTTTACTGCAAAACGCGAACCACAGGCCCCCTCCTATAAAAGGCCTTTTGGCCTAATCTAGATCTTGCTGTAAAACAGCTGTTTATTATGTTTCTTTTTTGTTTCATTGGTGGGTGGGTGGGGCTTGGGCAAACCGCCCATGGTAACTCTGTTACACTAACTTCAGGCATCTCTACTTCACATCCTTCCCTCCCCCTTCAAACCTTCAGAATCCGATTCCTGCTATTGCTGCCTCGGTACCACTTCCAAATTACTTGCTATTTATAGCCTTGCGGTAGTGGGCACGTGTGCCCGCATCACCAAGCTGTCAGAGGGAGAAAGGGAGGACTTTCAATTCAACATGTGTACCCAGATAATACATTAGCCAGGTTGAGAAGAACCTGTGTGGTGAAGGACAGAGTGCAAAGAGAAACCGGAGGCTCCCAGGCTTTCGTGAGGAGGCGGCATCTGCAGATGCGGGATATCCCAAATCAATTACCACAAGCCTCTGAATGGCGCCGGCACCTACGTCGGTACCCTCACCCTCTCTCCCCTCTACTGCATCTGTGCAAGACGGGAAGGACAGGCAGCTCCACCAATCAGCAGGCTGCCCCAAGAAACTCACCCCGCCTTTCGCCCCACATTAGGCTAAGGCGCGCTACCCCCGCCCTTGACTCCCCTCCCCTGTCCCCCCCCCCCGATCCCCCCTTCCACACTTCAGGCCAGGCGGTCTAGTGGATTGAGCATGCCCAGAACCTTTACTGCTGCGTCTCCCTGTGAACATTCTGCAGTACCAGAGAGCTGGAGGCTGAGAGGGTTCCTGGCGGGGAGTAAAAAAAAAAAAAATAAAAGAGATGGAACCCATAACCGCCCAGGGCTAATGTGGGGTGGCTTTAAGCAAGGGACCAACGTCACCTTTGTAGGTCTTTCATGCCAGTTGGGCAAGACAGGGACACATTCTGCTTGATTTATAGGTCACTTTAAAAAATAAAATAAAAACTTTGGGGAGTGTCTGTTTATGGCGAGACCGACTAACAGGCTTTGCAACTAGGCTGCTGACCCGTTTTCATCAAGAAGTACCCATTTTCCTGTACAACCTAACAGTTTATCCTTGTGGTCAAGGTTAAAAATTTATTGGGTCGTCCACTGCGCGTGGAAACTATGAAGCAAACATTTGGTAATATGTACACAGTTACGATTGTAACTTAGGAACTCTTTGAACGTCATTTTTTTTTAAATGCAGATAGACTTGAGAACATGTTAAGGGGTGTCAGGTTTCTTTCACCCCCATCCTTTGCCCTAATCCATAAGTATTAACTCCAGTTCAACTGCACGAAGGGAATGGAATTGTGACATTTACATTTTATTTCTTCCCTAACTGATCAGTTGCTAATCTCAATAGTGCCAGGCGTGAGATCCCCGGTCTTGATTCCGAGAGACCCTAAACCAGCAACAGCCGTTGTCCTTGGGCATCCCTCTGTGTTCCTTCCAGGTGCTTCACCGCTGCACATCCGGAGATTCCAGGTGGAAGGCTGGCCTAGAAGTCCTTTAGAAAACCTTACAAAAATGTGGCTCTCCCCAGGGCTCTTACCTAGAAACCAACATCCAGCTGACTCTCAGGGGTCGCTTTTACCTGTGTGAGAGACTGCGGGTCATCGGGATCCCCTCCTCCCCAGCCTTCCCACTCGGGGCTCTGTAGCCGCAGTGCACCCCCCCCAACTGCCCCCACCCTCACTCCTGCGTCTTCCCCAGATCGCCCCCTCCTGTTTTCCCAGACTCCCCTCTTGCTTTCCGGTAGCCACCCAAACACGCCCGCCCTCCCACCGCGGGGATTCCTGCGAGCCGGGGGCGCCATGGGTGGCGCGGGCAAAGGAGACGCAGCGCCCAGGGCTCTAGCGGCCACGCAGGGGCGCTGCCTGAGCGCTGCAGCAAAGGCCGGGCGCGGGCGCCTCTGCAGCACGGCCAGGGGGTGGAGAGGGGCGGGCGCGGGGCGGGCTCGGCCGGGAATGTAGAACGAGAAGAGAGAGGGAGAGACCCTGCCTGGAGCCTCCCGGCCGCTGCCCGATTGCAGAGAGCTGAGGCTCCGTCACGTGTTTTGCTCCTCGGGAGTGAGACCGCGGCGCGGTCAGAGGGGGCCGGCGCGCGGTGCCAGACGCCGCCGCCGCTTGTTTTGGTTGGGGCTCTCGGCAACTCTCCGAGGAAGAGGAGGAGGAGGAGGAGGGAGAAGTAACTGCGGCGGCTGCGCCTCCGGAGGATCGGGCGTCTTCTCCCCCTTCACCCCCCATCTCTTCCCAAACCTCCCTCCCCGCCGCCTCCCCCTCCCGTCCCTTTCCCTCCTCCCTCGCGGACTGGAGCTTGGGGCAGGGATGAGTCTGTCCCTCTGGACCGTCCCCTGCTCCCCTGGCTGCCCAGTAGCGTTGCGCGTGGAAAAGCCACTTTCCCCGCCCGCCGAGATGGGCTCGAGTGCGGGCTGCAGAGGACGCGTCCTCGGGTGGCGGCAGCAGCAGCAACAGCCGCAGCGCCGCGGTCTCTGCGATTGAGCTGGTATTTGGGCGGCTGGTGGCGGCGGGGACGGTTGGAGGGTGGGAGGAGGCGGAGGAGGAGGAGAAGGAGGAGGGAGAACCCCGTGCAACGTTGGGACTTGGCAGCCCGCCTCCCCCTGCCCAAGGATATTTAATTTGCCTCGGGAATCGCTACTTCCAGAGGGGAACTCGAGAGGGAAGGCGCGCGCGCCTGAAGGGCCAAGCTGGGACTCCTCGGTCGCTGCTGCCTCCCTGCACCGGACTCGATCAGGGGCGGCGAGGGATGCATCTTAGCTTCTTCTGGGCTGCGGAGACTCGGGGGAGACTTGGTCCTCAGAAGACTGCGGCTGCACTCACCCTAGACACACTGCCTTCCCCTCCGGGCATGAAACGCCCTTAAACTCGGGTCCGGCAATCTTCCTTGGCGCAACTACCTCGCCCTTCGGCTGCCCTTTTTCAGCGCCGGGAACAGCGACGATTTCGGAATCAGGGTTTCTGCTTCCTTCAGCCCCGGAGTGCATGTGCGGGGCCGCATCGCGAATACTCCCCCCACCCAGTTTTTCGGCACCTCCCTCGGCTCCGCAGCAGTATGGCGAGCCCTCCAGATACCGATGGCTTCTCGGACGTGCGCAAGGTGGGTTACCTGCGCAAACCCAAGAGTATGCACAAGCGCTTTTTCGTGCTGCGAGCAGCCAGCGAGACCGGGGGCCCGGCACGCCTGGAGTACTATGAGAACGAGAAGAAGTGGCGGCATAAGTCGAGCGCCCCCAAACGCTCGATCCCCCTCGAGAGCTGTTTCAACATCAACAAGCGGGCTGACTCCAAGAACAAGCACCTGGTGGCTCTCTACACCCGAGACGAACACTTTGCCATTGCGGCAGATAGCGAGGCTGAGCAAGACAGCTGGTACCAGGCGCTTCTGCAGCTGCATAATCGAGCAAAGGCCCACCATGACGGGGCTGGAGGTGGAGGCTGCGGTGGTAGTTGCAGCGGCAGCTCTGGCGTTGGAGAAGCAGGGGAGGACTTGAGCTATGACACTGGACCAGGACCCGCGTTCAAGGAGGTCTGGCAGGTTATCCTGAAACCCAAGGGCCTGGGCCAGACAAAGAACCTGATTGGCATCTATCGTCTCTGCCTGACCAGCAAGACCATCAGCTTTGTGAAGCTGAACTCCGAGGCAGCGGCTGTGGTGCTGCAGCTAATGAACATCAGACGCTGTGGCCACTCAGAGAACTTCTTCTTCATTGAGGTGGGGCGTTCCGCCGTGACGGGGCCCGGCGAGTTCTGGATGCAAGTGGATGACTCCGTGGTAGCCCAGAACATGCACGAGACCATCCTAGAGGCCATGCGGGCCATGAGCGACGAGTTTCGCCCGCGCAGCAAAAGCCAGTCCTCATCCAGTTGCTCCAACCCCATCAGTGTTCCCCTTCGCAGGCACCATCTCAACAATCCTCCACCCAGCCAGGTGGGCCTGACTCGCCGATCTCGCACCGAGAGCATCACTGCAACCTCCCCTGCCAGCATGGTGGGTGGGAAACCAGGTTCCTTCCGGGTGCGCGCCTCTAGCGATGGCGAAGGCACCATGTCCCGTCCAGCATCAGTGGATGGCAGTCCTGTGAGCCCTAGCACCAACAGGACCCACACCCATCGGCATCGAGGAAGCTCCAGGCTTCACCCTCCACTCAACCACAGCCGCTCCATCCCTATGCCTTCTTCCCGCTGCTCGCCTTCAGCCACCAGCCCAGTCAGTTTGTCATCCAGTAGCACTAGTGGCCATGGCTCCACCTCAGACTGTCTCTTCCCGAGGCGCTCCAGTGCTTCGGTGTCCGGTTCTCCTAGTGATGGCGGTTTCATCTCTTCTGATGAGTATGGTTCTAGTCCGTGCGATTTCCGAAGTTCCTTCCGCAGCGTCACCCCAGATTCCCTGGGTCACACCCCACCAGCCAGGGGTGAGGAAGAGCTGAGCAACTACATCTGCATGGGTGGCAAGGGAGCCTCCACCTTGACTGCCCCCAATGGACATTACATTTTGTCTAGGGGTGGTAATGGCCATCGCTACCTCCCAGGTGCTAACTTGGGGACAAGCCCGGCATTGACTGGGGATGAAGCCACCAGCGCAGCAGATCTGGATAACCGGTTTCGGAAGAGAACTCACTCCGCAGGCACGTCCCCTACCATCTCCCATCAGAAGACCCCCTCACAGTCTTCTGTGGCTTCTATTGAGGAGTATACGGAGATGATGCCCGCTGCATACCCACCAGGAGGTGGCAGTGGAGGCCGACTGCCCAGCTACCGGCATTCCGCCTTCGTGCCCACCCACTCCTATCCCGAAGAGGGTCTAGAGATGCACCCCTTGGAGCGTCGCGGGGGCCACCACCGTCCGGACACTTCTACCCTGCACACCGATGACGGCTACATGCCCATGTCTCCAGGGGTGGCTCCAGTGCCCAGCAACCGTAAAGGAAATGGGGACTATATGCCCATGAGCCCCAAAAGTGTATCCGCCCCACAGCAGATCATTAACCCCATCCGACGCCACCCTCAGAGAGTGGACCCCAACGGCTACATGATGATGTCTCCCAGTGGCAGTTGCTCCCCTGACATTGGTGGTGGCTCCAGCAGCAGCAGCAGTGCCGCCCCGTCTGGGAGCAGCTATGGGAAGCCGTGGACAAATGGAGTAGCGGGGCACCATCCTCATGCCCTGCCTCATTCCAAAGCCCCTGCTGAGAGTGGTGGCGGTAAGCTCTTGCCTTGCACAGGCGACTATATGAACATGTCACCCGTGGGAGACTCCAACACCAGCAGCCCCTCGGAATGCTACTACGGTCCCGACAATCCCCAGCACAAACCAGTCCTCTCCTACTACTCATTGCCAAGGTCTTTTAAGCACACCCAGCGCCCTGGGGAGCCAGAGGAGGGTGCCAGGCACCAGCATCTTCGTCTCTCTTCTAGCTCTGGACGCCTTCTCTACGCTGCAACTGCGGAAGATTCTTCCTCTTCTACCAGCAGTGACAGCTTAGGTGGGGGTTACTGTGGGGCTAGGCCAGAGTCTGGCCTCACATATCCCCACCACCATGTCTTGCAACCCCATCTGCCTCGAAAGGTAGACACAGCTGCACAGACCAACAACCGCCTGGCCCGGCCTACAAGGCTGTCCTTGGGAGATCCCAAGGCAAGCACCTTACCGCGGGTTCGGGAGCAGCCGCCGCCGCAGCAGCCTTCGCTACACCCTCCTGAGCCCAAGAGCCCAGGGGAATATGTGAATATTGAATTCGGGAGTGGCCAGCCTGGCTATTTAGCTGGCCCCGCGACTTCCCATAGCTCTCCTTCAGTTCGGTGTCCACCCCAGCTCCACCCAGCTCCCAGAGAAGAGACTGGCTCGGAAGAGTACATGAACATGGACTTGGGGCCAGGCCGGAGGGCAGCCTGGCAGGAGAGTGGTGGCATTGAGTTGGGCAGAGTAGGCCCTGCACCTCCAGGGGCTGCTAACATTTGCAGGCCAACCCGGTCAGTGCCAAGTAGTCGTGGTGACTACATGACCATGCAGATAGGTTGTCCTCGTCAAAGCTATGTGGATACCTCACCAGTGGCTCCAGTCAGCTATGCTGATATGCGGACAGGCCTTGCTGCGGAGAAGGTGAGCCTGCCCAGAGCCGCAGGGGCTGCTCCATCTTCGTCCTCAACAGCTTCTGCTTCTCCTGCTGCACCTCAAGGAGCAGCTGAGCAGGCTGCTCACTCTTCCCTGCTGGGAGGCCCTCAGGGACCTGGGGGCGGGAGTGCATTCACCAGAGTGAATCTCAGTCCCAATCATAACCAGAGTGCCAAAGTGATTCGTGCAGACACTCAAGGCTGCCGGAGGAGACATAGCTCCGAGACCTTCTCAGCACCAACTCGGGCTGGTAACACAGTGTCCTTTGGAGCAGGGGCTGCAGGAGCGGGCAGTGGTGGCGGTGGCGGCAGTAGCAGCGAGGATGTAAAACGCCACAGCTCTGCATCTTTTGAGAATGTGTGGCTGAGACCTGGGGATCTAGGGGGAGCCTCCAAGGAAACAGCTCAAGCGTGTGGAGCTGCTGGGGGTTTGGAGAATAGTCTTAACTACATAGACCTGGATTTGGCCAAGGACGTGAAACAGCGTCCTCAGGAGTGCCCTTCTCAACAGCAGCCCCTACCACCCCCTCCCTCTCACCAGCCCTCAGGCAGCAATGAGGGCAGCTCCCCCAGACGCTCCAGTGAGGATTTAAGCACCTATGCCAGCATCAGCTTCCAGAAGCAGCCAGAGGACCGTCAGTAGCTCAACTGGACATCACAACAGGTGTGTTTTATGGTGACAAGGTCAGACGACACAAGTGCACTTATTTACGTGGGGGCTTGAATTCTGCTCTCTCCCTCTGTCCCTTTTCACTCCTTCCCTCAGTGTCCTTGGGGAGGATACACTTTCAGGGAGTGGGGTCATTGAGTCAGGGTACACAGATGCTCACACCACGATGACACCTGGCAGGTAGTCCAAGAAACGCGTTGGAGCAGCCACAGAAGGGCTTCTGTAGCACTTAAGAACTAGCGTTATTTAACACCTGTCCTGAGGTTTGTCAAGGATCATTTTCTTCATATCAGAGTTTTCTTTTGACTTCAGGCCAGCCCTTCATAGGGACAGTTCTACAAAACTACTTGCTAACACGCAGCCTAAAATGGCCTCATTTAAGATCCTAAGTGCTGAAGGGCTCTGCGTGCACTCGTGTTCTGTGATTTCACAATACCAAGGCAGTGTAAACAGCAGCGACTTTTACTCAGACTGTCTTAAAAAAAGATTCCTGAGTAAGAGCTTTTTAGGCACACGTATTTAGAGAGGAATTCTTACCTATCTCAGATCTCCAAGGAATGTAATTGTGGGGGACATTTTCTTTTTGTTCTTGTAGTAGGATTCATGAAATGTTTTTCACACACAGACCTACCATCTTGCAGGCATGGCTGCTTTTCTACAGAATATACAATAAACACCACGTGCCTGGGACCCATTCTGAGTTAAGAGTCGTGGAAGTTCACCCCAGCCTTTCTGCCTTGCGGTTCCTTTTCTTGTACTGAAGCATCATGCATACTGTTTGGAGGCTACTGTATGTTTCTCTATAAGATTGCTTAATGCTTTTTTTTTTACTGAAATGAACAGGCATCAAGTCAGGGAGAAGAGGGTGTTTGTTTTGGTTTGCACTGAATGGAGGGGGAATCTGTGTGGTCTTCATTTATAGGCTATTTGTTTTCCTGTTAGTTCATGAATCGATGCCTCAGAGATGTTGAAAGTTGGCTTTAGGTCATCTGTGGCCAAGGCTGTATTGAAAATGAGCAACATTTGTAATAGGAAATTAGCCTGCCCTTCGTTCTGTGAGCCTATTTTCTGGTGGTCATTGTGGGGAGGGGAGTGTCGTTCTCAAATAATATGATGAGTTGGCAAACTCAGAACTTTCCAGAACTGGAAGCGGTTTATCCTGACCAACTGATTACCTTGTGAATTTTATATATGCTTCACAGAAAGAGAATTGAAAAGCATTTATTTTTCTTAACAAGTCTCTATTCATAATAAATTAATTTGTGCCTTGGGTTTTTATCAATAGGAAATAATAATAAATAGCAGGAACATTATGTGTTCAAAATGGTCCTGATTCTGCTTCCAACAACTATCATTCTCTATTTTGTAGGGCGAAATAGAGGCACATGAACATTAAAACTAAGATTTTTCTGTGATGTAAAGAAAGCACTTATTTGGTGTTTAAATCAATATTTGCTTTAATCACTGGGGCAGAGAGATTTTTAGTGTATTGTTGTCGACATAATATTCCTGGTTATTTCTAGCATGATTTTTGAGAGTTGGGACTCCTGCAATACTTGCTTTGTAAACTGCTTACAAAGAGTAAGAAGAGTCAGAAGCAAACAGATCCAGCAAAGCTCAAATTTAGGGTTTACAGGAGATAAAGAAAGAAGATCCCCGCCCCCCCCCATTTGCTTTCTTGCTTTGTATAGATTTTGTTTTACAAAATTGATTTAAAAAAAATGTTTGGTCTTTTGAAGAAACAAACAAAATGACCAAACAGAATCTTCATTGTTTAAAAAGAAATTTAAAAGAAAATCCTGCTTATGTGGAAAACACACACACACACACACACACACACACACACACAAATCCCTCCCTCCCTTTCCGAGACTTTAATGCTCAACCTTCCATTCTTAACTGCTTTAGGGAAAATATGATAATACAAAATAATCAGTCGTGTCAGTTACAATGCTGGAATAGCAAGAGATCATACTTTCCCAAATACCAGAAGTCTTCTAAAATGTGTTATTTAAGTTGTGTGTGTGTACGTGCGCACGCGTAGTGTGTTTTTTAAGCAGAGCACCTAGTGCTACCTGGTGCTTGTACACCCTCAATTGTGCTTGCTTTTGCTAAGTTTAAAGGTTTTATTTGCTAGTCAATTATCATCAGAAGCTGAGCGCAATCAGATCTCTGCCAGTGGCAAACAGCTTCTGCTCACAGTGACTTATCAGTTAGCTATTTTAACCTCCCCTACCTTTGCTGTGGCTGCTACTTCCCCTGCTTCAGGAAAAACATGCTTAAAGGAATTCAGCTGCCACGAGTGTGTGTGTGTGTGTGTGTGTGTGTGTGCGCGCGCGTGTGTTTGTGCAAGCTCGCGCACTTTCCGAGCACCTCTTTTAAACAACTCAGCTTGTTTACTTTGTTTCAATGTCAGTTCAAGGAGAGCCATTTGTGAAACCCGTTGCTCCCGTGCTCAGGACTTGACTGATTCAACAACAATCTTTTCTGTGTCTCTTTTCTTTGGTGCATGTCAGGGTAACCTCTAACTTAAGTTCTGAACTGCTAGATTGTGCTATGGAAAGATCACCCCCTCTTCCCCCATTCCCTTTGTCCCCATGTCCTAGTGCATGGTCCTGGCATTAGTACAGTCATTGTGGCCTACTGTCTGTACCGGGTTAACCCAGAGCCCAGAGAGGAGTGCTAAAAGAACCCTCTGGGCCTCGGCACGATGGTCCCAATACCAGTAACCAGCGTTTGCCTTAGATTGGACTTTACTGATGAAACTGTAGCCTGGTAGCCAGAGCACACGTTTGCGGACACAGACCGGAGCCATCCCTCCGGGGTTCCTTTCTTTTTTCTTTTCATTTTTTTTTTCTTTTTTGGTCATCCTTTTGTTAAGCACCCCCCCCCCCCTTGAGAATTTTGGCATTCCTTTCCGTCCCTGTTTTTCCTTACTGAGACCCTGAGACCTCCAGGATTCCACGCCTCCACAGCTGCCTCTCTTTACCCCCTCCCTCGAAGCTCCCCACCCATGGCCTTTGGAGTTGGCGCAGACCCGCGGGGCCCTGGCACTTTCCCTTTTCCCGGGTCACCTCCACTTCCTGCCTGCACCTCCCCTTTGCTTGGCTCTTGTCCCCCTTCTCCAAACCCCCCGCTTCCGCCCGGGGTGTGAGAGAGAGGGCCGCTAGGAGGTCCTCCAGGCTCCCGCCCCCGCCTGGATCCGTCCTCGCGTCCTCGCGGGACACAGGGCCCCTTCCCGGGCCTCGAGGTTGGAGGTGGCAGCCGAGCCCCCGCCTCTCAGACCGGCGGGTCGGATGTCGGGTGCCGATTGGCCCTTGCAAGAGCCAATCAGCATGAGTGATGGCCGGGCGGGGGCGGGAGGAGGTAGGCTGGGGCCAAGCTGGGGAAGCTCTCTCACCCCTGTGGGTGCTTCCGAGCTGATTCAGGTCCTCCTGTCCCCAAGCCTAGGATGCGATGCTCTCCGTGTCTAATGCGTCTCTATCAGGGTCCTAAGAATGAAAAAGGCACAGCAGCGGGCTGACAGAGGCCGGAAGCGCCTCACTTCCTCCTCTTTTTAATTGAGAAAAATTCAGGCCGCGACCATGTGACATGCCCCATTTTGTTTTCCCTCCTGTCTTTACTATGGTTTACTACGACGCTGTTCCTTCATCTTCTCATCTCTGGTGTGCAAACAGGAGCTGGCGGCAGACGGCACGTGGTGTGGGATTGATTGGGCTGGCTCACGTTGTCTCTCACGTTTACCTCTGTTGCTAAAAGGGAGGAGGAGGCACAACCCTTGCTTTGGGGTCATTCTAAGAATAACTGTTAACTCTGAGCCACCTCTTCAGCCCCTTCCAGAGGTCCTGAGTTCAATTCCTAGCAACCATATGGTGGCTCACAACCGTGTGTAATTCGATCCGGTTCCCTCTTCTGGCACGTAGATAGAATACTGTGTACATAATAAATAAGTTTAAAAAGAAAAAAGAAAAGCTCCTTTGCCTTGAAAGAGTCCGAGGCTCTTTCCAGTAACTAACCGTATACACTTTATTGAGCACCTGCAGTTTACAAAGCAACGGAGTTAGATAAGATCAAGGAAAGCTGATCCTCCCCACCCCTCTTGTGAGGGAACCCAGAGAGCAGGGAAACCTTAGGCTATTGCTTGCTTGGACACTGTGTCTGCGGATTCTTTAGGAACTCTTGAGAGCAGAGTGTGTTCCTTTCCCAAGATTTTGAGGTCAAGTGGATGCGTTTTCCAAACATTTGGTCAGTGACAACCCACCAGGGCACTCCGAGTTGATGGTTAAGGCTTGTTCTAGTTGTACCGTGACCTCATGACAAAACTTCTTGTGATGTATTGCTGTAGGGATAGGAAGGGCACTAAAGAGAGAAAACTATGCGGTGTTCGCTGCTTCTCCTACTCTCTGAAGGTTTTCTCAGCATCAGGATCTCCATCACTGACTCCTAAGTCACAGGGGTGGTGCTTTTCTGAGGGGCCCCCGGAAAAAGCACAGGTGGGAATCAATGTAACGGTAGCTCCGTCCTGAAAGAACTCAAGCTTCTTGAGAGCAACAGAAGAGAGATATTGCAGCATCCAAGGTTTTAGCTCCTGCCATTGTTTAGGCCTCCTATGTTTTTAAAAATAGATGCCCATGAAATAACCGTCTAGCTGAACAGCCCTAATATTGCCTTACGGGAAAGAACTCGAGCTGTAAACCAGCATGCTACTTTTTAATCTTTTTTTTTCCAGTTTATCAGAATTCCTGGAAAATCAGTTTGTTCTATCTTGAATGATGCAATGGAAAAAAGCTGCTCCAGGGAGTAAGATCTAGCCTCGTGACCTTGATGGAGTCCCTTATTTCCCCTGCTCTATTTCCTCATCAGTAACCGGAGAAGTTGGTTCCACATTGTTCTAACGATCTTTGCAGCTCTAAAGCTAGGGATATTTTGGAGCAAATGACTGATCCTCTTTAATGAGTCATCTGTACTGAGCCTTATTTCTCCAAGAGCTGGAGTCGGGGTCCTAGGAAAATGCACTGGGATGAACTAAGCTGTTCTGTCTCACCTGTGTGTCAGATCTCTGTCTGGGCAGATGGAGGCCAGGAAGGGAGGCTCTTTGATTTAGGACTGGCCTTTGACCTTTCTTGTTTGGAGAGAGCATCTTCACGCATTCTGTTTTGTTGCTGTTGTTGTTTGTTTGGTTTTCATCAAGACAGGATTTCTCTGTGCAGTCCTGGCTGTCCTTGAACTTGCTCTCTAGACTAGGCTTGGCCTCACACTTAGAGAAGTCTGCTTGCCACTACAAGCAGATCAAAAGCATGCACCACCACTGCCCATTTTCATATTTTTAGACCCTTTGAGGCAAACCCACACTTTGAAGCCATCCCCAGACTAGATTAGTGTACTCTTAACTCACTTAAAAATAAAACATCCAAGCCGGGTGGTGGTGGTGCATGCCTTTAATCCCAGCACTCGGGAGGCAGAGGCAGGCAGATCTCTGTGAGTTCGAGGCCAGTCTGGTCTACAAGAGCTAGTTCCAGGATAGGAACCAAAAAGCTACGGAGAAACCCTGTCTCAAAAAATCCTAAATAAATAAATAAATAAATAAATAAATAAAACATCCACTGTGATTGTCAGTCCTCTGTAATTTTCTGCTTTCTAAAGTCCCCCATCAGGAGCCTCATACTTGCAGGGTAGATCAGGCTGTAACCAGTGTGGTTCTGAGGCACCGCTCAACATTTCATGTTGGGAATCTTCCCTGTCTTGTAGGTAATCAGTTTCTTATTGGTAGTATCAGAGTTCTCCAATGAGATACCCGTTTAAGTCAGTGGACAAGAGATCTGAGAACCTACCTGGGGACTATGTGTGTCTTCCCACATGCCTTTTGTAGTTTCATTTTTCCCTCTTAGGTATATTAAACAGTTCACTGCTTTTCCTGCAGGCAAAGTGTGTGCTGCCCCAGGACTCGTCTGTACTTTAGAATTTTGGAGTACTTAGCTGAGCTATTAATATATGTATGGTGTTCACGGACCCAATGTTATCTTGGCTGGCTGTGGAGTTAGGAATATATCCAGAGGTTCTCTTGGAATTCCCATCTCTACAGAGGCTTCACATAGCATTAAAATAATAGTCTGTTTACTTCTCACTTAAAACTATTCACGTAGTCTTTTCCCACCTTCCCACTACAGTCAGATTTCATAGCTGAATAAGAGATGAATGCTTCCTTTTATTGTGATGGGTTGGTAATTCAACATAATAGTACTTCATAGTTGTAAGGTTCTGTTTTGTTCTTTTAAAGAAAACCTTTTCCTCAATTATTTCCTTATGCTAGAGAGTTCCTAGAAATACCATTCAAGGAAAATGACTTACTATGAATTTGGTTTGAAGTCTATTTCTCATTAAAGATTCATTTTCGCCGGGCGGTGGTGGCACACGCCTTTAATCCCAGCACTTGGGAGGCAGAGGCAGCCGGATCTCTGTGAGTTCGAGACCAACCTGGTCTACAAGAGCTAATTCCAGGACAGGCTCCAAAACCACAGAGAAACCCTGTCTTGAAAAACCAAAAAAAAAAAAAAATTCATTTTCGTACCAGTACTTTGGGGAAGTTTTAAAAAATAATAGCTATCTTCACGTTTATAATTATGTATTTGATTTATTATTTATTTCATTACCTTATGGATCCACAGCCACATGGCCAACTTTAAAAATTCTTATGAAGCATGATTAATAAAAACTCAGAGGCAGATATTGGGGTTCAACCTGAAGAGCAGAAAAGCAAAGCAGACAGCCTCTGGCTCTTACAGCGACCTCAGTCCAAAAATGGTGATCCTTCCTCTAGGAATCTCAGAATGAGACTGAGACTGAGATCTGTCTCCTCCTGTTTTATAATCCTCTCTAGTTCTGGGTTTAAGGGCATGCTCCTGGTTTCTATGGCAAGCTAGAGTAGCTACTGGGACTAAAGGTATGTGTCATACCTGCCTGGTCTGTAAGGCTGGCCAGTGTGGCGTTTTACTTTTCTGATCTTCAAGCAAGCTTCGTTTATTAAAATACAAATAATGTAACATTATACTCTTAAATGTTGTGTTTAAAATGTGTTTTAAAAGCATAATTATGAGTTTTTAGCAGAATCATATCTTAATGCTGTATAGTATAATTCCTGCATACTTTGGTGATGTGGGATTCTCCTTTGTATGGTGTGAATACCAGTGATTAATAAAGAAACTGTCTTGGTCCTTGATAGGGCAAAAGAGTAGAGCTAGGTAGGGAAAACTAAACTGAATGCTGGGAGAAAGGAGGTGGAGTAAAGAGACACCATGTAGCTGCCAGAGGGGAAAGATGTGAGTTGCCAGCTGGAACCTTGATGGTAGGCCATGAGCCTCAAGGTAAAATATAAAATAATGGAAATGGGTTAAATAAGATGTAATAGCTAGCCCATAAGAAGCTAGAGCTAATAGGCCAAACAGTGATTTAATTAATATAGTTTCTGTGTGATTCATTTGGGAGTCTGGGCAGCCGGAAACCAAACAAGAGTCCCCCTACTACACTTTGGTCTAATATGAAACAGTTTAAGAAGTAAACAGCAGGCGGTTTGAAATGATAAGATTGTAAGCACCATCAGTTGGCATCTACTTTTGTCTTATAGAAATGGTAGTCTCTTGACCAGTCTTAGTTCACAGACCACAGAGAAAGGGAAATGATGGAGTAGGAAAAACTAAGTTGCTTGCCATCTACAATGGAAGAAATGTTTTCCATTTTGATAAGATTCTTGCTACAGGCTCTGCTTTAATCTATTTGTTAAAATAAACTTAGTTGTATAAATGTCATTTGTGCATTTCTCACGAGTCACCGCTCTTTAAACAATAGCATTTTAAAAATAATAAGTGTATTTGGAGAAGGTCGTGCTTCTCTTTCAGCTCCTGTCTTTTTGTTCCGGCTGGCAGGTGGGTGGAGCACTTGGGTCAGACGTTAATTGAGTTCTGTCGGTCTTCAGCCCAAAAGAGGCTTAATAGTTTTAGAGACTAAGTTGAGCTGCATTCATTGCTCCTTTACCATTTCATGTTTTAATATGGTTTCTTGCAGTTACGTGTTGCATGTATGTCTTTCTTTCCTATTAGTTGTTTTGTTGTTTGACCAGATACTCTGTGATGCAAGTTCTCCCATCTACACTGACATATTCAGGTCAAGTTTCTATCAGCATTGTTTAGTCTTTAGACTGTGATAGTTGTGTTTACTGAAGACACCAAAGAGCTATGATTTCATTCCAAATATATGCTGTATCGCAAATAGATTATGTCTCGTGAAAGAAGTTCTAATTCTTGCTTTCGGGAAAGATATAGACCATGTTAAGTTGTTTTTACAGTCAACATTAAAAAATAAATAGCTGTTGGGCCAACACGATGGTTCAGTGAGCAAAAATGTGCTTGTTGTCCAAGCTTGATGGATGACTTAAGTTTGACCTCTGGAGCCCACAGTGGTTATCCTCTACACACACACACACACCATATGCATATATAACAATAAGACAACACAAGCTTTAGAAAACAATAAAATATAGCTGAGACATACAGGCCCATAGAAGATTTGGTAATTACTCTGTAACCCAACTATTATTCATATGATCTTCAAAGATCACGTCTCTGTTCACTCTTAAATTATTTGGAGGGCTAAATATCTAAATTTCTTTAAATTTTATGAGTTATGGAGATAATCAGATCTTCAACTGTTGTGTGTGTGTGTGTATGTGTGCTTGTACATGTGTGAATATAAAATTTGATGTTGGCCATCTTTTTGTTTGTTTGAGATAGGATTTCTCTGTAGCTTTGGAGCATGTCCTGGAACTAGGTCTTTTAGACCAGGCTGGCCTCAAACTCTGCCTCCCAAGTGCTGGGATTAAAGGAGTGTGCCATCACCACCCAGCTATGTTGGGCATCTTTAAGGGCTCTCCATCTTACTTGAGACAGGCTGGAGCTCAGTGAGACAGCTAAACTAGCTGCCCAGCAAGCTCTAGGGCTCTTCCTGTCTCTGGTTCCTAGCACTGGGATTCGAGGCTTGCACTGCTATTTGCATGAATACTGGGGCTCAAACTCGGATCTTCATTCTTGCATGGCAAGTACTTTGTCAACTGAACTATCTCCCAGCCCCCCAAATCAGAAGATATTTAACAGCTCCAGTATAGTCTTAGAAACTATTCATTTGTTAATTTCAACATAAAATATTTGCTGTTGGCCAAACAGGCTGCTAGCCACATTTGTTCCTCATTCCTCCTCCCTCTTTTCTCAATACCATTGAGCAAGCACTGTTATGCTTCAAATTTTTCATCTTCTATTAGAAGAGATTGAGGCTAGGTGTATGGAAGTTCCTGGATTTCTCATGGGACAAAGAAAGATTCAAATTCAGAAAGTGTAATCCATGTAAGTAGCAATTTTCATCACTCTATAGAACAAAAGGACAAAGCTAACTTACAGTTTAAGACCTTTTTAAAAAAGAAAAACCAAAATAACCATGACTTTCTCCATGACAGGAAAACCAGATAAGAATAGTTTTGGAGTTGTTGAACCTCTCATATGGAAACATGGCCTATCTTTAGAGAGCAAGGAGGAAAGCAAGAGTGTTGAAGCACTAGTCCAAACGAAGCAGAAGGGAGAAGGTCCAAGTCGAAAATGAATTGAGCCTGAGTATGGGACTCCTTCTTGGTTGAGTGGCATTAGGAGGCCGGGAGGCTGCAAAAGCAATTATAATCTTTCTTTGAATCTTAGCTCCTCTCCTTCAGGTGGGTTTGTTGCGGTGGTGTTCCTTGGGTTCTGCTTTTTGTGCTGAAAGACTACAATCCTTTGAACTCTTCTTCCTTTGGGTTTGAATGCAATGCCCTTTGGGACTTTTCGTTGCTCTAGTATTTTAAAATATGTGGCAGTTCCCTTAAGGAACTAAAAGAGAACCTGTTTCTTTCAGGCTCCCAAGTTTTATTAGACATCTCTGGGTCTACTCATGATGTGTTTACCTTTATCTATAAAGTTTTTATGCTAATAAAAAGTAATGTCTCATTGTGGCTTTCCCATTCCTAGCCAATTGCGCTTTGTTCTTATATATCCTCTTCCCTTGCTTCCCTTCTGCATCCTCCCAACCTGCTTCTGTGCCCTTTCTCTTCCTAAATAGTTTCCCTTCTGTTTACATAGCTCAGGTTTTCCATTTTGTCCTTCTTTCTCCCCTCACCATCTTTTAAGGGCTGTTTCTCCTCCCCCCTTCTCTACTTTTCACACACACACACACCAAAACATTGGACAGGGGAAAGGAGTGGAGGGGGGGAGAGGCACTTGAATTTGTCTCCCAGAGTCTGGCTTGTTTTACTTAGCAAGCACACTTATCCCATCATCCCTTGGTCTGGTGACAGACATTTATGGTGGTTCTCCTCTTTAGCTGTTGCAAATAAGACAGCAGTATTCCTGAATGTGCAAGTCTTTGTCTCTGTGGTGTATTGACTTGAATCCTCTGGGTTTATACCCAGCAGTGGTATGGCTGGGTCATATAGCACTTGCAATTTTAGTCTTTTGACGAACCTCCAAACCAAATCACTATGGATAGTGATTGTATCGTTTTGCATTCTTACTAATAATATAGATGTTTCCCCCTCCTCCACATCCTCGTCAGTGTTGAGTCATTGGTTTTCTTGGTGGTAGCCATTTGGGCTGACTGGTATGGAATGTCAATGAAGTTCTGATTTGCATTTCTCTGATGGATAAGGGTGTTGAACACTGTTTCAAATATTTATTGACCAGTGATTTTTCTTTTGAGAACTGTCTATTCAGTTCCTTGACCCATTTATCAACTTAACTCTTTTTTGCTGTTTAACTTTTACAGTTCTTATATACAGTCTGGATGATTTCCCTGTCTAGTTACAGTTGAGAAAGTCCCTTCAACCCGTTTTGTCGGTTTTCTTTTAACTCTGATGATCCCGTTGCTGTGAGTCTCAGCGTTATTAAAATTGAGACCCACTAGAGTGATACTTCCTCTTCTGGAGGAGCTGGGTTTGATTTCCAGCCCCCACATGGTGACTCACAACCATCTGTAACCCCTGTTTCCAGAGATCTGATGCCCCCTCTGGCTCTTGAGAACACTGCATATGTATGGCACATGGGCATGTGTCCAGGCAAAATACCTGTATGCATCAGACTACATGCATCTTTTTGAAAATGAAGATAGGCCATAAATTTACAGACTTTAGTTTTTAAGTGTTTCCCCTTCATTTTAAAGGCGGAGAGTGGAAAGTGAGTCTCCTTTCCACCTACAACCGTGTTCTCTTCTCACAGGCCACCAGGACCATGGCCTTTTGCTTATTTTCCAGAACTGAATTTTCTGTGTGTTCTGAAGCTTAGTAACAGAAAGCTGATTAAACTTTCAACTCCTCGGGTCTTCTATGGAAGAATATACTCTGTTTCCAAGTTTGGCTGCTAAAGAAGTATAACAGATTAATAGATCTGGTATAGTAATAGGCTTCCTGTTTATTCCCCCCCCCCGTTTGTTTATTTGTTTGGTTTTGTTTTTCCCATAAAGGGAAGAAGAAAAACAGACTCTTGGGTTTTCAGGCACAACAGCTGCTAGAGATTGTATGTGTAGTCCAATAAAGATGAAAAGGCATTCGTTAAGAAGTGATTAACAGCCAGGAATGGTGGTGCACACCTCTAATCCCAACACTTGGGGGTGGGGGCAGAGGCAATGAATCTCTGAGTTTGAGGCCAACTTGATCTCCAGAGAGAGTTCCAGGACAGCCAGGGCTACACAGAGAAACCCTGCCTGTCTTGGAGAGAAAAAAGAAAGAAAGTAAAAAAGAAGTGAGCAGCTTTTCTAGGCTGAGGAAAAAGGTCTTCCAATTCTCAAACACTGAAACTGCAAGTGTTCCCACTTTTCTGTCTTTCTTTACTGGCCTGGAAGTGCTCACACGCCCCTGCTGCTCCTTAGATGAAATGGATTATAATTCTTCGTGTAATTTGGCAGGACTAAGTTTAAGGATTCGCATGAAGTGGAGGCTTTCTGGGCACCAAGGAATCATATTGCTGAGAGCTGGAAAGACTTGGCGCTTTTTTACTGGAATTGCTTTGTCTGGGGACAATGTGTTTTAAGCACACAACTGTATACACATAAATTCCTTTATCTTAGTGATCCTGCACTATTCAGAATCTCCACAGGACAGAAGTGAAATGTAGAGGTCTCTCCTACTTCCACAGGTAAACTGCTCAAACAACTTCCAATTTCAACTAAAGTGAGACCTTCTCTAGTGCTCAACACATAAATGACTGATGTCTTTAATATTTACCCCCCTCAGTGTGATTCAAGATGATTATTGTGGTAATGAGATGGCTCCTGTTACCAATAGAAACTTTAAAGAATATGAGAATGCATAAAGTCTATTTGATAATTATCATTGTTTGTTCACTTTTGATCATTTGCTCCCCAAACTATACTCATAGTAGTAATGTCTGTTTTCTTCTTGTTCACTTCTTATCATTCCACAATGATAAGGAGTGAAAAGGCTTACATGTGAAATTGTGAATTTTTTTTTAGATATGGTATTGTTTAGCCTTTGAAGGAAAACAAAGGTTTCCCGAACCAAAATCATTAAAATATTAACTATTAAGTCTCAGTTCTGTGGGCTGGTGTTTTGAGTGGGGCTCTACCGGGAAGTTCTTTTGCGTGTCTGCCTGGGTTGTCTGAGGTGAAGAGGAAATTGTCCTTCATATGATGGTCCAGATAATGCTAGCTACTGGCAGGGTCCTGTGTCCCAGGAGACTATTTTGGACTTCATATGGTAGTAGGTGGATGTCACAGACAAGGGAAAGGATACTAGAGTGTACATCACATTTGCCACTGTTCTGTTTACTAAGGCCTGAGTCACACAGCCATGCCCAATTTTTAAATCTTTTTTGGGTCTGTATAATATGTATGTATGTATGTATGTATGTATGTATGTATGTATGTATGTATGTGTGTATGTGATTTGTGCATGTATGCATGCTCCTCTGTCCAACATTGAGTGTGTAGAAGTCAAAGGATAGCCTCCAATGTTAGTCCTTACCTTTCTTGTTTGAGACAGGGCCTCTGTTGTTCTTTGCAGTGTACACCAGGCTAGATCACCTGGGAGCTTCCTTACTCATCCTCCCATCCTGCCTTAGGAGAACAGCCCAATACAAACGTATACAATTATTTAGAAGTTAGGAGGTTTTGTTTGTTCATTTGTTTGTTTGAGTAACTTGATTGTGCAGTTACAGAACATGAACTTTGTAGACGACAATTTGTGTGTCACCATGTCAAAAGATTGAGGTGAGAAGTGCCTGGTAGAGGATCATGTTTGCTGACAGCCCTCACGTGGCTGGCGTAGGACCCAAGAGCCAAGGTATCAGTGGAAGGGAGTCTAAAGCCAGAGAACACCTTCCCGCCATCCCTTTCCTAGTGGCTAACCTGCAGACTCAGCGAGCCGGGCTAGCAAGCTGGACCTGATTAGAACTGACTGGGTGAAGGATAGACTGTGGGGAGAGGTGGCCGACAAGGACTGTAAAGGGGTATGAGAATGTTAAGTGGAATGGAAGACTGTCCCCACCTGAGCACGCGAGGGTCCTGGCAGGGCAGAGGGTTTGCTAAGTTTCACTCGGCGCAAGGGCTTTGCTCTCTGCTCTCCTCACAGTCACAATTACGATTTTCTCTTACCAGAATCTCAAGTGCCTTAAATGTTCTCGAGGTCAGAGAACAAAACAAAACAGGGCGCTGTATAAAATACACTTGATGGTGAGAGGGGAGGGGGCGGACCTGGAAGTTTTATGTGCAGCTAGTTGAACTGCTGCTGTTTAAGTTGTGATTTCGGTGGCTCCCATCCACCCCCTCCTCCCATCTGCCTGCTGCTTGCCCACCTGCCCACCCCCTTCCCAATTAAAACACACTCTTTGAACCACAGCTAAACAATCACTTCCTTTCAAAGCAGATCCCATTCTCTCTGCTTAGGTTAAGGATTATAAAGAAATACCCTATTTTTAAAAGGATGCATAATGAAATAATTTCTGCAAGTGTTAGTTGGAAATCACTGAGAATATAATTAAAACATATTCTTTTGCCTAAACTTCCCCATTTGTGTGTGTGTGTGTGTGTGTGTGTTTTGTATGTGTGCGTGTGTGAGAGAGAGACAGACAGAGAGTGTGTGAGAGAGTTTGTATTTGGGGGTTGGGAGGAAAGTTAAGTTAGGAGGTGGGAACTAGAGTGGAATAAAAAGGTAGCATTTCTAAAAGCAGGTCTTTAAACATATTTTGTAGCTTAAGCCTTTGGTCCCTCACAAGTCCCTACAAGGGACAACCTTCAGAAAGAGTGTGCGGGCTTGTTGTCTCTCTGCCTTTGAACTGGGTGAAGAATGTGTCTCAAGATGGAAAAATGAATGGCTAGTGCTTTTAGCCTGCAGCATGAAACTCACCGGAGGAATGTCTTTATGCCTTCAAAGCCCACTTCCAGTTACCACACTGCATTTGATGGGCACTTGAAAAAGTGTTCTTGCGTTATCAAACATCCCACAAAAACAAAACAAAACAAAAGCCCAAAACCAAACCAAAACAAAAGCATGCCACCCAGTTCACTGGGTCCCTTAGTTGGACTTTTTTAGTGAATGTGCCTCCTTTGTAAAAATAGAGCTTCATTTGACTTTCTATGCCCTACTGATAGGATTTATTGTTATTTGTACACCAGGCACTTTCAGGTTCCCCCTCCCCCCCAGCAAGTGGAATATTTTTCAAAAATAGTGACCAGAGGTTCTTGGAAAACATCATAGATATAAAGAGTTCTGAACGAATTTCCAGCATAAGTAAGTTGTGTTTTAAAATGGAAGATACATATACGTGTGTGCGTATGTGTGTATTTAAGTGACCAGAAAGACATAGTTGTGTTTTAGGTTCCAAGTTCAAGCATACTTAGCCCCAGCCTCTCTTTCAGAAAGATCACCCTTTCTTGAGGGACAGTGATAACACTTATTCTTGTGTGGCTGCAGGCTTCCTGGCATTCTTCTCTAACAAGTTGTGAGTTGTGTGTGCGTGGGCTCCATGGTCCAAACTGGTACTCGTAAACCTCTGGTTAAATTGACAGCTTGTCATCAGGAGATCATAGGAGAGCTTTTGATCACAGAAGGGAAAGGCTTTTGAAAAAATCCCCAGCGAAAACCAACAACGTGAATATATTTTAGGAACCCTGCATTATTTCATTTGTAAAACATTTAAAAAAACTAAAGTTAGACTTAATACTATCATATATACTAAATATAGGCAAATTATGATAGTCTTTACAATCTGATAGAGATGAAAATGTGGGTGGAATCCTTCACAAATGTCTCGTTCTGAAATGGCAATAATGTTCCTTTTGTGTGTGTATAGGTGTGTGTGTGTGTGTGTTTTTCACATGTGTGTATGGAGGCCAGTGGTTGAGAGTGAGTATCTTCCTTAGTTGCTACCCACCCTATTTTTTGAGGTAGGATCTCTCACTGAGCCTGGAGCTTGCCTACTTGGGGAGACTGGCTGGTCAGTAAGCTCCAGAAGCCTCACAACTCTGTTTTCTCAGAACTGGGTTTGCAGATATACCCTGCTATGCCCGACTTTTTATGGATGCTGGAGATCCAAACGCTGGTCCTTATGCTTGTGTAGCAAACAGTTTACATAATAAGCCATCTCCTCAGTCCCTGCAGTGTATCTTAAAGCCTTGGATATTTCTCCTGTTTTCCAAACTATTCACTTGAAGATTGACAACAACTCTGCTGTGTTGTGACAAGATTTATTTCTCAGCCCCAACAGCAGTTCATCGCTTGCTTGCATTCTATTAATATAGTTCTTCTGATGTTAATTGTAGCTCACTGATCTAGGTCATGGCATAGTATTTTTACTGAGATTTAAGATATCAAAAACCCTGGGTGGGGCACAAGCCTTTAATCCTACCACTCTGGAGACAGAGGCAGGTGGATCTCTGTGGGTTGGAGGCCACCTTGATCTACTTAGTGAGTTCTGGGACGTCCAGGGCTGTATAGTGAGACCTTGTCACAGAACACAAACAGATAAAAGATACCAAAAGCAAATTTACTTAAAAAGTAAGAAAAGAAAAATAACTTACAAAGTAACTGTGTATCAGCTACCTCTGCTTTTAGAAAAGACCAGTTATTCAGTTTGTAATTCATAAGCCCCCTTCTAATGTATCATTCTGCCTCATTTCTCTTGAGTATATTATTGCCAATTAAACCCTCAGTAAAAATATGTGGGGAGGACTGGGCAAAGCCATTAAATTTAAATGAATTCTTTTGGCAGTTTGGCCATTTTTAGCAACTCTGCTAAAGTGTCTCCTAGGTTCAGGAAACTGATCCCGGTTGCTAAGATTTGAGGCTCTTTACTTCCGTTCCCTAGAGGTCATTTTGATATGTGCTTTTGAAGTTAGTTAGTATCATGTCCAAAGTAATACAAAGTTTAATCTAGGCTCAATTAGCTGCCACAGCAATTCTTACTTACTACATTACTTAGGGCTGAGTTTAGTCCCCAAATTCCAGCATCTGGGAAGCAGAGGCAGGTGTATCTCTATGAGTCCCAGACCAGCAAGGACTATCTAGTGAGACCCTACTTCAAAAGTGATAAATGAATAACATTATTTGACATTTCAAATATGAAAACTGAAGCTAAGATCTGAGTAAATGTATGTGTAACACCAAAATAGTTTATTTTTTATATAAAGTCTCCAACTCCTCAAGTTCTATCACATAAATATGTTGTTTTATTTTTAAATAGAGATCCAGCTCTATGGGCCCTTTGTAGGCCCTTTGACATTCATGCTAATTCTTAAAGCTTGGCAATATTTCCCACTAGGTATGTACAGATTGTTAAAGAGGTGGCTTCTCTATGTGGCCTCATTGTCGGTGAGCTTCAAGTATGTGGTGGAGTGAGCTTGGCATTTGGGAGGTCCTGCTTGTGGTATCTAGGTGTGAAATGAATGAATGTTGCACCATGTGTTTTAGAGCACAGTACGGGAAATATTCAGGCAGGTCCTACCTGTTAATTATAGACATTTGCTTAATGCCATTACTGTCTCCTGATACAGTGTGTCTGAACATTGTCTTAACATCTCCACTTGTTGTGCAGTAAGCTTTTGTGTTTTCTGCACCCAAAAGTTAGATGAAACCAGCTTTTAAAAGGCTGTATATTATGTGGTTAAGAATTCCTAAAGACTCGGGTATTTGTAGAGCAGACAGGAAAGAATATTTTGGTTAATGACTATAATGAGGTGCTAGTGAATTATTACATCCTGGTTGTAATAGTGGTTCTCTGGAGTTCTACTTCAAGCCCTCCTACAGCTTCTGTTCCTGAGAACAGGTCAGACAAGGAAGCTATAAAGGGCCAACTTCCCCAGGCAACAAGTAGGATGCTCTGAAAGAAGGTGCAAGGACTTCTGGCCCCTTCCATGAACTGGAAGGGTGGACTAGAGACAACAGTTCACAGTTTCCTTATAAACTCATGGTCCAGTATACTGTCTGTATATAAGTATTTCATCAGTTGTATGCTTGTGGCTTTATCAACCATGAGTAAGGCAGTCTCCTGACTCCCAGATGAAACAAAGTTGGTGTGTTCTGATGTCATAGGGATATAGAATAAAAGTAAGGGTATAAGAAGATAAGGATATAGAATAAAAGTGAGTAGTGTTTGAAATTAGTGTGTCTGCTTGAGAGAAATTGTCCAAGGTGAATGAGCTGGAACAGGTGGCAACTGGAAACACCAGTGTGTGTTAAACCACATGTTCATGGAGGTTGTGAATCCTAGCTTCTGTTCCAGGGTTGGATGTTAGGGATTCTCAGTGGGTGTCAAGTTTTCTTTTAAAGATTATGTTCAAAACTGGTAATGTATCTATATATTAATCCTTTTCCAAAATTTTGTTGATAAAAATAACATGAGAAAATTATTAAACACACTTGCTTTTCTCTGGTATATTTCTTACACAAATTGGGAGCCAAGATTAATGTCTTGAAACTGGTCTTAAACAAGGAACTTTTATTTTGGTATGACTATGTATTTTACAAGTAAAGATCTTCAGGAATATTCCTGTTAAATCTCTACCTGTCTGGAGGAAATACTGCAGCTTTTGAGATTATTTTCTGTAGGGGTAACAACTGCTATGCTAGGACATTCCTTCTGAGATGACTCATTCTGATTTTGTTAGTGGTAATGCATGATATGCCTGACATTTAAATTTTTTTAATTGAGGCTTTTAAGTTATTATTTAAATGAAGATATTCAGACTATGATGCATGACAAAACTTTTTCTGGAGAGATGCAACACACACACATACACATCTATTTATTAAAAGGATTAATATATAAATACATTACCAGTTTTGAATATAATCTTTAAAAGAAAACTTAACACCCACTGAAAATCCCTAACACACACACACACACACACACACACACACACACACACACACACAAACACATCCCCTCATTTCAGAAAGGGATCCTATGACCAACCAAAGAAAGTACAGGTATCACCTAAGTTCAATTTGTTGAAACAATGTCTTTTATTGGGATTACTTGCAGGAGTATGGATGAGGGGTTGCTTACAGGAGTAGAAATTACTGAAGACGCTGTATCACTAAGGCACACACCACCATGGGAGACAGCTCACAAAAGTTGGGAAGCCTGGAGTACACTCCAGCCCGTAGGGAGCTCACAAGTCTGAAGAGCATCCTTTCTAAGTTACTCTGTTCTAAACCTCTTCCAGCCAACTATGTTGGTTTTTTCTTCTTCCAGGCTTTCTGGTCTTGTCTCGTAGTCATCTTTGCAGCTTTACTTGCCTGAGAGTCTTCTTCAAAGCTCTGCCCTTTTCCATCTGAGGGAGAACTCTTGGCTTTTATAGCTTAATCTGACAGATTTAGTGAATCTGGTCAGTTTCAGGAACTTCCTGACACTAGTTTGAGTTGTTTGCCAACGGGATGGAATGTTTTAGTCTTCAATGAAACTGTTTCACTAGACCTCATGATTATTGTCAGCCCATATTCCTGAGAAGCAACTTTAACAACCATAAGTCAGTGCTGTGTGCACTATCATTTGCTTCTGTTTTCAGAAACTCCTTACTTCCAAATTACTCGAGTCAGCCCTCACCCCTCCTACCTCCTTCTGTGAGGGCACTCCATGCATTTGCAATGCATGTTGAGTCTCTTGTCACTTTATGATTTCCATCCTATGGCCATTGAACTCACAAATGAGTTAGTTAACTCTGCACATACTTGAGTTCTCTATGTATGCTATAAAGTACTATGGGTTTTGCAAAGTGCTTAATGTCTTGTGTTCACCATTAGATTGTCACACAGAGTAATTTAATCTTAGGATTTCCTTCTGATCAACATTGAACTTTCCCCAGTCTTACAGCAGTCACCAGTCTCTGAATTATTTCTATGTTCTGGTAATTCTTTTAGTATGTTAGTTACTGTATCAGATTGACTCCTTTTACGTAGCAATATGCGTGAAAGGTTCATTTGCATCTTTACATGGCTTGTATGTTCCCTTTGTTTTATTGATGATTAATAACCCATTATGGCTGTACCACAGTTTGCTTGGCCAGTCAATTGGCTTATTATGACATTTCTTTTTATTTGTGTTTGAAGACCCTTGTGAAGCCAGTCATCGGTTTTCCCTTAATCATTTTTAGTTTACAGCTATGGCTCTTTTCAAACCTTCTATTAACCTTGTGGTTGTTTCTGAAACCTATACAAAATATTTTTCATGCCCTGCATTGTTGTGCCTTGCTCCTGATGATCCTAGGCTCCAGCTGGCGATAGCTTTTCACTTTCTGTTTCTTCTGACTTTACTGTGTTCTATGTCAGTGTTATTTGTTCATTGAAGCAGCCATCTAGGGAATTTTGGACCATCTTAGGGCAACTGTGATTCTCAGGGATCCAGGGCAAAATCCTGTACTTTTTGGGTGAGATGTGGTTGACGAAGATGGAGGAGGGGAAGAAAGGAGTCACCAGGGTGCACAGAAAAAAAGTACTAAAAATCCCAAGCCATTTATTTGTGCTTCCTAGTGCAATTCCACATACTCCCCCCTTTCCCTCCGCAAACACAGAATTTCCATCACCCCTCCACCCCCGAAATGGTCTCAGATTGTTCAGCAGTTTTAGCAATAAAATTCCTGACATAGTAGATCATAAAGATTATATCTGGCATCTCTTACAACTGTGTTTGCAAGAGAGGAAGAGAGATTCTTGTTATTTTAACATTGAATTACACATGCAATTCTTCAGACACATTCTCTTATGACCACTTTTGTGCTATATACTTGTTGACTAGAAAGTTTGTTTTTAATAGCAAACCCATGGTTTTGTTTTTTCTCTTCCTTTCTTTTTTTCTATTTTGTTCTCTTCTCCTCTTCTCTCTCTCTCTGTCTTTCTTTTTTTAAACACAGTCCTTTCACTAAAATGAATCACTTGTTCAAAGTTGTTTTTCTTTAACCAAAAGTCTTAAGGTCTTTGTGAGCCATGTGTAGAAAATAGGAATATATATCTTCTAATGGCTTGTATTTCAAAGTTTCCAGAAATAGTCTTCATGGAGCCCCATACATAGGTCATTAGCTCACAGGCATCTGTGGTGTCCTCTGTAGCAGTTCTGTCCCTGCTTGGCCATGCACATTCCATATTGTCACCAGAGTGTCCAAGACCCTGGGCTATGTCTGTGTGCGGGGTGTACTCGATGCTCGGGAGTACTTACGCTGGGCTATTTATGACGCTTCAGCTGACGGCTGAAGAGCAGAAGATTCTATTTGGGGGCATGTCCTAGCTGTGAATTTCTGTGGTGGAAAAAAAAAACTGTAGCTAACACATGAAAGAGGTTGCTGCAGCGGTAACTTATTGCTTCCTGTTCTGTTGATAAGGATACTTAGAGCAGCTTAAGTCTTGAGTTCTGCTTTCCTGATCCAAGAGTTCTTGTAATCGTCTTCTCTAAGAGGATTAGAAATTTCAAAAAAAGTGCGTGTGGAGGGAAATGAGTATTTACCATTGTTTCTTTTCTCCTGTCCTTATGAGATCCCTCCATTTCCTACAACTCATTATCCTTGTTCAGCTAAGTGCAACACTGCCGAGGCCCCATTCTTCCCTGACTGTGAATTGTGACTAAAGAGTACGGGCTGACCCATTCCGTGTACATCTCTAATGTCACACCAGGGCGATTGCTATAGGTTAGCGGACCCAGCGACAGCACGGAACCGGTGTAATCAGAAAAAGAAGACGCGTGGATTTTCTTCCTGCCTCCTTGGGGAGCCTGTCATTCTTTGACCTAATTTTCTGGTTCATAAACTTGGAGGAAGCAATATTTCTCCAATCCATCTTCCCGTGTTGTCTGGAGGGTCAAATGAAAGACTGAGTGGAAGAGTAAACACGCTGCGAATTCCCTGTGGAGGGGAGGTTCATGGTGCTCTGCATCCCTCCTACCAACTCCCTTTCACCTTAAGATCGCAAGGATGCTTTGGGTGTGTGTTGTTTCCGGATTAGAAATATTTTTTCCAATTCAGCCAGCTTGCCTGGCGTCTTGGCTGCAGGAGTGAGCGTGATTGAGTGTGTGAAGACGTGCATTTGCGTTGACTCCACAGCTCAGATATTTATTTCACGGAATGAGCATGTTGTGCTGGTACATTCTAGGAAATTGGGTTGCATTCATTAGCTTGGCATAGTAAAAAAAAAAGTGTTTTCCATGCAAGCAAAATTATTTTATAAACTATAACTATATGTTAGGATTAAAGCCCGAAACCTGTTTATTAAACTTAAAAAGAAGAGTGTATATATACAGCCTAGAGTTCCTGTGGATTAAATTAATATTAACTATGAAAGATACAAATAGTACTGAGTGTTCTTCCTTTTACAATTTGCTTGGAGATAAGTCTCTGTACTCCTGACTCTGAGCTTTCCTCTGTGGGAGACCCCCTGTTACAGTCTTGAAGAGATGGATAAAAGAAACACTGTAGCTCGTCTATTTACTAAGCAAGCTAGATCAGCTCTTCTACATCGGCCACAGGATTTAAAGTGTACATGTCCCAAGGGAATGATTTGTGGGGGGCAAGAACTAGTCAAACCCTCTGCACGTCCACGCTCATTGTTCAAGGATAACAGATAGCGATGGCCAAGTCATTTGTGGCTTGAAGGTGTGCCCTGTGTTTACCGGAATGGTAGCTGGTTATGTACAGTTGCATACTGGACCCAGTCTGTGTTTGGCAACTTCAGAGATTTCCGAAGACACAGTGACAGCATACGGCTTAGGTATTGAGGGTGTCAAAGCGAAGCCCCCTTTTCTATGCCTAGGTGCTTGGTATTGTATTAGCCAGATGTTCCCTAGCTCCCTCTGCTTGTTTGTGTTTTAAAGTTATTTCTGGTAACTTCATTAGACTGGGAAAAAACAAAGTAAACAAAAAGAGAAGAAAGGAGGAACTCTGGTGGATGTGTGAGGGTTCATAACCCCAGTTTTACAGATTAATGAGGTATAATCTCATAAAGGGTCAGGGTTTACAATTCATTTTTCTGTCCTTGCAGGATAGATTATAAATTATCTAAATTATAAATTTAGAAAATGTTAGAGCTACAAGTGTCCTTAGAGGTAGTAAAAATGTTTCTGTTTCTAAATAAATTCAGGATCAGAGATGTGAAGAAACTTGCTCAAGATGGTACAGACATCTCATGGTAGAATTAGAGAGCACCTTAAATTCTGTTGCTGGCTTCATATTTCCTCCCATGCTTGGGCTTCTAAGGTGTACTTGTATATGCTCTTTTGTCTCTTTTATGACTCTGCATTCATATGCTGCATAATCACATGTGTGTGTCCAATGAGAATGTATTATAGATTTGCTTGTTTCTTCATTTGTTCCTCAAATTCTTATAATGCTAGATACCATTTTGGATGCTGGCCACATTGATGGTTGCTTATGCCCATAATATCAGCACTCTGTAGGAAGGACAATGTTGAGTTCAAGGCCAGCATGGCTTAGACTGTAAGATCTTGTCTAGAAAACAGAACAAAAGAAGTTGTTTTCTGCCCTCTTAGAAGTTCATATTCTGGTGAGAGGAACCTGTAATAAACTGATGACATTCTTTCAGATAGTGTGGCTTCGCAGCCCAAAGCAATGGTAGAAGAATTTATGGACAAAATGCACAATCTTGCAAGTTTATCAGAGAGGCTAAAAGGACCACATTCAAATTTACTATTGTGGTGATGGTGGTAATTATTCATATTTATTCATTTGTGTGTGCATGTGTGTGTGCCTGTGTACATGCACTCGTGCACCATGACACATTGTGGAAGCTAGAGGACAACCTGTGGGAGCCAATTCTTTTCTTCTACCGTATGGTCTCCGAGGATTGAAAACAGGTCATCAGGCTGTGCCCTTACCTAGTAGGCCTTCTTGCCATTCCTTTTAATTATTATTATTATCATGTTAAATTTAGTTTTAAATTGATGTTTTTAAGTTTATTTTGAAAAATTTTTTATCAAGTAAGAAGTCATTCAGGTTTTCAAATATATGGTTGGAAAAAATAATAGCTTATAAGAATAATTAAAGGAATTAAAAGGTAGCTTGTTAAATGATGTTTCTCTTTTATAGAGAGAGTTCTTGATTATTAGTTTTCCCTAGCAGTAATTTGAGAGCACTGGTAATTATCTGTCTATGACCTAGTCAGCCTTAACCATGAAGTTTTAAAACTGCATTAATGGTTTGTAGGCCTTGACTGGTGTTGTTTTTCAAACCTTCTGTTACCCTTCTGGGAAATGAATGGACTTCCTGATGTCCTGACTGCTTATCAGATGGTAATTGTTGACGCTGGTGTTATATTCTTTAAGACTGGAAATGCCAGACATTCTACAGTAGTTAGGTAATCCATGGTTGGGGTTGATGCTCAGTGAAGAGTCTGGATTCATTCAGAAATTTTCGAAGATTCTACTCCATTTGATTATGATTGATTGCTCATATGCATGTTTCCTGGAGTCTTGACACAACATTTTCTGGCAAAGGAGTCTGTTATCTTTCCTGTTCCCACTAACGGAATAGTTTTGCTAAGTTGCACTGATACCATAATGACAAGTAATGGTCAGTCCATAAGCTACTGCGTGTAACACGGAAGTTGTTTCTAAGACTCTTTTGAATGTTCTAGGAAGGCAAAAATGACATTACTTACACTTACAGGTCTTCCATACATGTACTGATTGGCTTCAAGTGTTCAACAGGTCCAAAAAGGGCTCTGTGCTTCTTCTGTAGCATTCTGGATGGAGGCTTAGGCACTTTGGCTACCCTTCCTTAGAGTTGCTTCTGAAGATATCCCTGTTGTTCTTGATTCAGCTTTGGTCACTGAACTGTTGAATTTGGATTATCCAGAGTGCAGGGCCCACATACTGCATCACTAATTACTGTCCTTGACAAGTCCTTGACTTGTCTTCATTTTTGATACCTGTCACAACTCTTTTCTGACTGTGCTCGGAGGATGGAGGACTGTCATCTGCACGTCTTTAGTGCAGTAAGTGGGAACTCATCCTCAGAGTGATGCAACACTAGCTGTCATGTTGAAGTTGTAAGATGCTATTGCCAGTTCCTTGCTTCTCATTGTCTCCTCCATTGCATGACACCATATCGAAGGACACCAAGCATGATTACATGAACCATATTGACTATGAGTGGCGTTACATGAACCATATTGACTGTGAGTGGCCCTGTGATGGCAGTATTCATTGTTTTGGAGAGTGAGTCACATACTAGGAAGAATCAGAATTTTAGTAAACTTTCAAGGCCATCCAAACTGGTTTTTATAGCATACAGATCTAGTTTCAAATGGATTTTAAAGTCAACAAATACAGAGGTATGCACGTTGCAGTCTTGGTAGCTGTTGCTGCATACAAAGAACTAGGTTTTTGAGTAGCTTTCTGGGTTTGACTTCTTTCATTTCTTTCCTTTATATATTTTTTAGGGAACATAGGGGTGTTTGTAGTGTATAGTAGCCAGAGGTTGACCTCATGTATCTTCTTCTGTTGTTCTCTTCCTTGTTAGTTTGTCTACTTGTTTTTGTTTGTTTCTTTGTTTTGTTTTGAGATAGTGTCTCTCATTAGCCTGGATTTCACAAATTTAGCTAGTTGACCAGTGAGCCCATGATGTCTTCCTGTTTCTGCCTCCTAGCACTGGGATTACAGTCCTGGAATCATGCCTCACTTATTACATAGATGCTGGGGAGTCAAACTCAGGAGTTTGCGTTTATGTGACAGGCACATTACTGACTGAACCATGTTCTTAGCCCCAGGTTTGGTTTGTTTCAACCTTTCCAAGTATTACTGCCTTATTTCATTATTAGTATTTCATTATTTAATATGTGTCAATGTAGTCAGCACATATCCAGAAATACTACTTCAACTTTACTATTAGGGGTCAAGTTTACTAGCAAATTTTGTATCTGGTTAATTGGAAAAAATAATGGGTTTGTGTCTTCATGGCCTGTGTTCTCTCGTAATGAAAGAGACCAATGACACCCAAAAGTAACACGGGTTTGGGAAGAACCGCAAAAGAAATGGAATGCTATACAGGGAAAAAGAAGATAGGATGGGCTATTTTGAGGGAGAAGAAGGCAGGTTTAAGTAAAAAAAAAAAATGTGTGCTTGAGGCAAGGAGGTAGTACCGTGACTATATGCAGATGAGATGGCTCCTTTGGGCTCAGTATCTGCAGTAAGTTGTAGTGGGAACAATTCTGGCATTTTCTGACACATCTGGAAGAGATGGAATAAATGGAGGGGAATAATAAACTTGGACCAGACCTTGGAGAGACTGTGAAACCACAATCAGTTGAGCTTTGTCCAAACTATGATGGAGAAGGTTAGCAAACGTACCAGGACCACCCAGGCCACCAGGTGTTCTATTGAAGAGGTATATAGTTATATAGAGATATATAGTTCTGTGTGATCTGTTATGAGCCGGGATCTCTTCTATGTAAGCAAAACCTACTTCTGATCTAGATTACCATAGATTCATTCCTAGTACAAGGCAGGTATATGCTTGGGGTGACTTCAACAACACATTGCTCTAGCCTCTGAAATGCCCATGGACCAAACCAGGCCTGATAAGAATTGTCAGTAGAGTTTGGTCTTAGATCCAAGCCTGCTTGGACATTGGGCCACTCTGCAGTGACTCTTGACACATTGCCTGCAAGACATACCTGATCTAGTTTCTTCAGGGTTGGATCTAGATGGTAAAGAATAGCCAGGTCTTTACTTCTGAGGTCAGATCATTGTTTTAATCCTCCAAAAGACATACTAGCTATAAACAATTTGACCCAGTTTTTAATATGGCTTAGATCAGTCCTTTTTGTTCTGGAGTCCCTATCACCTGATGTGACCTGCTCATTTCTTGACCTGTTATACCCACGTGCCTATCTTTCAGCACTCTTTTTATTGGAAGTCATTTTTAGGTTATGAGATCCAAGCTTAGCCTTGCTGATAACCCTTGGCTACCAGCTGACTGGCACTGTGTGGAAGTCTCATTATGTTTTAGGAAGTAGAGTGTTAGTCTAATCCTTTAATTGTCCTGTGCACTAGATAATAGCCGGCTTCAACACCTACATTTCAAAATATTTTTTTCTTTAATATTTAAAGTCCACAGTAGAAACATGTAGCACCGATTAGGTATAGTGGGTTTGCATTGGTTTTTATTGCTTTCTCTCTCTTGTTCTCAGATCCTACTTCCAGGAAAATTACGTTGGTTGAATTAACTTTCAGTGGCTTTTTTGAGGGTACCATGTGTCTTTAAGTGCTAATTCTGTGACTCTTTCTGCTTTGAGCAGCTGTAGGCAGCTGTTACTAGAAGTTTCAGGGAGGCATGCTGGAGGGTAATGACACCAAATCCTACCATATGGTGGTGGGGGAGGGAGAGAGAGCTCTTCATTAGAGTTCTTGCAATGATAAGGATCTCTCAGGGAAGGCAGACCTAAGAATATTCACTAGTGAACTGGTGGCTCTTGTCGTCTTCGCTGGCTCTGTTCTATAAACGGTATCTCTTCCTCCATCTGTGTGATCCATGTGAAAGAAGGTTCATCTTGGACACTTGCCAGTTAGTGAAAAGTGACATTGGAGAACCATGCGTTTCACAAATTGGGGTGGCAGGGATGGAACTAGCACAGTCAGGTGAAGCAAGTAGGGGAGCACAAAGGTAAGGGCTACTCTAGTGCTTCTGACACCTGAAGGGGCGGAAGAACCAATTTGACATTAACAGAGGACTCGAGAAAACTGAGAAAATCTTTGAGTGGTTTGCTGGAAACGCTCTTCATTTTGATCATCCTATAAAAAACAGATAAGAAATCAAAGATGAAAACTGATAGAAAAATAATCCAAAGAAATGAATGCGTATCGTTCGTTCATACTTTGTTCACTCTGGGACTGCTGTTAGCTATAGCCAATAAAGCTCGTATCACGTTAAACATAAGATAAAACAGCTATTTCCCATGTATTTTATCTTTATTTTTCAACGTAAACTTCAGTTGAATCCATTTTAGCATAAATCCTGGGCTCACGTTTCTAACAGGTTTACTTTTTGGCCCAGTTCCTTTCTGGTTCCAGTTTTCTCACTTGTGGAACATACCTCTAAGAGTCTCTTAGGAAGGTCTTGCTCTTTTCTCTTGACCTTCCACTGAGCAGAACTAGAGTTTCTTGATTGCTCTAAAACCCTGTGGTCAACTGTGGAGCAGGCTGATGGCAAAGTCTCGTGTAGTTTTCACTCTTAGGAGCTCACAAAGGATAGTTCACGTTCACAAGGCTGTTTTGGAAAACTTCCACAGATACAGAGGGATGTTAATGACTTTGTAGAAAACCCAGCTACGTTGCTGCTTTCCCACGGAGTAGAGCAGAGAACTTTATCGGACAGTTTCTCTGAAAACAAAAGCCATTCATTGTGAGTTTGTTACTGGCTACTCAATGGAAATCTAAAGCGTGATCTCATGTCTAATTCCCATTTCAACTCAGCTGTAGGGCCAGAGGGAGGTAAATTTGAGAAAATCTCATCCTAAGAAAGAAATATGAATGGATGAAGCTGTACTGTGAGTTGGGAGAGTAAGGCATATAATCCAAGAAGTGGGAAATGGAGTTGGAAGTGGATTCTATTGGCTCAGAAGGGAATTACTAAGAAGTAAATTTTGCCTGGTAGAACTCTACATACAGGACTGGTGACATTCCTGGAGCTAAATGTGCCTGCCTTCTCCTAAGAGCATCCTACACCCAGCGTTCACACCTCGACACTACAGCTCGACATGCAAATGGGCCTAGAATTCACCTACAGAGATTGATTCTACAGAGGCCTATCATTTAGACTGTTTGACTTCATTTTCTTAGGGTGGTAACCCCATCCTCATTATCTATCTATCTATCTATCTATCTATCTATCTATCTATCTATCTATCTATCTATCTATCTCTTTCTAGGATTTATTGAGACTAGTGATGTGTTCCAGGTTTTTCAAATCTTTTCAAGACCCATATTTTAATATGGCTTATTTATTTGACAAGTTTATATGGCTTTAATATATTTTTTATCATAGACACCTCCTCCTCATTCTTCTCTTATTTCTTTGAACCCTTCTTTTCAACATGTTTTCTTCTTAATTTCATGTTGTGTGTGTGGTTCATACATGACTTACCAGGGACTGCACCCCTGAAGAAAATTATATTCCCACCCTTCTCCTACCAGCCACAGTTAACTGCCCACAGTGTCTCAACTAGCTGTGGGGGTCTTATCCATGCTGAAATCATGTTTTGTTTTGTTTTGTTTTGTTTTTTAATCTGACTTCTTGTATTCGGTTAGTGATCCATTGGTTCTTCGGGGACCTCAACACCCTGCAGTGAGGGTAGTCAAGACACAAAAGCAAAGCAGAAAGGAAAAAAAATCGTAAGACCAATATTTGGGATGAATGGAACCATTCCTGGGTTGTGGCTACTAAGGTTAGCAGATTTAAAGCTCTGACTAGGTAACAATTGGCCCAAGGTCATGTTGTGTAGGCTCTATTAGTTCCTTGAGTTACCCTGTGCAGAGTCACACTGAAGAGGAGTGTGGGATTAAGGATCTGTCATGATTTCTGGATTGTTTTCACAAAGCAATTATTTAAGTATCAAGATTTATCATTTGTAGCTTAACTAAGACAACAGACTGGGGGAATTTCTAGATTATTATCTATAAAACTCGAAGCCAAATCATACACAATTTAGTTTTATCTTGAGGAAGAGGAATACTCTTTGCAATTTCATGTAGGCTTTACTCCATTGAAGGTTGGATAAAAAGCAAAAGTTTTTAAGTATAGGTGACTGTGGACTAGAGTAGGGTAGATGGCTGAGAATTATTTAAAATGTCTCCATCATACAGTAGAATTCTGAGGCACTGTGTCCTTGGAAATTGGTTTCCAGTGGCTAAATAAAATCTGTGATCGTGGTCTTGTGTGTGTGTGGCAAAAGTCTGTGGTATAGTTGGTATTGACACACAGAAAGTAAACCCAGCATCCCCTGAAGTTGTGTGGCCCAAAATCTCAGTTACAGCAACAGCTAGATTTAATAGCAAAGCGCATTCCAAAGCAATTATGTTGTCAGATACCTGGAGGGCTGGATTTTATTAGTCTGTTTTGCTCATTAAAACCAATAGTTAAGAACTGAATTGTCTGAGTTCTCACATTCCTGCTCTCGGTGTGTTAGGTGGTAAAGCTTGGTATAGAACTCAGTTTAATGTCTTAAGTTTTGTCTGACATCCTGAGAGTCAGTAGGATTGGTTTTCTCAAAAGCAGTGCAGGGAGCCTTAGCAATTCCTAAATCTTTACTGAAATGTGTCTTTGGGAATTGTCACTCTGAGAAGGAACGAAGTGTAGCCTTGGGTTTCACAACATTACTTTCATGAGTTGATCCTTGCACGGCACATATTTGGTACCAAGGCTTCTAATGGGCTATGGTGAAGATGGCACCTTGGACTTCAGACAGCTTTGACAGAAAGTATCGAAGCTTTGTTCTGCAGTCTCTTTTAACAAAGAATAGCATTTGGTTTCTGATAATGGTACAGAATTCCATATTTTTTGTCTGTTTGTTTTTTGAGACAAGGTTTCTCTGTAGCTTTAGAGCCTGTCCTGGAACTAGCTCTTGTAGACAAGGCTGGCCTAGAACTCACAGAGCTCCACCTGCCTCTGCCTCCCAAGTGCTGGGATTAAGGCGTGCGCCACCACCGCCCGGATTAGAATTCCATCTTTTAACAAAGCACACGTCCTTCCTAGCATTATCTGAAAAGGAATAGATGTGGGTGCTCGGGGATTAAATGTTTGAGCCATGTGCATGCATGGATAAAAGTGCTTGTCCTCGTACGTGCACAAGTTTTTGCCAGCTGCGTACTTTCGTGGAGGCAGAGGAGCAAGGGTTTCCTCTAACATGGAAACATTCCAGATGGACAAGAGTGTAAAGGCCAGGTTACATTTTTTAGGGCTTACTAATGGAGCCATGGGAGATTAGGAAGTTAAAAAAAATAAGCAAACAAACATGGCTCCGAACATTTATAGAGAAGTGTGGAGTGGATTAGATTTGCTATCCTGTGAGATTTAGTTTATTAACATTTTATAATTTAATTGTTTTTTTTTTTTCCAGAGGCTGGCTTTTGAGAATAGTGTTTGAAGCAACCTTTTAGTAAAGCCACTCATGGAATCCTAGTTTTTAATCTTATCATAAAGTGTGAAATAATCCAAACAAAATTAATCGTAGCACATAAATTGAAAAGTCTTGTTTGGAGTGTGGGTGAACATTTTCTCCTCCCTTTTCTTCCAGCACAGTCTTAGGAGGCAAGAGTTCCTGGTGTGTTTTCATAGCTTTGTTAACTACTGTCTATTTGACTTCTCTTGTGACTTTTAACACCCCTGAGTTTTCTATAAAGGAGGAAACAGGTTTTAAATTGTATCCCCCCAAAGTTTTTTATTATATTGTCTTCATAAGAACTTTGACACAAATTCGTACCTTATTCTATATTCATTTAAAAATTATCTTGGGAATGATGTATCTGGTTGATCACGAAAGCTCCTGTTTGCTTCCTCTGGCTTTTGTGAGGACATGTGTTTCCTCGCATGCCAGCATTTACCATGCTATAGGAAATAGTAGGTTTTGGAATGTTCCTTGATTCAGCAGCTGTTGAGTGGTTGATGTCTCAGGACAGTTGCCAGCTGCCCAAAGCCCTTGAAGTTTTAGGTTCCAGAAGTCAGTATGTATGTGTCCTTTTATTAAACCCAAGTGCTATGTTTAGAAATTTGTTTGCTGAAAAAAAAAATCCCTGTAAAAGTTTTCTCTTTACATTTCGTTTGCAGAAAGTGCTTTTCCATTGACCAGTATAACTCTGCAAAAGCCTAGCTAGCAGTTGTTTCTCAGTTACATATATAAGCATTTACAATTATCTTTCCAAACCACAACCTAGCCAGTTGTAACATTTGTTTGTGCTCTGAGCCTATCTTTTTTTTTTTTTTTAAACCGGGCCTTGGAGCTCCGAACTTCCGACTTTCCTGCTTGTGTAGCAAGCCCTTTTCTGTGTTGAGTCATTTCCCTGGCTCCCAAGGGCAGCTTTTCATTAGATTAGAGTTCTAGTGCTTGAAGGCAAGAATGTTAGCAGCAACAACAATGAACGTGGTTGGTATGGGGCCACCCAGTTTTCTAAACCTGATCCTCTGAAATGAGCTGACCATATTTATGAACGGTACCAGGTACCAGTTGAAGGAATGTATTCAAAAAACTGAAATGAAAAAGAAAAGTTGAGGGGAAGGAAGAGGCGGGAAGGAAATAGGGGACAAAAAGGCAATGTGCCAGGTAATGTACAATCCTACCTGGTTTCACCCAGGCCAGCCCACCCCTGCATAGGCTTCCCAGGCAGGCTGGCCTCAAGTTTCTGTTGCTGAGAATGACCTTGAATTTCTAATTCTCTGTTTCCAGTCAACTGCTAGGATTACAGGCATACACTACCATGTCCCATAGGTTCAAACCCAGGACCTCATGCATGATAGGTCAACTGAGGCACACATGCCCAGCCCTCACTCAGATCTGAGAACACAGCACCCAATAACTTGAAAAAGCCTTTTTTTTTTTTTAAATTATCTAGGTAGGTGGATAGAACTTTTATGCTCAGACATCATTTTAACAGTGTCATAGCTATTTCTTTTTATTTTCCTGTAAGAGATATTTAGCACACTTAACATTATAGGTCTGCATTTGAACCGTTCAGTTCGGTTGCTGCCAACTAGAATCTTCGGCATAAACTTAGCCCTGTTTATATATAAACCGGGTAGTAGTTTAGAGCTAACGTCACTGTTTTCTTCTTCGCCAAGCACAGCATGTTTTGATCTACACAGGGAATATTTTTAAAAACTGGATGTCTAAGAATGTAAACAATTGGAAGGGAGATGCAGCTGTTTATAGTTTGCTTTTTAATCTTATGTTCTTTTGTGGCCTCTAATGACGAAGGACTTTTGTTTACCTATTATAGTGTATGGCTCATGACTATTTAAGTATAGTTTTTCTGCTTTTTATTTTGGCGTTCTAAATAAAGGAGAAAAGAGTTGAAGGAAAACTACTGGACAAAAATATCCCCATGGTCACTGGGTCTTAACCAGAAGCAGTGGGGAAGCATAGTTGGGTCCCTTACAGGGAAAGAAAGGATTCTATCTTATAGGGTCCATAACTGGCAGGCCTTGGTCTTTGCCCTTGGCTTTCTTTTTGTTTGTTTGTTGGGATCTATTAGTCACACTCAATTCTTGTGTCTGCCACTGTCTAGACTAGCAGAAGAGAGGGGGTTGCATTTTCAGCGCTTCCCCCAGCCCCGCAGAGAACACGTCAGAAGGGATAAAAGCATGCTTTGGCTGATGGCAATCTCGCTTGTAGCCGCTTTCCAGCAGGGAAGGCATTTCTGATATGTAGGTGCCTCTGCGGTGGACTGTTGTTCTAGCCGCTGTTTATCAGTGTGGCCTTTCAGCATGTAATTTCTCATTACCCTCTGTAAACACGAAGCGTACCCTCAGTTTCCTTTTATAAAAATAACTTTGTATATTGCAGTGGACTCTATTTAGATGAAAGGTTTAGCGATGCTTCCACCCATGCTATTTATAGTCCTGCCTATGAGTTTGTGGCTGAAAGCATGGATTTGCATCCCAGCCGCCTAGCTGCGTCCTAGCTGTGAGAGCTTGCGGATTCTTACTCGCCCTTTCTAGCCCTTCTTTTACTTGTTGCAGTGAAGAACAAGTAGTATAAAGGACAAGACCGATGGTATAATCTCAGTGTTGTTGTAAGACTGAATGAAGTAATGGCCATGGAGACCTTCTGGGTATCTTGGTGTGTAACTTGTACAGCTTGTAATGTTGCTGGAGACTCTAAATTACTTTGTATGTGTTTATGGGGCAAGACTGGATTATACTTGAGTCCCCCCTTCCAGAATGGGAGGAATGAGGTTACAAATATATACTGAAAACAATTATCATCAGTATTAAAATTACTTTATTAAATAATCAGGATTCATGGTCTGTAGTATTAAAAAGCAGACTGAGCCTTTAAGAATATTGTTCAATTAAAACGACATCAGTGGGGGCGGGGGCACTGCTGAAAATCAAGCGCTCTCATAGGCTAGTCAAATAGTTATCCCTTAGCCATACATACCCCAAGCTAATCCCTGTCTTCAGTTACTGCCAGCTGTGGGGATCTCTTTCCCAAAATATGAAGCCTGTTATCTGTGCTTTAGTTGAAATAACCTTAACCAAGCGGCATGGACTTTAGAATTAATGTACCTAAAGATTTGCCTATATATTCTTATTTAGACAGCAATCTNATATAACCATAAAGAACAGACCAACAAGGGCACTCATCAGCTGTGAGCTTATTTCTGGCTTTAGAGAGCTATACTTCATGACATAGTTGGAATGTAGTTTGAATCTACAGTGCCTGGACCTGCTTTTGTCTTCTGTATGACTGAAGTAGAAAAATATTAGCTCTACAAACACAGGTGTTTTTGAATGTCTCTTTTAGTTTAAGGGTAGTGCAATCCAAATAATGGTCTATCGATAACACGTGATTGGCTTAAGGCAAAACAGGACCTTCTTACCAAGTGATAAGACGATCTATTAAAATAACATCTGTTATCATATGGCATCTGTAATTGTTTTAGAGGTTCTCCACTCTGCAAACAGGGGAAACTGCAAAGAAATGTCCCTTCCTGTCTCCTTTCCCCTTCCACTATCCCTTCCCTTCCCTTGCTGATGGTGTCTAGCCTCATGCTAAGAAATTACTTGTGCTGTAATTGCTAAATTGTCAAGCTTCCTGCTTCCTGGTCTACAGTCACTATTCCCCCCACTCCACACTTTTATCCCCGTTTTACTAGGAAATCATAGTTTATTGAGACGAATCTGCTGCCTGAAATCGCACTAGTTAGTGGAGCCAGGGTCTTCCAGTGGGGCAGTCAGGGGCTGTGGCTCATGAGGAAAGTGTCTTGCAGGAGACTGACATTCCTGTTGTATCCACAGTCTTGAGTAAAAAGCATTCTCACTCTGCCCCAACTTGTTAGGAAAATAATGCCTGTGAATTGCTCGACATGCCAGGTTGGTTTGGGAGTCGCTCCTGTGGAGTGTCTCCAGCCACACTGTCACTTCTTAACCATGTCCCAAAATCTTTCAGCATGTGAGTTTGCCTTGCCGAGACTTTTCTAACAAAGCTGCACTTCAAATGAGAACACAGACACAAGCCTTGTGGGGGAAATTGCCATGAAACCATGAGCCGCTGCCCACCGCCGTAAAACCTCACTGTCGGGAAGATAGACTCTTATGGCCAACATCTTAAGAGCTAGGACTGGAAGGCAGGCCTTCCTGCTTTCCTATAGAAGCTGGGACCAGTTTGCTATGTTCTGATGATGGGTATGGAGTTGTTAGCAAGTCTTGCCTGTTTGCTTTAGTTTTTAGTTTTTGGCGCCTTTGCATCATCATGGTGTTATTGCTTCCCCCAGTTTAAAAAAAATATGCTGCTTCTAGATTTCTCTATAGCCAGACGTGGTTCTGGGTCCTAGGCACCTACATGTTAAGTTGCCTTTGCCCTTAAAATGATGGTGACTTGTTGTTTAGGCAAGATGGGAGCCTGTTTTGATATCCACAACCTTAAGGTTTGAGAATTGAAGATTGTAGACGTTTGATTATTATCCCATAGGCTGAGGGTAGCTTGCGGTTGATAAAATTTATTTAGAATATCAAGCCTTGGGTTCAAGTCCTAGGAACACAGAAACCAATCAAGCAAACAAAATAATAATAATAAAAAAACAAAAACAAAAGCTAAAGGAACGGCTCGTTTGTTATTTCAGATCTGCTTACATTTTGAATAAACCCCGACTCTTGTCTCTTATGACCTAGTCTCCTTGAATTATCAAAGTGTGCCAGTCCTTTGGTTTATTTGGTTATAGATGACTACGGTGCAGATTGTGTGTGTCTCACTGAGTTGTGAGCAGTATCCGTTTAATTTTTGCTTCTTTTACCCAGCAGCGCATGCATAAGATGGTCCTCAGCGTCTCTCAGATTAGACTGTCTGAGTCTAACGCAATCCTCATTCATTCTGTGAAGACAGAAATGTGTTGAATTACTGTCTTAGTTAGGGTTTCTATTTCTTTGAAGAGACACAATGACCACGACAACCCTTATCAAGGAAAGCATTTAGTGGAGGCTGGCTTACAGTTCAGAGATTTAGTGGATTGCCATCATGGCAGGAAGCAAGGTGCACACAGGCAGACAAGGTGCTGGAGCGGTAGCTGGGAGTCCTACATCCACACGGGCAGACAGCAGGAAGAGGGAGTCACACTGAGCCTAGTTTGAGCATCTGAGATCTCAGAGCCCACCTCCAGTGACATATCCTTCATCAAAGCCACCGCTCCTCCAACAAGGCCACACCTGCTAGTAGTGCCACTCTCTATGGGGGCCATTTTTATTAGAACCACCACCACAGTTACCATTTCACTGCTTTTCCCTCTTCCAGTTTCTTTAACCTTATGCCTTATGTATTAGTCCGAACCCTACACAGATTTACTTATTTATTTTAAAAAGTCTATGTGAAGTCCTTTTATTTATCTAAATTTATTGCCATAGAAGAAAAAAAGAGATGGGGAAGGACTGGCTGGTGGAATGCTTATGACATGCACATAGGAAAGAGCTTCTTCCTGAGCATTAGGTGAAGAGTGATAGTGTGTATTCAAACTATTCAAACAGGAAATCAGGGTCACAGCCACAGAGAAAACTAAGGTTTGAGAGCTGAATCATTTCTAACCTCGCATGTCTGCCAGTATCCAGGTCAGAAAACCAACTAGAAGGTTCATTACATGATTCTTAATGGAGATAAAATTTAAGACACTGAAGAAGTAACACCTTAGAGATAGGCTTGGGCAGCCTGACGTGGGAAGAAGGGAGGGAGAGAAATAGAGAAAAGTAGACAGGGAGGGATGGAAGGAATCAAGCTTGTCTGTCCAGCCGGGCGATGGTGACGCACGCCTTTAATCCCAGCACTCGGGAGGCAGAGGCAGGCAGATCTCTGTCAGTTCGAGACCAGCCTGGTCTACAGAGCTAGTTCCAGGACAGGCTCCAAAGCCACAGAGAAACCCTGTCTTGAAAAACCAAAAAAAAAAAAAAAAAACTTGTCTGTCCTGAAGACTTCTGATGTCATCTAAGTCTGGGTTGTTCAGGAGTTCCCAGGAACAAGGATTTTCTCATTCTTTTCTAGTCAACACTTCTAGAACCTTCTTGGATATTTTTATTGTTATTTATATCTCAGATGAACACTCTCTTCCACTGAGGCCCATTTTCCCATTGGAGGAAGGGAACATGGAGATGATTTAACCCTCTTACCAGCCCTTCAGCAGGGCCTTCTTGTTCTTTCATACTTTGCAGAAGGGGTTTCTTCCTCCTTGCAGGCCCTTCCCTCCCTTGCCACTGGTCCTCAGGACCAGTGCCCCTGGCTCCTGCTGGATACTGGTTAGAGATGTGGAAACTTAAACACTGCCTCAGACCTGGTCAGCAGAATCTCTCTGTCTTCACAAATTCCTGGGGTATATGTAGGAGTAGGGGTGGGGTTGAGGAACTCTAATGAACTTTATATTACGTTAAAGTTCAAGAAGCATATTTACCTCTATCTCCATTTCGACTTGGAAACAAAGACCCAAGCTAATCGTGATGTCCTAACACTAGCTTAGAAAGCACCAAGTATAGTGGAAATACGTTTGATAAAGTATGTATATGTCCTAAATCTCTGCTCATTTAATGCCACTAGTATTAAAGCATTGTGCCCAGTACCTGTGAACAGTCTTCCTCTGTAGTGTTATTTATCCTCTTTCTCCCCATTTTGGAGTCGGTTGATTTAGCTGCTTGGAATCTCCTCTGCACTTCCTGCGACAATCGCACTGCCTTGCTTCCTCTATTAAGGCTGCTTTACTTTTCTCTGTATCCAGCCAGACTGGAAAGATTTCAGTTCCTGATTGTACGGCTAGAAAGTGCAACTGGACTCCTACCTAGTCTTACCCAGTATTAGCTGCCAACCAGTTCTGTGAACTTGAGCAACTCACGCAATGATTCTAACTCTGTACACTGGTCCCTAATGGGACTGATCTGGTTATTCTCTTCATATCAGCCCATGAGCTCTTAATATGGCAATGTGGTCATTTATAGAAATAAGAGGGAGACATTTAAAATGAAAGTTGGACGCAGAGTCATCTAGATTATTTTAGTCATTGTATATACACACATACACACACACCTTTTAGAAACCATTTTTTACAGCATTTTCAAATGGAAAAAATACAAAGTTGAATTCTATTGAGTTTCCCATTTATCTCTTGGCTCTCTCCCTGTAGGAAGTGCTAGTACACCACTAGATGATCACCACTAGGTGACCAAAAGTGGAGTGGAGAGGCCATGAGGAAGTGTCTCAGCTTGGACGCTAGGGTCACATGGCCCTCAAGTTGGTACTGACTGCATCTGAGGCTCTGAGGCAGGCGCCTTTGGCAAGGGGATCCTGTATGTTGGGAAATCTCCAGAGATCCCAGGAACTGTGGTGAGGTCTCCTGAAGGGCATTGCTCATAGGGGAGGGGTGAGGATGAGGACCATCTGGAAAGAACCAGCTGGTCATGGAGATTGACCAGTCACAACTGTCTTCTCTTTATGGGAGGAAAACACCAAGAGACTACATGACCAGGAAGGCCAGTTCCACTAGTGGCAGGGGCTTAGGGCAGAAGCCTCAGGTGATTTTTTTTTTAAGCAAAATGAGGGAGAGCCTACTTTTGGGTTCTTCATAAATTATTCATTACAATCCATTAGTGCTTGATAATAAGGCACAATTGTGTGACATTTTGTCAGCGTTCTGGGCTACAGTCTGGAAAGAATGGAAGCTGTCATTTCCTTGTTGCGTGCTGGGACCACGAAGTCTCCTGAGGCTGTATTTTAGCAGGATCTGTCATTACTGTTATTACCTTAGGGATCGGCCTGAATATCTTACTGTTTAGTCATCTACAAAGCAATTTATTCTTTGTGTTTATTGTTTTTGTGTTTGTATGGCTAGAGTTCTGAGGCCTTCCTCATCTCATCAGCGATGCTGCCTGAAATCTCAGCCACTTGCTCCTTTTCCTTATTTCTCTTTAAGAGAAATGGAAAGAAAACAGACCTGGAAGTGCCTTCCCAGGCAAACGTGTAATAGAGCGACAAGAATTCAGGCCCCAGTCTTACCTCATAACTCTTGGTTTGTTTGCTTGTTTGCCTTTTTGCTGTTTTGTTTTGTCTTTAGTAGTAGATCATCTTTCAAGGAAGATACTTGTTTCATGGAGTGTGAAAAAAAAAACATCTAGGAAGCAGCACTCTGATTTAGATGTACTCTCTCTAAGATTCAGAACGGCCATTGATTCTAAAAAGTCAACTGATTCTGGAACAGTGAAAATCCAATTCATAATTTTGTTTTCACTCCTAGACACTTGAGAACAAAACCTAGTACTAAGAGCCACAGGTGACTGAAATAAACCATCTCTTTGTTCCCAGTATCCTTTTCTTGTTGTATCTCCCTGCCTTTGCAACTGATTGTGGGGATAGATATTTTCTCTCCTTTATTGTGGAAGCAAATAGAGGCCCTGTTCAAGATTGGTGGTTCAATACAGGTTAAACTGGATGAACTAAGACCTGGGAGGACCAAGAGTATCTCGTAGTGGGGTCCTCCTGTTTTTTCTTGGTCAGAACTGGTAGACCAGTACTTCATCTTGCTCTTCTTCCCGAGACTGTGTGGATCTCTCCTCTGGAGTTAGTGCTTTGCTATGATACTGCTTCCCGAAGTTTCTCTGGAGGAAAAGAAAGGAACCGTGGACTGATTGCATTACCTAGCTGTCTTCTAGCAAAAAGGTTATCGAGGAAACAGGACACAGCACAAGTTAAGCTGTAAGCAAGCATCGTCATTTTGAAAAGGGTCTGGATATAAGGAGGGGCATATTGGGACTCTAAAGTAGCCTGCCAGTGGGGGGCTCTAAATGTAGGAAGTCCTCGGATCAGAAATTGTCAGGACGAAGACCTCACAGGCTTACTGAGGTCTTCTCAAATCCCAGAAGCAGTGAACAAGCCACATTTGGAACACCTCTTCCTCTCCCCCATCCCTGACTTTTTCAGCTGGAGGCAGCAGCCACAGGGCAGGATTTCTCAGGCAGTCTTGACATTTTGAAGCCAGACAACTCTGTGCTGCAGCTGACCTGACTGTTCCGTCTATGGTGGGGGCATTTAGCTGTAGTTGTGTCCTCTATCCATGAGAAACTAATAGCCCTCACTCCCCCTACCTGATTTCAGCTGAGACAAAGAGAAATGTCTGCAAACATTATCAAGGTCCTCCATGAGATACATTTTCCCCACCTACCCTATCTGAGAACATTAGTCTAGAAACTGAGCGAAAGGCTGGGAGACAGAAGGTAACCACGCAGAGATGACGTCAGCCTCAAGTGCATGTTTCAGGTCCTGGTTTGGATGTCAGTGGTCCATACTTCTCTTCCTCATTTCTGCCCGCTCCTCAGAGTTGCTGTCTTTGTTCTTGCTGAGGTCACAAAATAGAGTGGGTGGCTGTAGAATAGGTACCCATCCGATCACTATGACAGCACACCTGAAGAAGTAAGGGGAGAAGAATTAATCTGGTTTATGGCTCCATAGCCAGTCACGGTGAAGTAGGCGTGGTGGCAGAAGTTGCTTATGATCGTGGTAGTGGGCAGTGATGGGTGGCTGGTGGCTTGCCTCAGTGGATAGAATGGGTTGGTAGTCCAGAAACAGAAAGACTCAAGTGAGAGTAAGTTCAGACTAACACTCCAAAAACTCTCCTCCCATTGACCGGCTTCTTCCGGATAACCCTTACCTCCTAATTTTCCATAACATCCCCCAAATAGTGTCACCACCTTGAGACCAAGTGTTCAAACACATGAACCCAAGAGAACATTTCCTATTCAAACCATGGTGGTGGCTAGACAAGACATACCTAGTTCTCACAATTGGAGACCAGGGAAGCCAAGATCCAAGATAATGCTGATCTCTTGTCTTGCAAGGCCTTCTTCCTGGTTTGTTGGTGGCCTCATAAGCCACAATAGACAACAAACTCTCATGTCTTATATAGGTACCATTCTTCCTCTGCCTTCATGATTTAGTGGAAATCCTAAGGTCCCTAATACCAGTGCATGAAGAATACAAAGGAAGCCAGAATTTGTCTGTAACACTGATATAGCTCTATAACAATGCCTTAAGGGTTGTCACCATCTACTTATTAAGAATCGGGCCTAACAGTCCTCAGGCATCTTTTGGCTCAGCCAGACCATCAGCTCATCACTACAACATGGTACAACTTCAGATGTAGCCAAAGTAACTTCCAAGTCAAGGCCTTTTCCAAGTTAGAGGGAACAGGGGCCCGGGGAAACAGCTAGGTTAGTAAGGTGCCTTTAAAAGCATCAGAGCCTCTTCAGTCCCCAGAGTCAATGTGAAAATGCTGGGCCTGGGTCACACACACCTACCATCCCTTGCTGGGAAGGCAGAGATAGGTGGGTCCCTGGCGCTCACTGACCTTCCAGCCTAGCCTGTTTGGCGAACCTCAGGCCACTGAGATACCCTCTCTCAAGGAAACAAGTTGCGCAGCCTACCCAAGGAATGACACAAAAGTTGATCTCTGGTGTACATATGCATGCAGGCGCGCACACACACACACACACACACACACACACTCGTGGGGGAGGGTGCTTCTCTAGAGCCAAACGGAAGTGAGACTTGAAAGATGAAAGCAAAGGCACAGGACCTTTGGGGTCAACAGGTGAAAGGTCACCCCACTTTGCCTGCAGAGAGAATTTTGCTTCTTTGTGTGAGACAATAAGGAGCTGTTCACAGTTGGTCAGGAATCTATACCAGTGTCTCCTTCCAAGACCTGGGAGCTGCAGACAGCCATGTGCACATTATCAACTCTAAGGATAATCTTTCAGTCTCCCCTTCTGTCCCCTCCCCCCCACTTTTCCAGCTGCCGGATGGTTAGACTTCATTGCATCTGGCATCGACTTCAGCTTTTCAAGTTGCTCAGGCAGCCCTGACTGGTCAGGGTACTGTCCTGTTCGGTTCCTTCAGATGAGAGATTGGGAGGAAGGAATTTAGAAACCTAAGCCACCCAGTTCTTCTCCCACAGTGGTAAACATGCTTTAGAAACTAGAGACAGTGCCTTAAAACCCCTCAGGGAGCACCTCTCTCAGCTCGTTCGTGTAGTTTCTTTGTAAAAGTTTTTATTATCCAGGCGTAGAAAGGGCAAGGGACTCCAGCTTCTAATTTCTTCAAGCATCAGAAGTGACCTTTTGTAGATGGCTTTAAGACTTCAGATGAGTGCCACTGTCTTGCTATTGTAACTGCTGCTGTGCCCTGTCCATAAATAATAATCAGACCACAAGGCATAGTGCCAGCTTCTATATTGACATCTCCCTTTCTTTTCCATTTTGTCATTTCCCATGCCATCTCCTCTTCTTCTTAGTAAACTGTATCTTCCTTCTGAAACTGTGTCCCATTCTGCCTTCAACTCTAGCCTGTGGCTATGGTCTATGGAGCTGTTTGTGCGTTCTAGTTCCATCAACTATTTTCAGCTGGTAAGCTTTCTTCAGTCGTCACAAGTATATCTGAATGCCAAGGATTTCTTGTTCTTAATCAGAGCAGTCACAAAAGAACCACAGATCAAGGGCTTCTGCGTCGTGCATAATTAGAGAATTCCATGTATCACCTCAATAGATCTCCATGACAACCCTACGCAATCACTATTGTTAATCCATGTTGTAAATGAAAAATTAAACAACAGGAGAGCGAGTGACTTGCCTGAAAGCCCAGAATATAGAAAAACAAGAGAGGTGCTAGAAGTCATCTTAGCTTCCATTCACATTTTACTCTGTGAATAACTTTGGAGTTAGACAAAATGATCAGTTTTTCACAGGCATCAAAGCTCTCTTTTCATTCTCAAAGTAGCCTTTTGGAAGTTGTCTTTCCCAAGCATACATTGTAAAATTCATTTCTATATAGGTTACTCATTTAGCACTGGAGGAACAATCCAGGGTGGACTCATTAATGTTAACTGTGAACTTGAACAATCTAGAGTCAGGTGGGTAGAGAGAGAGTCTTGATAAATTCTCTACATCCAATTGGCCTGTGGCCGTACCTCTCGGTATTGATCTAATTGTTAATTGATGTCAAGAAGACCCAGCCCATTGTGGTCAGTACCATTCATTCCCTAGGCAAGGGGTCCTAAACAGTATGAGAAAGGGAAAATCAGCTGAGAACAAGCACCGACAAGCAAGGATGTGAGCCTTTGTTTCTTTTCTTTTTTTCTTCCTTCCTCTTCCTTCCTTCCTTTCTTTCTTTTTAGCAAAATATAGTATGACTTGTTTCAAGTGTCTGCCTTCACTTCCCCTCAGCGATGGACTGTTGCCTGGAATTGTCAGCTAAATAAGGCCCTTTCTCCTCTAACTTGCTTCTTGGTGTTTTATTGCAGCAATAGAAATGAAAATAGAACACCGGACAAAGTACATGTCACTGATTTATTCTGAGAAATATCTGCCGCTCATCTTTAGCACCACCCATTCCACACGACTCTTAGCTTTGGACTTGTGTGTTTGAACGTGGGTGGCATGGTTTCCTAACATTGCTTATTCCTTTACACTTGATTGTAGCTAAAAGGCCAGGGAGTGATAAGATTATGTTTAAAATTTAGCTTCATATGCCACAAGCTTTTGTTGAATCGTATTTCCTTACGATTCTTAAGTTGGAGTAGTGGAAGGAGAGGGGGGAGGGGAACGGGGATTGATACATAATAAATAAATAAGCACAATTATTTTGAAAAAAATTCTTAAGTTGAGAGCAGGGAGAACCATGGTTTAATGCGTTTGGAAATAATGCCATAGTCTTACGTATTTTCAATTAATTTCAGAGAGAAAGTGTTCTATTATTAGTTAGTTCCTACTCCCCCCCTTTTTTTGGGAACAGTTCCTTTAATTTCAAACAAAGATCAAATTCATTATAACATGCCCTTTCCCACCCCGGTAGTCTCTCCTCAAAGAAGGGAGACAGGGCCAAATAAACAAACTTTTTCCTTGCGATTTGACATCTGGGTTTCCTGGAGGTGTTCAGTAGATAGATGTGTGTAGTTTGGGGTAAAGAATGTCTCTTCCTGACACTGAACTCCCAGGAGCTGTTGGGAGTGGTGTTTTCCTCTGGTAGACCTGTTTAACCCACCTACAGTGAGGGGAATCGGGCCACACTGCTGAGGTATCCTGTGGTTCCTCTAAAAGTCTCTTGTTTGGTTCCATAGACTTTTCTTGCATTACCAAAAATCTTCCATAAAGTCAACCACAGCAGTAATACTGGGGACTCCGGCTCACATTTGTGGCAATCAGGAAATAGATTAAACACAGGTTTTTCCAGCTGCCAAAAGTGATGTCAATTGTGGTAATGATTGTTACCTCAGTTCCCTGCAGATCCAGAGCTGTCTGAGTGAGCGTCTTTTCTGGGCCTGTTCGCATGCTGTTATGGAAAAACTGATGATGGCTGGGAACAACAGGGTATATACTTTCGCACATGCAGTCAGGGGCTTTGCTGTCTTGGAGCAATCAGACTCGAGGGACAGCATGAGAATCCTACTTAGTGTTGAGAGCCAAAGAAAAGTTGCTGTGGTAGACCTGCCTCCCTCCCTTTGGTCTGACTACAGAAACTGTGTTGCAAACCCTCTTAACCCTCTCTTCACAGCATTGTAAAGGAAGCCAGGATGTGATTTAAGCCCACTGGTTTGTATTCAAGCCAGACTTCTAAATTCTGTGTCCTGTTTTCTGACCATTATAAACAAAATAAAACCCCAAACCCGAAAGTGACGTGACGTTACAGTATAAACCTCAGAACTAACTAGAATGTAATTCCAGTAAGAGAGAAGATGCTGTCGAAACAGTCCCTGTGAGAGTAAAAGACTTCCTGCCCCCGTGGCACTTATGGTCGGACCGTATTGTAGAAGAATTTCTCTAAATCTTTCTGCTTTGATTCTGTTATATATGTGGCCATACATATTACTTCTTTCATTGCTGTGACAAAAGCAGTGTAGGGACGGAAGGATTTGTTTAAGGTTATGATTCAGGGATGCAGTCTATCAGGGCTGGGAAGTTCCAGCCACAGGAACGCGTGGCAGCTGGTCATGTGACGGCTCCAATCAGTGGGCAGAGAAGGGTGGCTACTGTTGCTGGGCCCATTCTATCTTTTCATTCACTCCTGGGCCCACGCCCACATTTAGAATGGGTCTTCCTGCCTCCATTAACTGTAGTCTAGAAACCCCTTCAGCCACGTGCACTTGCGAGGTTTGTCCCCTGGGTGATTTTATATCTGTAAAGTTGACAAAAACTATTAATCTTAGTGGCGTGTTATTGATGGCAACATTGAAGGCATTTTGATTTACCCGTTTCCAGGGACACCGTTATGCCGCTGATACCCTTTGCTTTATTACTGAGCTCCTCTTTAATTAGTTAAAGGAATGCAACATTAATTTGCTTAAAAGGATTTTTTAAAATTAATTTTACGAGTGTGCACGTTCTGCCTGTACACTACATGCATTCCTGGTGCCTACAGAGACCCAGAGAGGGTGCTGGGTGCCCTGGAACTGGAGTTACAGATGGTTGTGAACTGCCATGTGGGTGCCAGGACTCGAACTGGCTCCTTCTGGAAGAACACCTGGTGCTCTTAACCCTGAGCCATCTCTCTGGCCTCAGTTTCAAATATTTTAGAATTTTATTTGAATGGTTTATCAACAGCACACCTTTACTTATTGAGAACTGAACATCTTTGTTTACATTTCTTTTCCCATCCCTAATCATTTTGAGAAGTTTCCAGAGCACAGTGGAAGCCAGGAAAAGAGAAACCCACGGGGGAGGGGGAGGGGAAGGGGGTGGGGGTGGGGGACAGTATTCACTCCAGTAGGCCACAGAGGAACCAAACGGCTCCATTGCCTCCTTGGTAGATGGTGATTTCTCTTTCTGTAATAAAGCTTGCCTGTCTTCATTGGTGGTCTCCTGAAGTCACCAGCCCCACTAGAAGGTCTTCTGCGGAGACAAAGGAGGAACTGGAGCGAGATGGCCTCTCACATGTTGGCACGCCATCCTGGATTTTCTCCCTGGCAACCCTGTGCTCCTGAAGGTCTGGCCAGCAACGCTGTTATTTTCCCCAGCTCTCCCCATGTGACTGGCACTGGGCACGAGTGCTATTTAAGCAGCTCCATTAAAGCATTGGTTTGGTCTGCTTGGTTACCCTTTGCCATTTCAGACCATGAAACCCAGTCTTGCCAACGCAATCTTGGCTAGTTTGAAAAGAAATTTTCTTTCTTTAGCTTAAATGCCTTTCTGTGTTTCAATGCCAGGCAGCGGCCATCAAAGTCCTTACCTCTAACTTGTGACTAATTATTTCGAAGTGATTACTGGAAGGCATTAGAATAGAGACAGTACGTTCTCACTCCCTAGTGTCGCCTTCTTCCAAAGCTACAGCCTGTCATCCTACTTCTTAGCTCCACCTTCTAGAGACCAGACAGATTCTCCTGCGCCCAACCTTTGAAGCTCCCTTTTCCTTAAGTGGACAATTGGTGAGCTTGGCAGAGATGCCTCTCTGGAGCGCTGTTTGGTTCTTGGGTGCTGCCGTCTGACTCGGATGTTGGAGCACAGCCTGTCAGTCACAGGATCCTGTTAGTGTTTCACAGTCTACCATGGAGATTGGTGCTCCCATTTCTTCGGCTATGGTTGTGTGGTAACAAATGTTATCATTAAGGCACCTCTGTTTACTGCCATGCGACAGCATTTGCAACTGGCGTATTTGATTTTGGTTTTGCCATTCTCTCATTTTCTAGGTTCAGATACTAGACTGAGGAATGCTTTTTAAAAAGTCCTCCTGGAGTATGTTATTACTATATCAACATTCTAGAAGATGTGATTTTTGCCTTAGTATTACCAGGAGTTATTGCAGTAGCAACACCAGGGAGAAAGCTGGAAGAATGAACGGCAGTGGCATGAACTTGAATGTATATGTGAAATAAGAAAACAGCCGGGTGGTGGTGGCACACCCCTTCAATCCCAGCACTCAAGAGGCAGAGGCAGGGGGATCTCTGACTCTGAGGCCAGCCTGGTCTGCAGAGTGAGTTCAGAAGTGCTAGGGCTACTCAGAGAAACCCTGTCTTGTAAAAACAAAAAATAAAAAAAAGAGGAGGAAGGGGAAGAAGAAGAGGAGGAGGAGGAGGAGGAGGAGGAGGAAAACATAGACTTGCCAACCCCTGGAGATGTCTCCACTGATAAAGGGCTTGCTGTGCAGTCCTGAGGATCTGAGTTCAATCCGAACTCCACCTTTAAAAAGCTGGGCATGGTGGTTTGTACAAATAAATCTACTCCTGAGAGGCATAGACAAGAGGATCCCTCAAGTTTGCTGGGCAACGAGTCTGACTGAATTTGTGAGCTTCATATTTAGGGAAAGACCCAGCCTTAAAAATATTAAGTAGAGAAGTCATGGAAGGGGATTCCAGAGGCTAGCGCTAGCATCACAGCTGCCATCTTGGAGGACAGACCAGAGCCCAACAGGAATGTTTGAGCTCCCAAACTTCCACTTCTCCCCTTTCCATTTCCCAGGTGGGAGAGCAAAGCCGGGAACGCGGCAGCTCACCCCACTTCCAATTCCAGACAGTGAACTAGGAAGATGAGACAAAGGATAGGATACTACAGTAACATCAAAATCGAGCCAACAATTTCACATGACTCGCTTCACATGTTTGTAAGAATGAGAAAGTATGGAAGGATGATTTGAATGTTAGTTTCCCCTTTTTAAAAAACACATTTAAGAATGAATGCAGGATTACAAGACCTCAAAACTTTGCATATAAATTGTGAAATTGGAATAACTGAATAAACAGTTACCCATGGGCATTATAAACATATTATGGAAATTTAGATCTTCTTGTATTTTATAAGTGTTCCGTGTTATAACTTTCCCGCATACACATTTATGTTAAGTGAAAATGCGATGTGGCTGTTTTGACACTATTTTCATTCTGCAGTGGATTGAACCCAGGGCCTTGTACAAGTCAGAAGAACCAAGTATCATTCTAAGCAACCTTCCCAGACCTTGACACACTTCTTTAAGTATAGGATTTAATTAATAGGAAATTGTCTTGCTAAATCCACAGTGAGATTTCAAACAGTAATCTCCACGGAAGGAAACTGAGCCTTGCAGACCTTTTAAAAATGCCATTAGATGAGGGAGGGCTACTTGGTGGCCATATTTTAGAACTATTTTTTACTCCTCTTTTCCAAGAATCAAGAATAGTAACCCTGGTCAAACACTTATTACTATGTTGCACTTGACTCCACAGAATGGCAACAGGTTTCAAAACCAAGATGCTCAAGATGGTCCCTGACCAATGGCTCTGACTAAAAGTGGCTTCTTGGAAGGGTACAGACCCTTCCCTGAACCTCTGTTTCAGCTGCCTGCTGTTTTTCAACTTTCACAGGCAAAACTGATCCTTCCGCCAAAACAATGTGAGAGGAGGCAAAAGCTGTGTTTGTTTTTCAGCTCAAGTAGGCATAGTTTAAGTGGGTACAGTTCCGGAAGACGTAAATTCTTTCTGGATGCCATAATGCAATAATCTGTCGGACTCAAGTGGCATCGCTCAAGTGTTGACTTATCTGATAATGCTTTAAAAAGGACATTTTTCACTTTCTGGCAGCAGGATTAGGTGGGTTTTATCGGACAAGAAGAAACACAAAGAGGGGTACAGTAGATACTGGTGTGATGAAATTTTGTCCAAGTGTAACTTCCTGCTGCTAACTCTCATGACAGGCGCATCACGTTTCTGGGTTCAGAAGTAATTCCCCAGGGATGTAACTAGAGAGAACGCACGACAGAACATCCCAGCTTGATGTTTGCGCTGAGCCTTCTGCTGAGGAAATGGGCTGCATTTGGCTTCCATTTTATGCACAGGACCAGTGAACTCTTAAATTTGGGAAGTAGCATGGCCACGTTTGGTATGGGCACCTGGGGTCTGCTGATGGAGGCTGTAGAAGCTAAGGACATTGCATGTACATATGGCCGTGTCATCTCTGTTGCTGATTACGGTATATGCCATTGCATTTGTGTTTGTAAAAGACATGTATTGAATTTCACGACTGTGAGAACGCAGTGTGGTTATTCTTTTTGGAAACATATTCCTAAATTGCAAAAACCTGTGCACCTAGAGCATAGCCTTTTCTTCCACCACATTGGGTGTTCCAGGCTCAGCTTGTCTAGGGTGCAAGAGTGTAGTGCTAAGGATATAGGAAGATGAGCGTAAGTCCAATAAAGCCTCAGAGAGGTCTGTCTGTGAAGTCTATGGTCTCTCCCTGGTGTACAGGAAGACTAAAGCCTTTGCAGCTTCAGTCCTGAAACTCTCTGGCTTTAGGTAATAAGTCCCTGGGAACTATCAACCCCTTTATTCACCGTATTTGGCTAGAAAAGCTTTTTGGCGGTCTCCAAAGATCAAATGTGCCTTCCAAGAGCTAAGACTGGCTGCTCTAGAGACCACAGGGAAGACTGCCTGAGATCGAGAAGGCAGTTGCCAAAAGAAGTGGGAACTTGAGAAGGCATTCCACAAGCAGGGCTCCGCTGAAGGACAGTTCTCACCGGGGTGGTCTGCGTCACTACCTGACAGCTTCTTGCCTTCATGTGCAGTCCCAGGTTCACACCATTGTACAAAACCAGGCAGGTGTGCTTTTCAGACTTCCTCTGTGGCCTTGTGTTCCACCCTCCCCACATCAACTCCAGTTTTTGTTTTTTCTTAAGTTCCTAAATTATTGACACCAGTGGGTGATATTTGTGCCTGAATTGTGTCTTGGTAGATTTTACGTGAAAGCCTTTTTTAAAGCAGAGGGCTATGATTTTGGGAGGGGGCTATTTGATAAAGGGATATGTTTTTTATTTTTTTCTACTTTCGAACATGCTTATGTAAAATTACGAAAGTGGTACCTGGTAGTGCAAAGCCATGTATTGAAGCAGACAGCGAGGCTGTCTTTCTGTCTCCCCTTCCAGGGTCTCCTAGTCCCTGCCCTGTACACCCGTGCAGCTTGGCACATGTGATGATAAACCTGGGTACAGTTTGTTCCCAACCTAAGCTGTTCGTCCAGCCCTCCTGGAGGAGAGCCAGATATGAAATGAAAAACATGCTGTGTGCCCTTCATTCCCCACTCCGTTTGCACTGTATAGGTGGCAGCTTCTTGTCACAGGTCGTTGAATAGAGTGTGGCCCACCTAATTTTAGGCCCAGAGCTGTGAATCTCTATCTAGCTATCTCCTGATATTCTGATAGGAATTCAGGAGAACCTTAAAAGTAAATGACAACCCCAAAACTTGGCTGTGAGTATCATAGCTGAGCTGAGGCTATTGGAAGAATGGCCTAGCCCTTTCTCCATGTGGAGTAAACTCTGTCTCACTGCAGTTAAAGGGAGAAACCCAGGACACTTTTATTTGTTTGTTTTTGCTTTGGCATCTCTATACTGAGTCTTTATTAGTAAGTAAAAGGTAGCCTGTCTTTTAGAGGCAGAGTTAATATTTTACAATAAATAAAAATCTCATAAAATGAGTCTTCTTGGGTAAACTTTGACTTATCTGAAAGCCAGTGTGTAAACAGGAAATGCTGGTGGCTCAGTGTCACAATCATGCCCTTCAAAGGGAGACAGAGGCTAGGTTTGGGAGTATGCACCTATAATCCCAGTACTGGAAAGGCTGAGGTGGGAGGATCAGGAGTTCAAGGACATCCTGGGCCACACAGCAAGACCCAGTCTCAAAAACAACACTAGAAAGAGCAGCAAGAAAGAGGACAAACAAGTTGTGTCGGTCAGCATTTATGCTTGTCCTCCTTGTGTCTCCTGTGGTCCTTGTCCTTATCTGTTATCCCTGTAGTTAGATAAAGGCCTCCTGGACTGTACACAGGGGTTTCACCACGTACCTGCCCTGGATCTCTATATTTAACTCCACGTGTCCCTTGTGACCTTTGGCAGTCCTCTGAAGCGGCATCCTTCTTATGGCCTACCCACTGCTGGTCCCTTCCTGTCCCGAGCCTTGTTCTATCATGTCTTCAATGGCAAGTCTGTGGCATGCCTGCCCTTTGTTCAGCTCGTATTTATCAAATGCCTGCGATGTGGCAAGCCTTGTACAAACACTGGGGTGACAATCCTAGTTTCCACATCCCCGGATTATCCCTTTTCTTCAAAAGGCAGCCAAATGTGTCAGTGAGGCATTCAACTAATGTTCTTAGCTAGAAGCCCTCTTCCCCACCTTTGTGAATCTAGAATTTTCCCTGGGTGCACCTGTTGTGAAATTCACCTGTTGGCTTCACGTTCTATTAATAATGAAACTTGCCTTTCTTTTGGAAACTGCTAGGAGGCCAACTTCAGCAGAATTGAACTTCGGCGACTCCATGACACTTAACGTAGCCATTTTCTCATTCACCGAGTTATTTATGACAATCCACCTTGACGCAGACTGTTCTGGGCACTCTATACATATTCATATAGAGAGACTCAATTCTGAGTACATGAAAAATAGGTACCTCTGAAGTACTGTCTATGTAAAACTGGAGAGCAAGTGATGTTTTCTGGGGTTCATAAAGGATCTCCTTTCTGAAGGGGAGTTACAGATAATTTCCCACTGCAGTGAGCTTTTTTGAATTGGAGGAAAGAAATTTTTCCTAAATACATTTCTATTACACCTAAATTGGAAGTTTGAGTGTAGGCTATAACTGTGCGTTGTGTTTTACAATATTTTAAATGAGAGCTAGAATGAACATTTTTGCTGCAAACATAACCCCAAACAATTTTGTGTTTATTTGTTGCCAAAACTCTGAAATGTATGGATCACATTGATCTGTTTACTGTAGTATTCACTACTTTAGCTTGGGCCTGCTATAAACACTTGTATTTGAAAGAAAACTTAAATATAGTGTGTTGGTGTTATGTAGGTATATAGTAGGTACTACTAATACTACTACTTATGCCTATAACTTCAGTTGATCTCAGACAGATCCTTCTGTAAGGAGGGAGCTTCTCATAGTTTGCTTGAGTACACATTTCCAGATGCCTATGGTAACATTTTTTTTCCATTTTCTTTCCAGAACGAAGACCTAAATGACCTCAGAAAATCCTCCTTTAACTCATGGGTACCCAGACTCAAACTATTTCACAACTCACAAACAGGACCTCACGTCTTCCTCTGCCGTAGATGGTACGATGCATCCATTACAGTTTGTTTACTCTGTACAATCCTCAGGAGTTCATTGACTGAACTGCACGTTCAATATTGTGCCAAGCAAAAAGCAAGCACTGTGACCCCGGGACAATGAGTCTGCGTAAACTTCATCTTGAACCTTAAGGACTTCGCTGGCCACAGTGAGCTGGTGAGCCTATCACCATGCCGTAAGAGAATGAATGGGTTTATTCTCGTCGCGTCTACAAGCGTCTGTTTCATCCATCTACTCTGAAACCGTGTGCCATGAAGCGCCACTGTAAATTATTTCATACGGAACTGTTCACGTTGGGTGGAGAGAGTATTAAATATTTAACATAGGTTTTGATTTATATGTGTCATTTTTTAATGAAAATGTAACTTTCCTTACCGCACATCTTTTTTTGGATGTGGAACTGAGGTATTTGATGTTCTGTTGTAAAGAGTGGAGCAAATGCTTAAAACGAGGCGAAGAAGAGTAGTCTAGGGTATGATCCTTGTTTTGAGATTCTAATTCAGAAGAATAATATAATAAGAATCATAGTGCCATAGAAAGTTCTGTACTATATAGTTATACTCGCTGATACTGTCTCCTGTAATATAAACTTGATGTTGAGCTGAGTTCCTTTTAAAAATTCATTCTAGTTTTGGTTTTTGGTTTTTGGGTTTTTTTTGGCTTTTTTTCCAAACAGAAGGAGGATGTATTCTACTGGGGTGCTTTCAGTTGTCAGCTTAGAGTTGGTAACTGAATGGAAGCAAATTTGCAAGAAAAGAAAACCACAGACTTTCATTGTATATACTGTAGAGAGGAGGCATGAGCGATCCCTTCAAGTCAAAAGCTCTCTTTGGAATGAAGAATGTGGGTGTTTATAAATTCTGGAAATGTCTTTCTGTTCATAATAAACTAGACACTGTTGATCTCCCCTTCCCCACCTCTATAAGCTTCTCGCTCCCACCCCCCTCTTTCTGTGTACACATCATGTTTCATTTCATACATTGTCTTGAAAAGGCTGTTAGGAGAAGTGTGTTCTTGCTAACTGGAAATTAAAATTCCAGATTCTTCCTTCCTTCTGCCCTCCCTCCCCCCTCCCCTTCCTTCCTTCCTTCCTTCCTTCCTTCCTTCCTTCCTTCCTTCCTTCCTTCCTTCCTTCCTTCCTTCCAGGGCTCCATGTCATGTTCCCTAAGACACCTATCTCTTGTGTTCTGAGAGCTTCCAGTGTTGTGTGTGTTTTAGATGAATGCAGTTGGCCCATTTGCCCTGGTGTTTGCTGGCCTTTTAGCGGTTATCTAATAAACGTGGTTTACAGAGAGCACAGAAAAACATAGTGACCTGCCACTGAGGCATCTAGCCAGCAGTGAACATGTTAATCCTTTCCTTGTTTGGAAAGTCCACGTGTCTTGGAATTTTTCATGTATTAAGTAGCAATGGCAATGAATATACCTGAAGATGTTTCCTCCAGAATTGTAAATTATTGCCATAAAACTTCTGAAAAGTATAGCGAATTGATGCAGTGCCGGGCTCCCTCTGAGTCCCTAGGAAGGCAACCCTGCTCGGAGGAGGAGCAACTCTCTGCCTCTGGGAAGGAATGAGCTGCCTGGGTGGGGCTGCAAGGAAGAGCTAGGGCAAAGGCACTGATTAGGGACCCCTTGCTCTATTTAGAGGGATAAACTGACCCCCGACTGCTGAGGCCAGTGTTAGCACTCAGCCAGAAGACACGTACCTCACAAACTGTTGTACAATGTTCATTGTTGCAGATTGTAATCATTTGCATGCTCATCAGTTTCTAAGGTAAATAGGTCTCTAGTCATAAGTATACATTGTTTTCAAGGAACTCTGCCGAGTGACATCATTTGCTGTCAGTAGAAAACTCCACTGGCTTTGAAAAATCTGATGTGAAAGTTGTTTTTTTTTATTTTTTGTTTTTTCTTTTTGTTTTTACAAATGTGTAAGCAAAGACTCTCATTGTCAAAGTAACTTTTCATTCTTTAAGTATTCTGACTCAAATGCTTGCTAATGTAAGAAGAAAGCAAGCTGCTTGCTCCCCACCCCACCCCCCAGGACCTGAGTAATGGAAGGGAGAGCAGTGAACAAAGTCAGCCCCAACTGTTTGCCTAGAAAGCCGGCTGTGATAGCTCACGGAGCCCAGGCTTCAGATATCTGTGACTATCATGCTTCTGTATGTGGGGTTATTGACATTTGGGGTGACAGTGGAAAAGAAGAGCCTGGACAGGTATCTCCTAGTTTCTTGCTTTTTATGGAGTCAATATTGCAAAGGTGGACATTCTTCCTTCAGCTTCCTCTAGAGTCACCTGAGCTGGGTGGGATGAAAGCTTCCAATCAAACATAGCTGACCTGGAACTGGAAGTTGCTGGTACCCAGGCTGAATTCCCATGCTCTGGCTCTTTGAAGGGTTTACTTTAAAACATATCGGCTGCTAAGTTCTTGTGTTCAATTCCTGTTGAAGGGAGTTGGCTTTTATCTCTTTCCAAGTATTTGCAGGCCAACCAGGGGCTTACATTAATGGGGCTTCTAGAGGCCCCTGGCTAATGTGGAAGTTAGTGGCTTTTTCTTTACGAGACCAAACTTTCACAGCATTCTTTCTTAGAGACGTGTTAAGACAGAGTTTTAAAATTCTCCTTTGTGAAAAGAACAAGTATATTCCCTGGCTCTGATGTTACCTGTGTTTTGGGGCAAAAGCTTAGCTCTAGAACCAGCTGGAAATGAGGGGATTCCATTAATGATCAACCACCTGGGTCAATAATGACAAATCAGTACTGCTGCTATGTGTATGACTATTTCTTGCTAACTTTCAAAGGTCAGGGCCACTCTCGACTAATCTAGCGACTACAAAAGTGGATCTACTCAAGAACCATCTAGCCAGAAGTAGAGAATTTTAACCTGTCTTCCCTGGGCTTTTGTCTTCTGTCTTTTATATGTGAGACAAAGTGTTAAGAAACAATTTTGCTGTACTGTAGGAAACAGTATTTTTAATTCAATGGTACATCCTGAATGCAATATACCATGTAGTTGGGAACACCTTTCAAACAGGCGACTCAAAGATAGGGAAAGGCTGCTCACCACCACACGAAGACAGCAAGGGCCATGAGGGAGAGTACAGCCATGAGGTGCTGTGGCTGTTGGTGATACCGATCCCAAATTTACCTCATGATGCCTTGGCTGGGATCTGTACTTAAGGAGGTCTAGGAAGATGCCAGGCATTCACACCCACTCTGGAGAGAAGGGGCTTTTAGGGAAGGTCTGTGGAAGACAATTGGGGAAAGCAAATAAGAAATGGTTTCTTTGCAGTGACAAGACAGGAGGGTTAGTGCTGCCAAGACAGTGTGCATGTTAGTGGGAGGTGACGCAACACTCATGTGTACGGGCTGCTTCTGAGAAACTTGTAGGAAGCAGGCTGTGAGCAGGCCCAACGTTGGCAGTACTAACGGAAGGACTTCCAGGCTAAACCATGAGCTTAACTATGGAGAGCAGAGACAACCTTCCTTGTAGTTAGGAGAACTGAGGGTTAAACACTGGGCCTGCTCGTCCCTGAGCCAAGCCTAAGAAGGTCCCAGTGGAGCTCTGTTCATCAGTTCCCCTTACACGCCTGTAGAAAGTTTGGCTCAGATGACGTGCTGGGTATCTGTCACTCACTACTCACGATTAGGGCACCAAATAGATGTTGGAAGAAGACTGAAAGGTGCTGGAGGTGTTTGGCCCTACTCTTAATTAGGAGCCTATAAGTAGTAAATATGATTTTTAAATGTATGACTTGGGTAAGGTGTTATCTCCCTTCCCTAGCTTATCAATGACTTGGCATTTGCGATGTCTGCACCAAGAGATGGGTGTGCTGTCCCTTTGCCATTCACCCACTGTTTAAACCTCTCTTTGTTCATGCCGTCTTTCCAGTGTTAGCCATTATGCCATATCATAGAACAAATTCACTACCCCGGAAAATGTGTCTGTTTGCATATCCATTTGTAGTGCTAGCGTTTTTTTTTTTTAAAATTCATTTTAGAACTTTGCCACTGGCCTAAGAATAGAGTTTCCAGAAGAATCTTTCTTGTGTAGTTACTTTCCTTATACCTCTTGGCTACAGGGTGGGCCAAACAAATGCCATCTAGCTTTCCATTTACTGTGTGTGGTTTGGTTTATCATCCGAAGATGGTGGTGCTACTGATGGTGCTACTTCCTCTGTGTACAAAAGACCGACACATGGTCTCTGTTGCTACCAAAACATTGACTGTATATATGTGGATACCGTATTATGTATATATGTAATGGGTACCAGGCCAGGTTTATATTTTTTTTCTTTAGCAGTGTTTCACTTTTCCAAGCTTTCTTTATAGTGTTATGCTTGTGTTCAATTCTTTTTACCCCCAATTCTGTCTGGTACTTAGAATTGTAGTGTCTTCATCGTTAATTAAAGAAAACTGTCTAAATGAACACAGAGATGTGCCTAGTGGTTTTTCTTGTTGTCTTTCCATGTGGGATCTGGACCAGGTGTGGGTCATTGGTTGGGTATAGGCAGTTTCCACTGTGAACATACTTCTAAAAGTGCTCACTGGGACGGGTAGTTTTCTATTCCCTTCTTGGGCTGCATTCAGTGGATGAGCGTATTAAGGAAAAAAAAGCTCTATAAAGATTTTTAACTGCGTGATGGCCGGTGGTACCAAAGGAGAAACATGTGGAGAGGAAAAGAAAGCATTTTCTTGGTGGAAAGAACTGTGTTTCATTTCTGGTCACTGGAACACTTGTCAGACTGAGCCTGCGCATGCTCGGGTCCCTCTGTCCAAATATAGGTCGTGGTCCTGGGATCTGAGTTGCCAGTTCCAGTGGACAGATGAAACTGAGAAGTGGGGCAAGGACACCTCTCAGCCCTGGCTCCATGTTGTTTGTGCAAATTCCAAAAAGTAGCCCTGGCTGGAACAATGGTCCAGCTGGTTTTCAGGTGGGGCCTGGGCATCACTTGTTGCTTTCAATGTTCCCTGGGAGAGTCTAGCCAGAGGTCAGAGGTCAGAGTGAGAACCTCTGCTGGAACATGTTGCCCAAATGTGTCTGCTCATTAGAACCGCTTATTAGAAATACCTCCTGGAGTGCTGAGCTGCTCCAGAAATGTCTACTTTTTATTTTTTCGCCTACTATGTGGCTTTTCTGATAAACACGTTTGGGAAATCCTGATTTCTATACAGATGGAAATTTTGGATTGGTTTTGCCACCAGCACTGTATTAGTTACTTTTCTATTGCTGGGCTAAAATATCTTGACCAAGGCAAGTTACAGAAGGAAGCGTTCTTCGCTTGGGCTTATAGTTCCAGAGGGAAAAGTGTCCATCACCATCATGATGGTAGTTGGCAGGCATAGTGGCTGGAGCAGTGAGCTGAGGGATCACATGTTAAACTGCAAGTAAGAAGAGAAAGAGTACACCGGGGATGGCTTGAGGCTTTTAAACCTCAAAGCCCGCCCCCAGTGACATAGTTTCTCCAACAAGACCAAAACGCCCAAGCCTCTCCAAATAGCACCACCAATTCAGGACCAAGCATTCAAATGTCTAAGCCTACAGAGACATTCTCATTCAAACCACCACAAACACAAATCTAGAACGTTGGGAGATATTTGTCTGGGTTGCCAGCATCAGAGCAGCCAAGTCTTTTCCCTTGCTTTTTTGAGTTTTCTTGCTTGAAAACTTAAGGGAGAAGATGACTTTTTATAGCTTGTTTGTCAGGGCTAATTCAAGCTACTGACTGACATTTTGGAAACAGATTCAAGGTTAAGTTTTAAAATGTATTGGTTTTTTATGACCATGAGACTCCAAAGACTGACTTATTTGGTACAAAGGCTAGAGAGAGCTGCCTGACAGGATAATTGATATTTTCATTGTTTAAAAGCAGCACACAAAATTGACTTAATACATGCATTAAGTGTGGTTGATCTTTATTTTGTATTGCTTCCTTCCATTTATATTAAACAAAAAAGGCAAAACAGTTCCCTTGTAGTGGAACTGCAGAGTAAATAACGCTTTATCTCCTATTGAAATCACATTGGAACATCACTAATTAGCATTAATTAGAGGAAAGTCTAGTTGGAATGCATCAATGGTGTAATTTATAGCCGAATTGTTGTCTTACCTTTACACACGTGAAGAGACAGAGTGTAGCAAGTAAAGTGTTGCTGACGAAGGGCTTTGAGAAGTAACAGCCAAGGAGAATTTGTAATGAGCTCAGTGGTACTATTAAAATCAGTATCGGTGTTTATTATACACCAGGATTTGCATAAATTAACTGGTTTCTGACAATGCAAAGGGAGACAAGGTGTGTGTGTGTGTCTGATTGCAGATTCTTGAGAGGCTGGACGACTGGCTTTTCACTGAGCATTGTTTGCAGGCAAGTTTTGTGTTCTCATTGAGAGCCTAGTAAGCTTCCCCTTCACAGGTGCTTCAAAACTGTTTCAGATATTGAAAACACTACCGAAATAGGCTGCTGTTCGGTGATAGAGTGCTTACCTAGTATGCAAGAGGCTCTGGGTTTGATCCATAGCAAAATGCACACACATGCACCCACCCACCCCCCCACACACACAAACACACACACACACACACACCCCTCAGCGTTCCTCTAACTGCCTTGTGTTAATGACTTTGCAGAACAAAGGTGATTGCACGTGAGGTTGAAAATGTGGCTCTGTCCAGCTTATGGGCTGCAAGATACAAGCTAATAAGGTCGTGTTCTTTATGTCTAGTTTAGTCCATTGATGTCTATTGTAGTTGCTTGCTTCTCTTACTTCTCTCACAAGGCATACCTTTTTTTTTTTTTTTTTTTTAGCAGCAAACTACAAACATCTGGCTTTATTTTAGGAAGACAAAATGACAGTGAGTTAATTGTCAAAGCTGCATGCAGTTCAAACTGTTTTGTGGGCATTAGCTTTTACACACCACCTCCACTGAACAGTCCTAAATTAGAACTTTTGATATTGTCTGATAAGGAAACTGATAAATAGAGAAATAACTGATGCTGACAACAGGAAAAGTGGGGAGGCAGATGCCAGAGTCATCTGGGTTGGAGGATGAGCCCTCATCACTTGGGAACAGATGGTTGATGTTCATCACAGTTTGGAAATCTCTCCTCTCTGATAGATGTCCAGTGCAGCTCAAGGACTGGACTGAGAGCGGCTATAATGGGCTTCCCAGAATTATTATACAGATTTAACAAGGCTACAGGAAACTCTGTGAATATCAAAAAGATTTCCTAGCACCCATACCTACTAGAGTTCATTAGACAATATCCTTTCTGTTTGCCTTGCATGTAAGCTGCCCCAAATCTCAAAGACCAATGTCTCCCAATTGTAAAGTGAGAAAAGAAATGAAAATGGAGTTCTTCATTGCCCTGGTAAGAAAACAGCCTCTTAAGACAGAAATCAATACAAATGGCCTAAATTTATGGAGAGAGTCATTAAAAATAAAGGTATCTAGAAAATCTCCATGTATTTCATTACACAGCACCACAGCAGTTTAAAACATGCAGAGGCACATACACATACGTGTAGTAGGAGGACCTGCTTGTTTTGTTCCTAGCTGCTCAACAGCTCAGACCTGAAATAATCGCACAGAAACTATATTAATTAAATCACTGCTTGGCCCATTAGCTCTAGCTTCTTATTGGCTATCTCTTACATATTAATTTAACCCGTTTCTATTAATCTGTGCATTGCCATGTGGCTGTGGCTTACTGGGTAAAGTTCTGTCTGGCTTTCATGGGGCTACATGGCTTCTCTCTGACTCTGCTCTTCTTTCTCCCAGCATTATTCAGTCCAGTCCTCCCTGACTAGCTTTGCTTTGCCCCACTCTACTCTGTTATAGGATCAAAGCAATTCTTCATTCATTAATGATAATCACAGCATGCAGAGGGAAATCCCACATCACCTCCCCTTTTCTGTTTAAATAAAAAAACAATTTTTAATTTTAAAATAGTAAAATTATATACAACAAAACAGATATCAAGCAAGAATTATAGTTACAATATTTATATCTATTTTATTTTTTATTGCAACTAAGGAAAACTATAATTATAACTATCTATCTATTCTTCAACTCCATTAAAGACTCCAGAAGAATATAATATTACCTAAGTAAAAAATAAGTTCACTGTAAGCAACTTCAAAAACTTTAGAATTGACATAGACTTCTCGCTGCCTGGACAGTCACCCAAAATTCTTCTGTGCCATTAGGACATCCATCTTCAGCCTACAGGCCCATAGTATCTGGCAGACTTTTCCATGAAGCAGGAAAATTGAAAGATTGTTTTGCCTCTATTGGCAGATTGTCAGTAATTTTCTTCTGTGTCCTGTAGAATTTCTGGCAGACTCTTTCATGAAGCAGGAACCCAGAAAAAATTGTCTCACCTTTAGGCAAGTTCAGCAGTCATTTTTCTGCAGGCACTGCATGTCCAGTTCATCAAGCAGTCCAGGCAAGAGCAATTTCTTGCCCAAATGGCTAACCAACTCCATAAAAAGCTTCTTCAATGCCCATCTTCCTTTTGAAGTAATTGGTGCTGCCAGGAGCAGACATGTCTCTGTCATAAAAAGTCCTAACTTCTTAAAACATTTTAAAGGCCATATTTTGTAGTCTTTGAAAGGTTTGAAGAATACCTATCTATCTGAAATACATCTCTGTACATCTAGAAAATTTAACTGACATGACTACAAGCTTGACTATTATAAATGAATATCTATTAACCTGTATTTCTTAATTACACATTACATTTTCTAAATGAACTATATAATCACAATACCTTAATCAAGAGCTGAAATATACATATAACAATATTGACCTTAAATTTGTATCAATAAACCAAGATCTATGCCAATGCAAATCTCTATAGTATATTCCCCCTTTAAATATAAAAAAACACTTATAAACAATATTTGGGAATATGAGCATAGTACTATCCAAACTTCTTCCTTCTGTTTATTGGGTGAAATAATTTTTGAGGGGTGTTCAAAGCTACCTTTAAGGGGGGTCTTGGTCCATTAAACCACATTAGTCTGGAAGCAATCCACAGGTTCTCATCCTCTGTGGAAAGAAAAGAAGAATCTCTTTTTCAAAGCAACATATCCTTAGACCTAAATTCTGACATCAAGACAACTTTATAATATACGTGCTGGCTTAGCTTAGCAGCCCATACAATAAAATGTCTCTCTGTATTTAGCTCCTTCACAGTCAAAAAAATCAACGAAAACACAATAATATACATATTCCAGTCTCTCTGTGAATTTTCCATCTTTACGTGGCTTATTTTTCTTTACTCCTTTTAACTTATGACTGTCTATACTCTGTCTCTTTAAAGACTTTGTTTCATTTTTTTGTAAACCATTTACTTCTTTTTATAACTCTCTATACTCATTTTCTTCTCTCTCTCAAGCCTATGTACATTTATCCAACACTGTGACTCATTTAGACATCTTTTACATCTGAATCTGTCCTATTGTATATCTATAATTCTTTTCTGACCAGGACTGCTTCTTAAAATGCCAAGTGCTTCTTAAAAACATAAGTGGCACCATAGCTAGGGGAAATACAGTACTTCCTGCTTGCTTCACCCAGTCTAGCTGCCTCTGAGAGCTATGCACAGTGCCCCATATATACGCACTCAGCTGGTCCATGTTGCCACCAAGCAAGCCTTAGCACGTTGCTCAAAAACCCCATTCAAATGCTTGGTCTCCTAAAAGAGCCAGAGGTCAACCTGGCAGCTCAGCCCAGAAGGCTGGCATTTCAAAATAGCCGCAGTTTTTTTTTTTTTCTGCTACTACTGAATCAGGAAAATCTCTCTTTTCCTCAGTGTTTTATCCCCAAACTTCGATATTCACCTAGTGTTGCGGAGGAACTGCCGTGGGTGAGGCATGAGATTTGTACCACAGAGAAAATGCTCTGTGACTTTATTTTAAAATCATGTTGATATCAGGTTGGTTAAAATATATCTCAAAGAGTGCCTTAATGCCCTTGTCTCAGTCAGTTTGGGGATCCTGCCTGGGCCCAATATAAAACCAACACAGAGATTTAAGAAGTCAGCTTCTAGGAAGATGCCAGAGTCAGTTAGACAGCCAACCAGATCTGGAGAAGACAGACTTCACTAAAGGAGCCAAGGGCTGAAATGCAGAAGAGGAAGAGCAGGCAGGCCAAGGATGTTCTGCAGGGGCACCCACACACCTTCTGTTGGAAAAATTCTTTCGTTTGTCAGCAGGTTTAAGTTCTTATTCTCACATTACAACAAGAGGCAGAGGGCACCAGTCTTGTTCCTGTGTTTAGAAAAACCTTTCTAGATCAGATATTGTGAGCAACTCATGTCCCCCCCCCCCACCCAAATCTTTGTCATGCTCCTGTTGCCGGCAATAACATGTTCAAAGGTTTTTTCAAATAACCCTTCATCTCAACGTAAGTAGAAGGTATGACACCACTTTAAGGATCCATAGTTGACAAATGGGATTCCAACTCAGATCCACGAATCATCGAAAGACCTGGGAACCGAAATAAAAAGCCATATCTTTGAAATCCTGATGAACATTAATAACATCTGGACAATTCCATAATTCAGATCCAGCCTGTTGTATCTTGCCAGCTTCCAGATCCCTTCTCTAGTCCTTTTGTGGTAAAGTCAGAATGTTAGTCTCTCTGCCTCTTAAGCTCAAATCTTTGGGGGTTTCCCCACAGAGGTAAATGCAGCTTTCCCTATCAAATATATTCAGATATACACATACCCCAACTCTTTCCATACATGTACACTCAAATCCCTCATCTGATCACCCACTCCCATCCTACCTTGCCCAACAGCCACCCTTCCCACACATATACATGATTCAAGGAGGAAACAGTGGCGTGTTTTAAAAACCCAACCTTAGCATGTTCTGCTTTAAATTCTTTACTTAATTTTAAATCCTTTTATTATCTCCACAACAGGGCATTTCTTCCGATCTGCAGGATTCCATGCCCCAGATGTTAAAAAAAAAAAAAAGTCTAAGTCTGGTTTACTTCATCTGTTGAAAAACAGAATCGGTTTGGCCGAGCTAGACAAACTTTTTTTTTTTTTCCAAGTCTAGCAATCTTCCTATTTTTTTTGCAGGAATGTCTGACAGCTGTGAGCCTGATTTCTTTTCCTGACCACGTGAATACTTCTGTTCTCATCTTGGCCCAGTAAGAAACTGTGTGACTTAAGCAAAGTTCTCTCTGGCCCTCCAACTATTTGTTGACAGGAGGGGAGCATTAACTCTTTTCAACTGTGACTCTGATATCAGCACCCCCAAATCAAAGGCGCTGTGTTTGCATCGTGGTGGTGTGGCTGTGTGTGTTTTCTATTCCCAGGTAATTTATATTTATTTATAATTTATAATTTATTATTTATTAATATATTTTATATTTTATTTTTATATTTATAATTTATTATGGAATCCACTAAAGGTCCGGCGATGGCGAAGAAATGGTCCCTTAGAATAATCCCTAGAGCCAGAGGATTGCTCAGCGTGGGTAAAGTGCTCACCGTGCAAGCATGAGGACCTGAGTTGGGAATCCCCAGTGCACACCGGATGTGGTGGCACTAGACTGTCATCTCAGGCAGAGACAGGAGGATACCCCGGGATCTCTGACCAGCTGGTCAGGGCTTCACGTTTAGGGAGAGACCATGACTGAAAACCTAAAGTGAAGAGAAGGAGAGAAAGGCACCCAGTGTTGACCCCTAGCCTGCACACACATGAGCACATTTACAAACCGTCTAGTCACATGATTTCACCTCTCTCGCTTGTTTTATAGACTCGGACACAGGCCTAGGACAAAACACGACAGAGAGTTGAACCTATTTCTCCACTCATGACTAGGAGTTGGTCAAGGGTTGCCATTCTATCTGATGCGTCCATAAACTTGCGTCTTCCTAGAAAGGAGGAAGCATGATGATTTGCTTTTTGGAAAGGTCTGTGAAGTTAAAGTCTGAATTCGTGAGACATTCGCCTCAACAAAGAAAAGTTTCTCCAAGGAAGGAATGCATTTGGCAAAGGGAATGGATGCTATTAGTGGCACCTCGGAGATCAGAATCTGACCCTATCTAAAACCAGATCTAGGAACAAGCTCCAAAAATCATGAAGAGGTCATCCTTTTCCCATGTGTATAATATGAGAAAAAAAAAAACTTTACCTTTTAAATGGCATTTAATTTGTGCATTTACTAAATAAAACAGTTTTTCTAGGTATTTTTTCTGAATACTTTTAATTCTGGATAAACATATCTGAGATTTCTTTCCCCCTCGAAATCTGGGGCAGGAAATTGTGAAGGTGACTAATGGCCTGGTGGTACCCTGCACACCGTGACTCACCCCTCTCCCAGTTCCAGCTCCATGGATGACTGCTTCCCACCCGCAAACATCCTTGGCTCTCATCTACTGAGGTAGCCTCTCATACTTTCGGTGGCCTGAAAAGAACTAAATCAGGAAAAGAATTTTCTCTGCCACCCAGCAGGTCCTATTTGCTGCTGCTAATAGGAAGTCTGTATTTTCATCTTCCCTGTCCTTGGTCTGGTGCTGATTTCCAGCAGATCCCAAAGATGAGCTCAGTCAAAACTACGGAAATGTATACAACTCTTCATAGACATTTTCTAAGAAACTACAGGACTGTGTTTCTGGTAGGAGCTCTGATCTCGGTGTGCTTGTTCTCTGTGTGCACATGTTAGGAGCATGTAAATGCAACCAACAACTGAAGATTTTCTTCAAAGATTACCATGAGTTACAGATCTGCTGCTTAAGTTTTGTGTTTGCACATGCACACATTTAAATATATGTATGTGCAATTATACATCTACTTGCATATATGAGTGGACACCAAAGGAAAGCCTCAGGTGTCATTTCTGACACCTCAACCTTTTCTACCTTTTATTGATTTTCCTTTTTCAGAAAAGGGTCTCTCACTGGTCTGTAATTTGCCAAGCAGGCTAGGATGGATGAACAAGGAACTCCAGGAATCCACCTACCTCTACTTCCCCTGTGGTGAGATTACACAAATATAGGTCCTCATGTTTGCAAGGTGAACATTTTGCCAACTGGGGTGTCATCCCAAAGCCTCCCTCAAGCTTTTATGATGGGCCACAAGAAGATGAATTTTTTATTTGAGAAAATGACTCTGGCATTGAAATCAAATAGCCCTGGGCCAACCTAGAGATTCCCAATAAGCCGAGAGCATGGGAAAACAACTTAAGTTCTGAGAGCCACAGTCTTCCTCTCAGTAGTTGAGGATGCTGTTGATCACTGTGCAGTTGAATGCTCCTTAGGCATAGGCAGGACTTCCTCCTAGGTTTACACATTATATGTCTAACCATGGAACTCCATTCTAAACATCTTTATGAAGATGCCTACAGTCTCCTGTCCCATGACAAATGGTGAAGTTAAAAGGCATTATAAGAGGAACAATTTCCTGCCTAAAGTCCTCCCCTGCCCTTCCTGCCTTTGCTTTCTGGTAAAATAAAGTTGTGTGCTGAAGGCTTTAGAATTAAGCCAAAGGTGGGATCTTGTCGTGATTGTGTTGCTTTCTAGAATACATTCCTGAGACTTCTTGATCTGCTGGCCCTCCCACCCCCACCTGAGTCCATGAAGAAAGTGGATGTGAGCAGTGACAAAGCCAGCTCTCCTTCTGATTCCACTGCTGCTTTTCTTCCTCAGGATCAGCTGGTAGCAAAAACCCCAGTGGAATCCCATTCCTTTACCCTCATGTAGGATGCAGTTATGGTCCCCAAGTCTAGCACCTTCAAACAAAAAAGGCTGCTGTTTTGTTCAGAAGTGCAAGCAATTGTTTGAAGTTGTTCCAGGAGTGGAAGTTACTGTGGCTGTCTGGGTTTCAGTTTTGTGGATTAAAAATTTAAAAGAAAAATATTTAAGGATAGGCTGTTTTTCCTCTTCGTTATGGTCTAAGTTCCATCAACTATCCTCTTTTCCTTTCTTCCTTCCTTCCTTCCTTCCTTCCTTCCTTCCTTCCTTCCTTCCTTTCTTTCTTTCTTTCTTTCTTTCTTTCTTTCTTTCTTTCTTTCTTTCTTTCTGTAGAGAGTGTCCAAAGTGACTTGCCAAACCAGACTCCATTGTCCTGCCTGGATAGACGTAATGCTTCCTGGACCACAAGGAGTTGGAGGCCTGGAAAAAATGCTGTGCTGAGCAGTTCTTAGTCTTTGTCCTGAGTGTTACCTGCTCCTATTGCTTCTCAGCCCTCTTTTTATCCATTCTTGGGCTGAACCAACCTTTTAAGCATTTTTTTAACTTCTCATATGGTAACAGTCACTTTTTTCTCTCCTTTTTTTTTGTATTTTGTTTTTTCCTTTCCAAAGATGTGTGATGCCTCTCTTGCTTGTGTGATCAGCGGCACCAGGGACATTGTGTGCTTGACTTTAACTCCTTACATTTACCCGACGTGCTCTGTTCATTCAATTACACATGAACTCTTAAGTCTTTCCAGGCCCGTGTGTTTTGTCCAGACTTCGGCCTCTCTGGGGCTTGGCTTGCCTCCTTGTTTAGAGGAGAGCATATTGCTTCACACCAAGACCATCTGACAGTTGTTATCTGCGACCCGAGACACCGAACTGCCAGTGACAAGTGCCAGAGATACTGATGAGCAAGACCTCCTGGTTTCCCAGGCCCCACCACCATCTGGGTCCACCCCAGGAAAGAGATCAGTATGGCAGCTAATACTCACAAGGAGGGGGGGTCCCCTTCTCCATTGCCAATCTCTTTGTGAACTCCCGTCCCTGAAAACCATGAAATCCATCTGTCTGGATGTCTCCTCTGATATTTCCTCTTCCCCTTTCCTTTTCTTTCCCCCTTCGCCTTCCACCTCTGCTTTACACGGAATCCCTGAGTACCAGCTGCTAGGCGACCTCTCTGAGGGAGGCAGACACCGTGGCAGACGCAAGGCTTAGCACACCAAGGAGCCATGCTTTCACAGAGATCCCCAGGTCCAGTGGGAATAAAACCCCACTCTGTTGTTCATCCGATGAGTTGGGATCTGTCCGGGTGGAGCACCCCATTGGTTTCAGAGCCCCACACAGGTATTCCCTTCTTAGCCTGTTCTCAGTTCAAAAGCTCCTGTCAGGAGTGGCTGTTCCTCATCTTTGTCCCTCCTGTCACTCTCCCTTGTGCATCTTGTTTTCAGTTTCTCTACAGCATCATCTTCATCTGTGGTTAGCTGTCTCTGCTTGTTTGCTTATCCCCTTGCCCTCTATATACCCGAAGCTCCCTGTGCTTCTTTCAGTGTGGTCCTTGCTGCCTGGTCTATAACTTGAAATCAAGACATATCTGCCAAACAAGTGGATAAATAATTAGAGGCTATAACAAATAACTAAAATAACATTGCTAGCAATAATCCAAATAATGATACTGGCTGCTTTCTTTTTACTATCTACCCAGCACTGTTTTGTGCATATTCTTGGGAATTCTGAAACCAATTCTGAGAGAGAGAGGACAAAACAAAAAATGGAGGCTCCCAGGAGTTGGTACTTTCCCAAGGCCACCCACTAAGTGAAGGATGGACCTGGGCTCCATCCCCAGATGTGTCTGCCTCTAGAGCCAACAGCCTTGCTTTCTCCTTCTGTTCTTCCTGTACAATAACACGAGCCACTGTAGCATGGGAAGAAACAGATAAGTTCCCGAGAGACAGAGATGGAACTTTGCAGTAGCTGGAAGGAGGAAAAAGTGGGGTGACAGGAAAGTGTTTGTGACGAGTTGGCTGCTTTTCTGGATTTTATTGGAAGGTTACTGGGACAGCGAAAAGGGGAACAAGAAATTCCAAAACACTGGGCTCCGGGAGGTGGCTCAGTGGCTGTAAAGCCCAAAATTTGGATTCCCAGAACCCACAGAAATCCAGATGCTGTGATCCCAAGATTTCCACAGCTAAGTGAGAGTCAAAGCTGGAATAATCCTGGGAGATTCATGGCCTAGTAGCTTAGTATACAATGGAGAGTGAAAGAACCTTCCACAAAGAAGGTGGAAGGTTAGAGCCCATACCTAAAGTAGCCTCTGACCTCCACACACTCACTGTGGTATGCGTTCACTTACACAGTGTGCGTTCATGGAGAGAGAGAGAGAGAGAGAGAGAGAGAGAGAGAGAGAGAGAGAGATATGCTAAGACACATATTGTGTGGAAAATGCCGGACTGCTGTCCTGGTGGGTGAGTGAGTTTGTGTTCATGTGTGCATGTGTGTAGTGTGTGTATTGGCATATTGGCATGTGCACATCATAGAACAGGGCAGAAAGACAAAGACTATAAGATGAAGTTAAATTCAAGTCCAATGAATTAGTGTTTGGATAAACAGTTTCTTCTTTGTGCAATTCTGACCAGTTACTAAAGGCAGACATGCACATCTGCATGTACTCCAGATGTGCACAAGGCTTCCTCCCACCTAAAGAAATCTTACTGTTCAAAGAAATCTCACTGTTTACCTATGGAAAATGTGTTTTGCCATCAAGTCACATTTAATTTTAGACATTGTCTAAATGTTCCAAAACCTGTCCATCCTGGCGGTCACCGTGACCACATTCCTACTGAAGCCAAAGTTTAGTGATTCAGTCCCTTCACAGAATCAAGGAAGACTTCAGGCCCCTGAAAGGCTCTGCCCTGATTATTTTGCATCTTCGGGGCACGTTGAATATGTTCACTGCCAAGTCCATTTTGCTCTGCTCGGTTGTTCACATGCTAGGCAACTCTTTTTGCCTGTGTACAGTGTTGTCCCTACAAGTTTTGGGGGGCTTTCAGGCCAGTCCCATCTGGTTGCTTCAAAGCTGAAGTCCCAAGGTTCCAAACTGGCGACATTCCTTTCCATTCTCAGTCCTGGGCTCTATCTGGTGTCCTCACAGGATGACAAAGGTGTCCTCATTTCTAAGCAACAAAACCCACGAAAGGAGGCTGGAAATACCTTGAAAGAACAGCTAGAGGATAGAGGATGGAGTCTGTTTAGATGAATAACAGTGTTACAGTACTGAGTGGTACCTCTTTGATCTCTTGAGTTAAAAGGTGAATTGTATCATTTATAGCTGATAACTCAGTCCATGGAATTAAAAGTATATTTAAAGTGTAATAACAGATATTATAAACTAAAATTGAATTGCAAGGAAACAGAGTTATAATAGGTCCTATCAAGTGGGAATCTTAATAATTCTATGAATCCTTTAATATTAGGAAGAATGTGATTCAGAATGAGGATTTTAACAGTGTGGACATATGTGTGCCTAAGAACAGACTATCTTCATGTATACAGAAAAACATTTAATGTAACAATACATGCGTGGAATATGTTTTTTTTGGCAGAGATTCTCATGTGTTCTCTTAATTCACAGTATAACTAGGTAATAAAAAGTAACATAGGAAGTAGAATGTCTATATAGCACAAATAAAAAGGGAAATCTAATTAGTGCGTGCAGTCATCACTTAGTGCCTAAGTTTCACCTTCATGCTCTCAGCTACTGGTGTGTTGAAAACCCAAGAAAATGGGGAAGTCGAGCTGATGCTTTCCTATAACCTTTCATCCCTACAGACTAGTATTCACTAATAATGGGAGGTATTCTGCATGCTACCAAAGGAGAAAAGTAAACACCAACCCGGCTACAAATCCTTCAATCTACAAGAGTGTGCAATAGCGGTACACAGCTTGTGGGAGTAACCAACCAAGATCAGATTTGAGTTAAGACTCACTCCATGAGATGGAACCTATGTCCAATGCTGTTTGTGTGTCCAAGAACCTGAGACTAGACAAGTCAAGGGTCTAGGGGAAAAGCAACACTACTTCTTTGCTAAAGGAACATGACAATACAATAACTCCTAATGATATTCTGCTATCCTCATAGATCTATATTGTCCATGGCTGGTACTTTATGCATATTATCCCATAATACACATAATATGTGATTATAAAGATTTTTCCTGAAAGATTATTAAGAATTGGAATAGCACAAATGACTTTTTAAAGAAGTAGTGTTTTATATTTATTGTTTTTAGGTAAAAATGGCAAGTCAATAATTCATTTCCTAATAAGGACAATGAAGATCTCATCTAATACCTAAGAAAGATTTGCAGTACATATGAAAATGAATATTTTAATAATTATTTTAAAGTGCACACAACATTTTTCTTTGCTGGTATAGATATTCTCTTACTACAGTTTAGTTACAAGAGTATAATTGATCTACTTATGCAACAAGAATATCAAGATGGAGCCTTTTTTACCTTTGACATGGATCTTATTAGCATAATTAATTATATATAATAATGGTTTCATCATTTTCATACATGTCATACATTCACATGATATTTCAGTCATATTCATACTTCCCTCCAAACATCTTCTTGTCCTCTCCTTCTCTCCTAAATCCTCTTCTTCCCAACTAGCCCCACTTCTAACTTCAACTCTCTGTCTCTCTCTGTTGGGAATATTATTTTAAGATGTGTTGCTTTTGTTTATGTTGCGTTTGTTTCACTCTGTGAAGCTATGATACATTGCCTGACTAGAACACCTGATGGTCTAATAGTGAGACCAATAGTGAGGCAGGAGAAAGGATAGGCAGGGCTGGTAGGTAGAGAGAATATATAAGAGAAATCTGGGAGAAGGGGTTCAGAGTAGTAGTCCGAGAAGGAGGAGGGCATGGGGGCCAGTCATTCAGCTACACAGCAAACCACAGAGTAAGAATAAGATTTACAGAAGAGAACAGAAAAAGCCCAGAGACAAAGGGTAGACAGGGTAATATAAGTTAAGTAAAGCTGTCAAGAAACAAGCCAAGCTAAGGCTGGACGTTTATAACTAAGAATAAGCCTCCGCGTGTGATTCATTTGGGAGATGGGTAGTAGTCCCCCGCAAAGAGTCCAAAGAGTAAAAAACATCATACTACCCCTCTCTGTGTCTGTCTCTCTGTCTCTGTCTCTGTGTGTGTCCGTCCCAATGAGTTTCACTAGGGTTGTTCACTGGAGCAAAGGTGAGAATCTATTTATAGGAGCTTGGGCATCTTACTATAGCCTTCTCTAGCTATGTCTCTCCCTCCCTTTCAACAAATGATGAGCTGGATCTAAATGCTGAGCTGGACATTTTAATGTGGTATCCAGACATAATAAGTACTCATGTCACTTTAGACTCATTTATATTTATGAGTGATTTGTCTGCATGTCTGAAACTCCCCATTAGATGCAAGAAGGAAGTTACAGGGTGATCCATCTGGAGGATGTTGTGGGCAGCTTTACCAGAAGTCCCTACTTCTTCACAGCTGGACTTGTTGGGGGACTGTGTTTCCCCCAGAAGTTAGCATATTGGCCAAGTGTGGTATACAGGTCTAAGCAAACCTGGGAGGTTCTAGAACAGAAGCTACCAGATATAGGAGGCTCCATGCCTGAAGACTCATCTTCAGGGTGTGCCAGCAAGTAGATCTTGAAGATTTCCCCCTCACTGAAGCATAGATGAAACAGGAAAAGAGTTTGGAAACTCCCTTAGCCCCAGAGAGCACCTTCATGCTTCAGTGGCAGCGAGTCTTTGGGAACTCTCCTTCTAGTTATTCCCTTTCCCTTTCGCTTTGGTTTTGCTGAGGCCAAAACAGCCATTGGTGAGGTTGAAAGGGAATAGGTAGGGCTGAGGAGAGGCATCTGAGCCCCCATTTTGTAAAGTTCCAGCACAGGTTTAGGGAAATAAGTGGCTTATTTGTGGTTTCCTGCTGGATGTTGTGGACAGTTCCAGGCAGACCTCTTCGGCAGGCCCTTGAGTCCTACAACTCCAGGCAGTTTATTTGGGACAGTCAAAATTAGGGTAAGACATGATGCTCTACAGGAAGGAAGGCAAGATGTTCAGCAATCAGAAAGGAAACCTCGGGCAAACCCACAGACCCTCTCGGGTTTCCAGTCTTCCGGACCAGAACTTTTTGTACATAGAGGATCTAACCCTCCACTCTGGCATTCTGAAGTTAAACACTTTCCTCCTCGAAGATGAAGGAGAACGAGGAAGGAAGCTCTTGCAGTGCAAATCACACAAAGTTAACAGCTTGATGGGCTGTGAACACATTTTTTTTTTCTGTGTAGGTTTAGGACGGCATTGAATATTCACTGTAAGTTCTTTCTCACCTGTGGCATCTGTGGACTGAATTCATTAATTCTGTTCACAGGCAGCAATCAGCGTTTTCTGCAGTGTCTCGGTCTTTAGAAATGTTGCTAGTTTTTTTCTGGGAGCTGCTTACAAAAGTATATCTCAATAGTTTCTAAAAAATCTTTATATGATTCATTAAGGCTCGGTGAAAGAGTCAACAAAGCAGGCACGTATTTCTACTTAGAACTTAGTGAGGGACTTTAAAAGAAGGGCAATCCCCATTTAAACATTTGGTGAGACAGAAGACTTTAACTATTATAAATGTGACAGGTACCATAGCAGCAGACATTTTTCTGGTTGCTTTTTAAAAAATTACTCTCTTTAAAAATAGTGTCTCAGATTTAGAATTTAAATGGTAAACAGTCTACACATTTTGTTCCCCAAACTTTTTTTAATTGCATATATAGTTCAAAACGACAGCACCATTTCTAAGGTATACATTAAGCATTAATGTCTGAGTATTTTGACAGAGCAGGCAAGGCAATCAGTAAATAGATTCCTAAAACTAACATATTATCTACCAATCAGCAATCCAGCAAGAGACCAATAATGCCTAGGATGTGGCCAAGTACCATGTGTTAAATATCTTGAAGAATTTTCTCAAAGTCTAGCTCAAAGCAAGCTAGATCCCCCCAATAGGAATGGAGTCCCAGTGGTTAATCTTGTCCCTGATTTGGCTGTTCTGCCCTCCTACTGACAAATGAATGGGTAGAGTTTTACACTGTGCTCTCTATGGTCCACAATCTCATTTTGTCGTCTCTGTATTTACCTGAGGATGCAAGGCAGGCAAGAGGTGATCTAAGGATGTGCAATCCAGTGCAAAGATGGGCGATGCTGTAATGTTTCAACTCACTACTGCTTCTGAGCGAAAAGGAGATCTTCTAAGTGTTGAGATTTATGGGTTCTGCTGATACTTCCTTGCGTTGATGCCCACTTCCAAGCCAATGCATCGACAGCGGCATTTGATTGGCCAACTATGGCCACTTTGTTTTAAAAGGTACTAAACAATTATGGAATGAACTGTAGTTATTATTGATAAATAGGCATGAATAGACATAGATCTTGCTTTTCTGTAGTTGATGAAACAAACTTCATGACATAATGCAACATATGCTTAATCTTTAACAGTTCCAAAGGTCATTAGCCAAAATCAGAGTGTCAAAACAGGTCACGTTCCTTTCAGTTTTCTAGGGAAGAACCTATTTTCTGGCTCTTGAAATAGTCTTTATTTTGGATAGTCCCTCATCTTCAAAACAGGCACGTCCTACTACTGTAGCCTGGTCTTCATGTCATATTGCTGCAATCAACACCCCTTGCCCATGTACAGGATATTCTTGATTACACTTAGGTCCCACCTAGACAATCCAGGACAATCTGCCCATCTCAACATTCTTTTTTTTTTTTTTATTAAAGATTTCTGTCTCTTCCCCACCGCCGCCTCCCCTTTCCCTCCCCCTCCCCCAATCAGGTCCCCCTCCCTCGTCAGCCCAAAGAGCAATCAGGGTTCTCTGCCCTGTGGGAAGTCCAAGGACCACCCTCCTCCATCCAGGTCTAGTAAGGTGAGCATCCAAACTGCCTAGGTTCCCACAAAGCCAATACGTGCAGTTCTTAGAGAAGCTAAATAAGAAGGAGAACCCAAAGAAAAACATATAGGCATCCTCCTGAATATTAACCTTCATCAGGCGATGAAAGGAGACAGAGACAGAGACCCACATTGGAGCACCGGACTGAAATCTCAAGGTCCAAATCAGGAGCAGAAGGAGAGAGAGCACGAGCAAGGAACTCAGGACCGCGAGGGGTGCACCCACACACTGAGACAATGGGGATGTTCTATCGGGAACTCACCAAGGCCAGCTGGCCTGGGTCTGAAAAAGCCTGGGTTAAAACCAGTCTCACTGAACATAGCGGACAATGAGGACTACTGAGACCTCAAGAACAATGGCAATGGGTTTTTGATCCATCTCAACATTCTTAATTATATTATACTTACGAAGTCTCTGATGTTGTATAAAGTAACACTCACAGATTTGAGGAACTGTTAGCCAACCCTCTTCTGCATGGCCAGTAAGCTTCCCCCTGAGATTTGGTCTCAAAAAGTAGATAAAACAAAAATCATGTTTTAAATTTTTTAAAATAAAATTGCCAAATCATTACATTATCATAAATTTAAGAAACCAGTGAGGTAACCCAGACACAGAAAGATAATTATCGCATGTACTCACTCATAGGTGGTTTTGAAGCATAAAACAAAGAAAGCCAGCCTACAAATCACAATCCCAGAGAACTTAGACAACAACGAGGACACTAAGAGAGACTTACATAGATCTAATCTACGTGGGAAGTGAAAAGTATAAAAAGACAAGATCTCCTGAGTAAATTGGGAGCATGGGGACCTTGGGGGAGGACTGAGGGGGAGAGGAGAGGCAGGGAGGGGAGCAATAAATACCAATAAAAAAAGAAGCAAGTCTGAAAAAAGCCTTCATAATGATGTCAAAAAAAGAGTAATGTATTGTGAAAAGAGCTCACTGCATAGACACACACCAGAACATTAAAGATTAGTATATATGAGATTTGAGGCAACAATCATTTTTAACTCTGTGTCTGTTCTTCACAATAAGTATATTTTAGTAGGTACTGATGTTGTGTTAAGAAACACAACAAAGCAATTTGTATTGTTCCGCAGGGAAAAAAAAATGCCTATTTGTTACTACAATAAATGATCACCACCTGCTGTGGAAACAACCTTAGTGCTGAGTCTGTCCCTCTGTCCGGTACTCCTTGCATGGTGCGGGTCAAGCTATTCAGGGAATGGAGCCTGTAAATCTGGGAGGGCAGTCTCCTTCCCACCAGCTGTCTCCTCCATTCAGACCCTCTGACTCCACAATGCTTCCCTCAGCCTGCCTTGTTCACATGTCTGCAAACTTGTAGGGCCTTGAGGCTGAACAAGGTTGCTTTCCTTTTAGTGTTCGATTTAGAACAAACTTGGAACAGTGGTTTCTATTTCCTTCCTGTCTGTCCAGAATGACCTCTCTCTGTGAGGCCCCTAGTTGAGAGGGCAGCAGTAAGTTGTAACAACATATTGGACATTTGTGTGGGCTGTGATTCAGACTGTAGTAAGCAATGACACACCAACTTTCCCTTTCCTGTAGACATAGACCCTGCCCCGAAGGTCAATGCTCCTGTTAGACAATGTTGAATATAGTCTGCTTTGCATATTAATAAAACACCTGAGATTTATTTTTCTCTTCAACATATTGATTAATCCATCCTAAAGAAAAGACAATACCCAATTTTCTTTCTACTCTGTATCCTGTCTCTCCCAAACCTAGTAACAAAGATGATGTTATGTTTCATATATACACTGTTGCTACTGCTCATTCTGACCACTGCTTTTTTTTTTTCTTCATCAAGACAGAGTTTCTCTGTAGCTTTGGAGCTTGTCCTGGAACTAACTCTTGTATCCCAAGCTGGCCTTGAACTCACAGAGATCTGCCTGCCTCTGTCTCCTGAGCTCTTGGACTACCACTACTACCCGGCTTTGGGTTAGTTTTGTATACATGTTTAAAATACATACACATGTAGGCAAACAACAACAGAATAATTATATGTGACCATTCATTTCGTAATCCATTTCAGGTTTTTAAAAGTAAGACTTTCTATTGAGATTACTTCATGAAATACTTATCTATCAACACACACACACACACACACACACACACACACACACACACTTGATTTTCAAACAAGCATCAGGATACATGGCATGATATTTTTCTCCCTAGAATTTAAGTATATATTTGCTTAAAAAATAAATAACAAAATATTTAGTTGAAGCATTGCTAGTATTGCCAGTAAAAATGTTGTAGAAAATGTTCAATATATTATACAATTATCCTGTGTGTGTGCATGCATACACACACACACATTGTATTTACAAATGCTCAAACTATTTTGTATACAAGTAACATTATATACAAAATTTCATGGATATTAAAATATGTAATATCTCAACACACAGTTTACACTTCCCATCAGCTCATTAACTTATCATCCCATGCATACTTGACACTGAGCAGCAGCCGGATTTGCTTGCTGTTCTTGGCTGCTGGATGTGCAAGGCTGAAAGGGGCTCCAGACACTGCAAAGCCCCAACTTTGACAGGAGCACAGACTGTGCATAGTCAGAACAGTCAAGTGTTCTTGCAGCTCCAGTGTGGGCAGCACTTGCTGTCTGTCCTGTTTACTCTGTTGCTTGTTTTTCTGAGTGTACACATTGTTTATTGGGACCTGTGAGGTGGTTCAGCAGGTGAGTGTGCTTCCTATGGAGCATGACAACCTGCGTTCATCCCAGGGATCCACACAGTGAAAAGACAGAACCCAACTCTGCAAGTGGTCCTCTGACCATCAGACATTGTAGCATATACCCACACACATTTGTTTTTTTTATGTTTTATTAAACACAATTAAAAATTATAGTGATATGGAGAAATACAAGCAAAAAAAGGAGAGAGGGAGAGAAAGACTCAATTTCAACACCCAGATAATTTCTACTAGATTTTGACTTTCAGTAATTTTTCTGTAGCCACATGAAGTAGGTTATATAATTTTATCCCTTAGAATTCTTCTATGTTCTTATTAAATAAAACTAAAAAATGTCAAGAGTATATGTTTTTAATTTTATAAACTCTTATATGGCAGAGACACCTTTTGTTTTTGCTGCCTACTGTGTATGCAGCTTAGACAGCTCAGGCAACACATATTCTGTTGTAGAGTAAAAATTTGTCTTTCTTTGAGAATGTGTTTTAATCAACTTAATCACTCCTTAGTAAAGGGCAATTTTAATAGGTTATATTGCCATGTGCATTTCCAGCATATTTATAAATCATTTGCTCTAAATTTTGATTTCCTAACAGTATAGGTACCCAGTCAAATAATGCCAATGTTTTATGGTCTTTGATGAAATTGCTTTCCAGCTTCAAGAAGACTAAGTGGATATTACAAAAGAGAATAAGCTCTACATTTGGGTCATTGATAAGCATCAATTAAAAAAACAAGCAAACCATGGCTTTGCTGAAATAACTTAAGCAAAACAGCTTTGTAATCAGAGTTTCTAGGGAACAGTTAAATCAGTGGATTTTAATGCTGGCAACCTACAGTCAACCCTAAGAGGGTTTATTCATTTAGCCAATAAATACATTCTATTATTTTTTGGGGGGATAAGTTCTCTGTGGTAGTTAATTTTTTCTGTGTTTTTAATTAATTAAGTAATATTTATTTTATACACCAATCACAGATTCCCCTCCCTCCTGACCTCCCATTCCCTCCCCCCACCTACCTCCTACCCCCACTCCCCCCATTTCACTCCTCCTCTCTCTCCATTCAGAAGGGGTAAGGCCTCCCATGGTCATCAACACAGCATGGCATATCAAGTTGAGGCAGGACTAAGTTCTTCCCCTTTGCATCAAGGGTGAGGAAGGCATCCCACCATAGTGATCAGGTTTCAAAGAGCCAGCTCATGCATCAGGGACAGGTCCTGGTCCTACTGCTAAGGGCCTCACAAAAGACCAAGCTACACAACTGTCACCCACATGTGGAGGGCCTAGTTCGGTCCCTTGCCAACTCCCTAGCTGACATCCAGAGTCCTTGAGTGCTCACGGGCTCAGGTTAGCTGTCTCTGTGGGTTCCCCTGTGATGATCTTGACACCCCCCCCCCATTGCTCATATAATCCCTCTCTTCAACTGGACTCCTGGAGCTCGGCCCAGTGCTTGGCTGTGGAACCCTGCATCTGCTTCCATCAGTTACTGGCTGAAGGTTCTATGATGACAATTAGGGTAGTCACTAATTAGATTAGATTACAGGAACCCTCTCCACTATTGCTAGGAGTCCTAGCTAGGGTCATCCTTGTGGAGTCTCCCTGGCACCAGATTTCTCCCTAACTCCATACTGGTCCCCTTTATCAAGATATATCTCTTTCATTACTCTCCCCCTTCGTCCAGTCATCAACGCAGCCATCCTGATCCCTCATGTTCCCTTCCTCCATCCCCTCCCACCTACCCGTCCCTGTGCTGGTTAATTTTAAATGTCTATTTGCCACAACCTAGAGTCATCTGAGAAAAGAGCCCCAGTTGAGGGATTGCCTAGATCAGGTTGGCCTGTAGCCATGCCTGTGGGGGATTGTCTTGACTGTCTCGGTAGACTCGACCCCTTGTGGGTGGCACCACTGCCTACACACATGATCCTCAACTGTCTAAGAAAGGTGTCAGCTGGAAAGCAGCATTCTTCGTGGTTCTTGATCTGATTCTTTGACTGGGAAGTGAAGCTGTGTGTGGAAAAACAAGTTGTCTTGCCTTCAAGTTCCTGCTTTAAGCTCCCTCAAAGGACTGTGATCTAAAATTGTAAGGCAAATGATCCCTTTATCTCTTAATGTTGTTTTTGGTCAGCATGTTTTAGCATATCAATAGAAATAAAATTAGAATACATAGTTCTTCCAAGTAGATATAGTTCCCTTTTTAGCTTTCGATCCCCCTACCTTACTGATTCAACAAAGTCATGTCCACTTGACAGGATGGAACAAGATGTGCAGAATGGATTAGTGATGGGAGGGAGAAAGCAGGGTGGATGAGTATAACAGATCTTTACAGGCATTTTATTCTCCTGGCGATTGACAAGGGTCACCATTAAGAACAACAGCTGCTAAATGCCATGATAGCACTATTAATATCAAGCTGGTCTTTTCTTCCCTTAGAGCTCCTGGTCACGGAGCATGTGGAACAGACCCCAAGCTACTCTGGCCCCTCCTATGCTCTTAGAAAAACTGTGAAAAAAAACCACAGTTAGGTTTTGAATGATTCTACATGAGTGGTCTTGGCACGCTGCACATAATGTAATTATAATAGATATCATGGATTAGAAGAAATTTCCTTAGACCCTTTGCTGCCAGGAGTCTCAACAACAGGGGAATTGGTGTCCTTTTAGGATCTCCAGTGGTCAGGTGTCTTTTCTCTAGCCATTCTGCATAAGAGCTGGCTTCTCTAGCTCAGGTCTCTAATAGTCAAAGGGAGAGAAGTGAGGATAAGAGAAAAAGAAGCTTCTCTACTATGATTGGTGTTGGAAGAAACCGATATTCTCCACATTCCTGCCTATAACTTAAAACAGGCAGGGCAGTTCCACCTCTACACCATGGTTACTCAGGGAGATGGTGGAGTGATCTCATTCATCTATGGGCATGTGGGTGACTCGAATTCTACCCTTTCTCCATGTTAATAACTCTAGAGCCAAACCAGCACGGTGTGTGCTAGCTGAAAACTTTTATCCAGGAATGTGTGCCATCTCTGCTAGCACTGGCTGTTCCTCCCTTATGGGAAACTGCTACCCAGTTTCAAATCCATATTTGGTGAGTTCTCCACGACCCAGACAGAAGTGCCAAAAGAGGCAATGGGGGTCTGCCGCTGGAAGTTTTAATAAGGCATTTAATTGTTTACTTCAGAGGAAATTTGCCAACTGTTTATATTTTAAGAATTAAGTATAGCTACACACACATCATTTGACTCGATTAGTATAAGCTATTTTCTGAATTTAGATGAGATAAATTATTTAGCTGAATGAAGATGAATTCAATATTCAGCAAACGTTTATTGACTTCTTACTCTTGGACAGGAACTTTGGTGAATGCTCTAAGGTATAGATTGATAAAAGAGGCAATTTCTGCTTCAAATAATTCACACTGACTTGAGGAAGACAGATGGAACAAACAGAAGCCTTAACACTGGGATTCATACTTAGGCATACGTAAGTGCAGGGGGCTATGGAGTTCCAGGTCATATTCCATTGAGCCTTTCAATTCTCCCTTTTGTTTTTCATGATTTGATAGACTTTTTTTTCCCTTAAGCATTTCCTTTTTGCTTGGCATCCTCCACATTCATCTTGTGTTAAGCTGTACCTTCTGCCTAGACCCATCCCCCATCCTCTTCCATGCTTTATCATTTGCACAAAACTATGTATCTATGACTTGTGAACGTTAGCAATCAAGGAATTTCTACACAATGGATATGTAATACTCACAGGACCAGAACTGGAAGTTCAAGATCACAGTGTCGGCATGGCTGGGGCTGATGAAGGCCGTCTTTGGGGTTGCACATTATGGGCTTCTTGTCTCATGTAGAAAGAGAAGTCAAGAGAGTCCTTCCATATCTCTTTTACGAGGACATTAATCACTTTCATGTAGGACCTATAGTGGGTTAGGGTTTTAGAATGTTTCTGGGGAATTCACAAACATTACTCTGTAGCAAACGACTAAGCAACTTTGGCAATGAATTTAATAAAGTTCGGCTGCTTGATCAGGAAAGATTTTCTCCAAAATATAGGATTTGATTTTGGATTTAAGAGAAAGATAAAAAAGAAAAAAAAGTCCATTGGGCAGGGTGATGGTGGAAGCTAGACTGGGGGTTATTACTGATGTGTAAAGCTGTGACACTAGGAGACATACTGGCTATAGAGTGAAATAGACTTTGGGAATTAGCAAGAAAGGTCTCTTGGAAATAGACCAGCTTCGAACGCAACAACTCTAACCGTGCTATCTGCCATCCAGTCATTTTGGGATGGCCATTTGGGATTTATATTCAGAGGCTGAGATGTCTTTATATTTGTCATATATGGTATGGTACAAAAAGCCAATGATAGTTTGAGGTTGAGCTGAGCTAATAAAATAACGAATCATGTTAGCCACTATGTGGGATTCAACTGTAGTATGCTATTTAAATGAATGGGCAAGATTTTTCAGTATGTTTCATGCACTAAGATGATGACATCTCCAAACTGGGGGATTAAAGGGATTTAAAGTCATTTCAATCCTACGTATGAATGAGAAAACTGATAATCAGATTTAACATTGCAATTCCAGGAAATTTATTTTCATAATAGACCTTGGTTTCTTCTTCCTTCCTTCCTTCCTTCCTTCCTTCCTTCCTTCCTTCCTTCCTTCCTTTCTTTCTTTCTTTCTTTCTTCTTTTTTTGACTTTTCGAGACATGGTTTCTCTGTGTAACAGCTGTGACTGTCTTGGAACTAGTTCTATAGACTAGGCTACTCTTGAACTCACAGTGATCCACCTGCCTTTGCCTCCAAGTGCTGGGATTAAACGTGTGTGTCACCACCACCCAGATAGACCTTGGTTTTGCTAGACACTGAATATTTATTTTATGAGCTTTGTTGGTATGGTCAAAGGAGGCATTTACTTTTGACTTTAACCTTAGTCATAGTGAAGTGGGTAGTGAGTGGCATTGTCATGAGAACAGGAAATCTGGGAACATTCAGTGGCCACTCTTCCTTTGCCAGTGGGATCTACCAGACCCAACCGTTCTCAGGTAAATACAGGAGATTGGTTACATCTGCAGACCTCTAAACTTCGACTCTCCTTCCTTGGCTTCATGCTGTTTCCAAGTTCCTTGCCACTTTCATTTTAGCTTATTTTTGAGTGGGAGAAAGAGTCGAATTCCTAAGGGTTTTCTATTTTACTTATGACTAGGATGAGCAATAATAGATTTCGAATTTAGAATCCATGAAATATGTTTTCATGATAGAAACATGAAGATCCTATAGGACAAAATACAAACCTATGCATTATATTAAAAGGCAGGCCTGCCTCATCACTATGAGACTGGATGACATCCACCTCCATGCCTGTAACCCAATGTGGACTGTGAGAGATGAGGGATATCAACTGGGGTAGCGTTTCATTGGGGGCTGACGAATATGTCTCAAGTCCAAGGGATCACTTGGTAAGAATGGGCCTTGTTCAAAGAGTCAAGGTCAAGTTTTAGGAATGGCAGTTCAGTTGACACCTCAGCACTTACCCTCTGCCTCTCTGACAGCCCATAAGGCAAAATGGAGCTGCTTACTTGGTCAGCCTTAAAGTTAAGTCCTACAGCACTAGAGGAGCTGATGGACCAGGGAGCATTCCCTTCTCCAACTTTACAAAGAATCCAATGTCATTGCCGTGTCACACGGCATAGACCTGTCTAGGTCACACTGAATTAAAAAACAAAGTGTTCGTGCTTGAGTAAGCCCGTATTGAGACAATTTTAACTACTCACATAAATGTCTGCTAGATTGCTACAGGCGCTTGCCGTCTGTGGTGGGCTAACATTGGATTTCACAATGTTGGCGGAAATGTGGTGAAGGAGACAGAAGAAAGCAGACACTGCCACAGGCACAAGGACAAGAGGCAGACTTTTTGGCCCACCCTAGCTCCCGTCGTGCTGCAAGTGGTTTAGGTTGGTGGCTTGGGCTCTTTGTCTGTGACTGCTGTCTGATCTATAATTTTAAAAAGCAGCGTACAAACCAGTATTTAAGCAGGAAAATTGAAACTGCAGTATTTGCAAGGAAATGCAGACGAACAGGAAAACACGAGTAGTTGGTGCTTTGTACATCATTATAACCCTTGCTTAATAAAGTAATAGATACTTCAAAATCGCTTTGAAGTCCTTGCCAGCTTCTTCACAGTACTCTGAAATCTGATCCTCCTGCCTTTTAACAGTGTGTGAAAGTGCAAACAGCGATGCTTGTGAATTCATTCATCCACTTCCAAACTGTAGTGTGGGCAGCGAATGAGAACATGAGGCCTGAGAAAGAAGCAGACGATGGCCTCCGCGGCGCCCAGTGGTGGCACATCAGATTTGGCTGACTTTTAGTTAAGTATACTTGAGCTTCCAGAGGTAAACAGTGCTTTTCCAAAAGGTTATAAAAACAATTCAAGGAAGACACTTTGATTTTCTTAACGTTAAATTTTTTTTTTCTTGAGAAGCATAGGGCCAAGTTAGACGGAAGGCAGCTCACCACACATTTAGTTAAGCACTTGCCAGAATATTAATTTAACAGATGTATTTAAGAAGATAGAAATTGGCAAATTTTGAGGGGGCATGAGGAAGTCAGGAGACTATTTCGTGCTCTTGGACTGAGGTACTTCGTGTGGAAGATTTGCCCTATCTTCAAAAGACATAGTATTGTCATCTGCTTCCTTTTCCTGAGCAGGTGGTCCATGAACTAAAGTTCTTGGCAATGCCAAGAGACATTTTTGCAAGTTCCATAGATGCCACACAGGAAACTGGGGAAGCTTTATCTCCTGCCCTGTGACATGACCTTGGCTGTACATTCGTAATCCCTGTTTCACTTAGGAAGAATGTGAGAACTAGTTTGTAGGTCTTGCCCAACATGCCCTGCTAACTGTGCGTTAGAACAAAGGTTGACTCCCTCCTTGTTCCTTACTTGCTGAATTGTGTAAGAGAGAAGTTTGAACCTGTGCCTTTTCATCTTTCTGAGGCAACAAGGCACTAAATCAGAAGAGCCAGGCTCTGACTTTCATGAGCTTACATTGGGACGCTAAAGAGCCGTGTGGCGAAATCAAGATGTCTGTGTTGGAACATTGGTTCCAGTGAACTCCAGTCAGTGGGCTTTCAAAGTTTAGGTGGTTCCATTTATCGCTCATGAGGCAGCAATGCCAATTATAAAATCAAGGCTTTTTTCTTGAAAAACAGGGTCCTTGTATAAAACAAGAAAAAATAGAGGAACGAAAAGGAAAGAAAAGGAAAATAAATGAAGGCTGGAAATGTTCCTGGAGAAAGAGTGATGATTATTGTCTGCCCAAATATTTTTCTCTGTTGAAAAATGGCACTATCTTGAAGAGGTAGCCACCCTTACATTATAAATGATTTCTGGGTGCTGGGTTCTTTTACCGGTGCCAGTGTTAGAGAGCTATTTTCTAAGCTGTATCTTGAGGAAGGGTGTGAATAGAAAAGAGACCTCCAGGTCTATATCCACTCACTGGAGGTGAAAACAGAAGCCTGTAGATTCACATAAACTGTCTACCTTGCAAAGGACCCACACCCCTTTACTGCAATACTATGTATGCTAAGTTGAGAAGCTGGTAAAGACCAAGAGATGCGTGTCAGGACTCTTTGCATCCTTCTGAGAAGGGTGAGAAAAGGTGCTGAAGAGGCGTTGGATAGGTTACCAGTACTCCAGGCAGAGAGGTTTGGAAATGAGTTCCTTAGTGAGGAGTGAGATAGGATTGGTCTCAGGGCAAAAGGCTGGCAGGAAGTACTGGGGTTTCGCAGGCTGGGATTTCCAAGCATGGAACATTTCCCTTGGTTTCCATGTTAGAGAAAGGGGAAGCACTTGAGATAACATGCAAAGGCTGACCTGGCAGCATTGCTGGGAATGTGCTAGACAGTTTGTGGGGTTGCATCCCTCACCTCCCCCATGTGTTCGCTTCAGGGAACAGTCTCCGAGTGTAATTATATAACACGATAGTCATTCGACTTGGGGTATCTGCTGTCTTTTGCTATTCCTTTTGCTTTCTATGAATATGTCTTGTGCATTTCTTAGTGAGTGTGATATTAGTTCCCCATAACGGGCAATGCCTTCCAAAGGTCCAATTTATGTGTCTTCTTATTGTAATACAAGCTCCTTTATCCCTCACTGTGCCCCCCCCTTTTTTGCTATAGTTCTGCATGGTGTTACAATACTATTGAAAATCCTTGTAGTATATTTATAACTTCCTCTAGATTTAGAACTTCATGATAGTGGAATAGAAAACTAAATATAACCTATGCTGTTTGTGTGTTTCCTCAGAGGCCTTTGGGCCTTAAAAAAGAAGGGAGAAGAATGTGAGCTTTGTGGAAAAAGGCTTCTGTGTGAATGAGCAGCTGTACGCACCTCTGAGAGACAGTTTGTTACTAAATATAGAGACTGTCTGAGGAGAGCAACTCGAAGCGTTTAATACGTGGATTCTGCATGGGCAGAAATAAATTCCGGAAGAGTGTGTGATTGAGGGATGGGACTGCAGAAATCACCAGAACTGTGGCTTCACAGCTAGGTTCACAGCATCCCACAGCAGCTTCAAGCAAATGTGCTTACCGCCCACACACCAGACTCTCCTGGTCTCACCTCAAAAGTTGGGGCTCAGCGTAGCAGGGAAATTAAAGAGAAAAAAACGACCAACAGTGCATGAAGGACATTTTTAGCACTTCAGTCAAATTGTTATTCAAATAAAGAAACCTGAGCCGGGAGAAGAGTAGGAAGGCCCGGAAAGGGAAATAAAGGGAAATGCTCAAACAAGAGGTAGACCCTTTGATGTGTAATAAGAGTCGACTAAAGCAACATGGTAGTTCAGAACAACTTTCACCATATTTAATTTACAATGCTTACACTGGGGCTAGGGAGATATCTTGAGTGTTAAAGTTCTTGATCTGTAGGCATAAGGACCCAAGTTCGAGTTTCAGCATTCACGTTTAAAATAAAGCAGGACCGGGTGGTGGTGGTGGGATTCTAGTACCTGTAATGCCCTTGCTGAGGTAGGCAGATCCCCAAGGCTCACAGACCAATTGAATGCATATAAGGCCTTGTGCTCAAAGACCAGCCAGCCTAGCTTACTTTGTCAGTTCCAGGCTAATGAGAGATCCTGTCTAGAAGAAAGCAAGGCGGACAGAGACTGGAAAATGATACCTGAGGTCTTCCTCTGTCCCACACCCACACCCACCCACACACACACACACATACATGTACACACAGATTGGCACATATAACAAAGAAAGGAATATAATGTCCTTTTCTGTATCTTTAAGAGAGTTTATTTCCTTTTATTTTGTGTGTATAAATGCCTGCATATGTGTACGACTTGTGTTCCTGGGGCCCTTGGGGCCAGGAGAGGGTATGGGACTCCCCTGTAACTAGAGTTACAGATACTTGTGGGCTGCCATATCAGTGCTGGGAACTGAACTTGTGTCCTTTACACGAGCAGTCAGTGCTTTTAGCTGCTAAGCCATCTCTCCATCTCTTCAGCTTTCTTTTCTGATACATTTTGCCATTTGTTAATTAAGATAGCTGAGCCAGGCAGTGGTGGCGCATTCCTTTAACCTCAGCAGGTTAAACAGATTGGGAGGTAGAGGCAGACAGATCTCCGAGAGTTCAAGGCCAGCCTGATCCACAAAGTGAGTTCCAGCACAGCTAGGGTTGTTACACAGAGAAGCTCTGTCTCACAAAACAAAACAAAAAGCTGGAATATGATGTCCCACTGCTCCAATTTCTCATCTGTTTGATTAAGAAATTCAGGGCTAGTGTGTGCCAGTGGTAGAATGGCTGCTTATCTTGATGGTTAGCTGAAATTGTCAACTTAACCTGACCTGGAATCTCCTGCGGAGTCTCACTGAAGGATTATCTTCATTGGGTTGCTCTGAGCATGTCTGTGGGGGATTGTCTTCACTGCCTTAACTGATGTGGGAAGGCCCACCTTGATCGTAGGTGCCATCTTCTGGCAGCAATTCAGCTAGAAGGACACGGGAGAAGGAAGACGACACCATTTTGCTTAGCTGACCTTCCCACTTGTTGATGAGTTCATCTACTCTGTCACTGCTGCCACTGCTGCTTCCTTTGCTGACATTAGAGCTGGCTTCTCTAGACTTCAAACATGGGCTGAAGACCAATGGCTCTTTGGGAATCTTTCAGCCTTTGGCACCAGATTGAGACAGCTAAGACACAGCCTCGTAGACTGAGCATTAGCAGGTTTCTGGGTCTTCTTGGTGTGAGATACCATTGCCAATCTTGGCAAGTAAGTCAATCTAATAATCCGCTTGTAGAATCTCTTCAGTTTATCAGTTCTATTTTTTCCTGAAGAACCTTGACTAACATACTTACAATGGAAAGTCTCTGTGTTCTTCTCTATCTGCCCCCTCCCCCCAACCCATGTACCGAAAACAAAATAACCCGGAGATCTGCTTTCTGTGATGGGTTCTGCTATCTGTGATTTTTATTTTATTGTTTAGCTGCTCTTTGGGACTGAACTGTGTTCACTCTCCAAAATTGTTTTTAGACCCTAGCTACAGCATGTGATGTTTGCAGAAGGTTGCCTTGGAAACCAGGGGGTTGTGAGGTTTGGATTTTCATGCTGGGAATTAATGGCCTTACAAATCTATTTATTTCTGTTTCTCTCTGGTCTGCCTTTCCTTCTCTGCCTTTTTCTCTTTTTTTTTCTTTCTCTCCTTCCTCCTCTCCTTCCTCCATGAACGGATACAGTGAGAAGGCAAGTATTCCAACGCCTTTATATCTTACTCCCAGTCTCCCAAACTTTGGGAGAATGAATGCGTACTGTTTAAACGACTTGGTGCGCTGTGTTTTGTTATAGCAGCGTGGGCAGACTAACAGAATCTCCATTGCCACCACTGTGTGGAAAATCACTACGATAATGCTATAGTATTATAATGCTATAGTAACCAAAGTCCATCCAAGGGTGCTTGTTTATTCTTCTCCTTATTTGTTTCCTTCTGTAGAAAAAAAAAGACTTATTTTATTTTTAATTATTTGTACGTGTGAGTGGATGAGCATATGAGTGCAGGTGCCCACCAAAGCCAGGTATTAGAGGCATTGGAGCCCTAGAAGTGTAGTTAGAGGAAGTTGTGAGCATCCTGATGTGGGCACTGCAAGCTCAACTCAGGTCCTCTATAAGGGCAGCGCATGCTCCCAGCCAGCTGAGCAATTTCAGAAGCCCCTATCATTTTCCTCCTTTATTAAAGATAACGGCCCCTTTGAAGATGTCAACAGGTGATGGGTGACATCACCCTGTCCACTCTCTGTCCCTAATTGGCCTGAAACAACGGTTAAGGAATTTACCCAATGCATCCACTTAAGACTTAGTCAAAAGGCAAGAACAGAGGCACCAAAGCATTTCTGCTACATTACAGTTCAGACATAAAGTTGAGGACTGCTGATATTTAAATGACTAGTGGTCACACCTTGGTTTGGAAATAGTAGATTGTTCCGACCTTGGCAACGGAGGAGGATCTAGGCCCATATATACAGGCAGATATATGAAGCAAATACAACTTCCCAAATTGACATATTTATCATGGGAAGCTTATCAAGTATTTAGTTCATACCCTCCTTGTGATGAAAATAATTGAGATCATGTGTGAATTAAAATTATCTTTTTACATGAGTGCTGGGGATTCAAACTCAGGTCCTTTTTGTTATGCAGGAGGCAGTTTTTACCACTGAGCCATGTCCTCCACCCCTAAACCCACTGTTCTAAGCTCTGTGGATGAACCTTTCTGTGGTGATGAAGGACCCAGGGTGGAGGTTAAAATTTGTTCTGAGGTGCATGGTTAGACATACAGGTGGAAACAAAGATGCATTTATCACACTGGATGTCATTGGGTTCTTCTTCATTAAAAACAGAAAGAAAAAAAAATAAAACCACGGGGCACACCACCATCTCTTGTTGGCAGACCCAATCTAGTAGCTGGATTGATTTTTGTCAGGGGTTTTTAATGCAAGGCACATTATATTAAGTTACAGTGTACGAAATTGCTGCATTTTGTGGGTCAGAAACAGTCAAATGTTGGCAATTTCTTATGGCTACATTTATAGATCTAAGTTGCCTGGGGTGATTGAAAAAAGTGATCAATAATGATTCAGGCACTTAGGCTCTCTCCATCCCTTTTATTACTATGATCCATTGATATTCACAGTTATAGAAAAGATTCTCTCCCTCACCAGACTCTAGCCAGCTGGTATAAGGTTTTGCCTCAGTGAGGTTTCCACCTTAGCCTATGAAGATTAGAATAAAAGCTAACATAATTTGTAAGAGCTCAAGACCAAATCCTTAGGATGGTTCTAGTCTCCCTGAAAGAACTGGCTGGAAACACTGAAGCTACCAAAGGAATATGAGATCCACCCCCCAACCAGCACCTGAGGGTAAACTTCATGCCTCCCAGCCTCGCAGCCCTAAAGAGCTAACTAGTTAGCTAACAAAAGGAGCCTGTTAGGAAGCCCAGATTGGGTGCACACCTGCCTGCCTGCTTTGGGGCACGTTTTCACTTTCCTGACTTGACGGAGCACCCCCCAGCCTGACATTAAAATGCTGAGTTACCTCTGCACAAACCGAGGAGGAATTCAGTCTGTTACAAGTTAGAAATCTGCCTGCAGCCCTGGGATAGCGTCTATCTTTTTTTTTTTTTTTTTGATCCCACTCATACTTACAGGTCATGCTCAGATTTATTGAAACAACGGACATGGGAGGAGCCAATGGCAATAACAATTCTTATCATTATTAGGAACTCACAGAACAGATGTGCACAGATGTGCACAGCTCTCTTCTACAGAAGGATGAGTGCAGGTGACAGTGATATCAAAGTCATTTGGGACCAGCTCGAATGCATCGAAGGAGTCTATCGTTTTCTAATTTAAGTTACAAATTACTTTCCAAACACCTGACTAATACACACGGTGCCACAAAGCCATAGCTGGAGACTCTTGTGTTTCCTACATAGTCATATGGATAAAGCAACTCATATTTAAGACTATGAACATGACCTGCAGGGAACATGTTTAAAAGGATGCCCCAGAGAGTATTACAGTGTTACTAAGGGTTGGGGCATAGCTATGTCACAGGTCACCTGTCTTCATTATTGTGAGTCATTGATAGTCACAATTATGAAAAGAAAGAAAGGAAGGAAGGAAGGAAAGAAGGAAGGAAGGAAGGAAGGAAGGAAAGAAGGAAGGAAAGAAGGAAGGAAGGGAAGCTCTTCATGAGTACACCCTCCAGGAAAAAACGCTTTCTGTTAGATACAATCACAGATTTAAAGCTATTTGCATGAAAATGCCCTCAAACACTGCCACCCCTTCGAGAAGGCTGTTAAACAAGGTAAACCTGTAGTGCTTTGCCACACAGTCACCATGGCTCTGTCAACGAGTGTCTAGCAACCCAAAAAGCACCGAGTGAAAGCAGCATTGGTAGCAATGGTGTGGGTGAAACCGAGTGCTTCAAATACTCACTCAGTGCACCCACTCTGAGTCTCACTGCAGTTAGTATTAGTGGCCACAGAGGAGCAGGCCACTAGTGCAGACAACTGAAGTGTTTATCTAGATTATTTTATTATTTGTAAAAACTCAAGAGTCAGATGTTGGGGTACAAACCTGATAAATCAAGAAAGCAGAGGAGGAGCTGACACTCTCTCCACATGCTTCCCAGACCAATAGGGCCCTTGAGTCTTTCTAAACCCCTGCCTACTCCTTCCTGTGCCTCTCTATCATATCATATCCCGTGTCCTCCAAAATCTCTGTAGCCGATTCTGGTGATCTAGTGGTTGACTCCATCCCTGACTCAAGCTTAACTATATTAACAGTCTCGGAGGGTCACAGTGTGATCAATTTCCCCTCGACATAGAACTCCAAGATAGAGGATTTTATGAAACTTCCAGACAGTGGCAGAACTAGTGTCTGAGAGCAGAAGTCCACTTGGCTAAGAGTTTCTATAAGAAAGGTCTGTTAGGATGTAAATACTACATCTTCATTGTGCTGGATTTGTGGTTTGTTTGCTGGGTATGGTAGTGCTACATTGTGTGCGTGCATGTGTGTGTGTGTGTGTGTGTGTAAGCATGATTATATTAGTTACATATCTTGTTATTTCATATTTTGTCATTCTCAGTGAATTCCTTATGAAATCTTGGGTTAATCAAACTGTTCAAGTATATGTCTGTCTGTAGTAATTTGGATCCACTAGTAAGTTCGTGAGATTCCAATGCTTCACGGAGGATGAGCGAATAAATGGTTTCCTTCCTGGAGTGTGTGCTAGATAAGGTTACTTCAGTCTGGGTGGATCCATGTGACCCCAACTCAACCCTTTACTAGTGGTCCTGTGCTCGGAGCTTCTGGTTGTCAGAGAAGGGAGGAAGAACATTCTTGTGCAATGCTTTCCTCTTTGTCCTCAAATCGGATATCCATCACAAGAATAATCAAATTTAGGTTCTCAAGATAGCTGCATAAATAGCTAAGTAAATTATATGTCATGTTGACTAAAAAAGGATAAAGACTTGAATCTTAGGAACAAATACTAGGACCTACTCAAATGGAGAAAGTAAAACTAAAAAGGCAAGGGATGTGTAGAGACCCATTCCCCTAGGTCTAGTAGACTAATATTGTCTATGTGAATATTTAACCCTGTGTCAGCATCAAATCATCAAGTCTTTCTTTCTCTCTCAATTCCTCTTTTTTTTATTTTCTCTTTTGAAAATCTTACACATGTATACAGTGCTTCTTGATTGTCTTCCCTTCCTGTGCATCCTTTTTCTAACTCCCTCCCACAACACATCTCCTTCCCCATTTCATGTCTTCTCTTTATAAGCCCATGAGCCCAGCCAGTACTGTCCATGTACTGATGGATATGAAGTCATCCACCAATGGCTGTCCCCCCCCCCCGCCCCCTCCAAAAGTGACTCTCTCACTGTCAGCAGCCATTAATGGTCCTCTTGAGATGATGAGAAATTAACCTAACAGGAAGAAACCACAAACACTGCTCTGCCTTATACTTGGGGAAAAGTTTTATTTGAGCCCTACCAAGACTTCCACAAGGTGGCTGTCCTCAAGGTCGGACACAAAATCCAAATTAATTTGGAGAGAATCTTCTTTGTGTAATCATGAGAGTGGTGTCTAGAGGTGTTTTTCATCTCAAAGGTGAAGCATCCCCACTGTTGGTAGACATGGTTTCTTTCCTGTCTTTCTGGGAGACACCCTTTGCTTGCATCTGTTTTTGAACTGAAGGTGGAGTTTGATTGACAAGGTGAGATAAGGACAGTTATAAATGGGTGAATAGTTAATCCCTGAAATCGATACTAGTACAGTTTGAGGATCCCACAAGACATCATTTTAATAATCCCAAAGTGTTTTTTAGAACAATGCAAAATACAAATGTACAACATACATTTCATGCTTTTTCATAGTTCAAACATTTTACAGTTAAAGGTAGAAACACATGCACAAACCCAAACTTACAGGTCTAACAAAGAATTTCCACTGAGCAGCCTGTATTGTCAAGACATCTCATGGAGAGATACACCTAGACTAGTGGACAGGAGGGAGACACCCAACTAAAGAAAGTGGCTAATGTAGTGAAATGGAAAACATTTTAGGGCAGGGCAGTGGGAAGGAGGATTCCATTCCCACTGGTCCAGTGTACAAAGGCACTTACGCTTTTAGAGTTTCTTTCAAATACTGGAGATGCTTACAAACTTCTTCTCTAAATCATGATTTTAAATGCTTGCAATACATAGGATTTCTGAGAAAATTAATTTTATTGAGAAGCCATTGGCAAGACCCTTAAAAAATGCAAGTTTGCAATGGCGTGTATTACTATTGCCCTGGAAAATAGCATGCATTTGTACTTCCCCCATTTTCAGATATCAAAGCATACTTGTGAGATTCCAGACATTTTCATAATATTCTAAGGAGGCACAACAATTTCTGAGGCTTCTGTTGTCAACAATCACAATCCTGCCTGGCTTATTGTCTGCTTTCATAACTGGATGTAAATCTTACCTAGAGGTGAGCAGGTCAGATCGAGGTTAGTGGCAATAAAGAAGCATTTTTTTCCACGGTTCAATTTCACAGCCCCTGAGGTCTCTCATGGGACTTCTTGCTAACGAAGTCTAGTCTTAGTTTCTTTACTTCTCCCCAGGCTCTACTGGCGATGTTGGAGAGAAGCTCAGCCCAGCTTAGCCTCTTGAGGACTCTTCTTTCTGTGAAGCCTACCTACGCAGGCGCTGCTCCAGCCTGCGGTCCATTTTTCAAGGACAGTCGGTGTCCACAGGGACATTTGCCATGGTCTGGTGGTGCTGGGGACGAAATGGAAAACCCACCCTCTTCAGAGGAGATGGAACTTCAGGATGGAACTGGGCCGTGTGTTCCAAATGGCTGCCATGAGGATCTCCAAACGTCTCATGCAGCTTGCTTCTTGTGTTGATCTGCCAGCACATCCCTAAGACTTTAAAGCTGATGCTGGGATAATGGCGGTCCATATGACACCTGGGTTATGGCGAGGAGTAGACTGATAGCTGACTATACTATTTCTAGGTGGGTCTGTGGCAGTGTCTCAGGAAGAGAGCAACCTTTGTGCCTATTGGCTGAGCATGGATCACCCTCCCCTTGTGGGTGAGTGCCAGCCAATCTTATCGAACAAATCGATAAAGTGGACAGAGGGCAAATTTCTGTGTGTTTGGGATCTCCATCTTCTTCTGCTCTTGGATATTGACTCTACTCTTCCTTGGACTGCAGGCTCCGAACAAACACGATCCTACTGCTTCTTACTGGCGTGGGGGACTTCCAGTTTGAACCAGAACGACATCATTAGCTTTCGTGTTCTCCAAACTGTACACAAGAGATTGTGGACCTTCTCAGCCTCTGTCATCATCTGAGTCAGTGTTTCATGGTAACTATCCTTTGGTCTTTCTAGATGTAGCCTATTGGCCCAGTGTCTTTGGAGAACCCCGACTTGTAGGTGTACAGGCTGTAAAGACAGACAGTTTGAGTGTAAAAACAGTGCTGGCGACCACATGCCTGTGGCTTTAGACGAGGGTGTGTTTCTTTTTTTTCCAGGCTTTTTCATTGATAAAATGAGTAGATTTCAGTCCATACTATAGGAAGCTATATGAGACTCTCAGGTCTTTAAAAAATATTGGTAACCTAGAGCATGCTTGACTGCTATTATCAGTTTTGAAGAAGATGCAGGGAAAGGTGTTCTATTGGTTAAGTACCGATCCTAACAACTTCTACTAATGATTTTAAGTTTCTGGTCTTCTGCATGAGTAGGTAAGCCACATCCCTGACAAGTAATATCTATTTAAGCAGGATACAAGTAACTAGAGAGCTAAACCATGCCCATTTGTGGGGACAAACTATATTTGATTTCTCATATGCATACACTGCTATGGTCAGCAGGGTACTGAAACTATTAGCTACCAAGTAACACTGTAGAAAGTGACTTTTAACAAGCCCTAAATGATTAAATATTAGTGATTTCCTGTAATGTAACCTAATACTTGCACCATAGCTGTTAAACAGCCTTTACCTTCTACTGCCCATCTCCCTAGATTCCCTAGAAATTCCAAATCAATAAGACCTAAGGGATCTGGCTGTGGGGCCAAAACTGTTTATTTCCTTATTAAGGGGAAGGTTTTGAAAGAGTCTATTGGTTGTTCGTTGTCTTGTGTTAATGCTGAGTCTGGGCAGAGTCCTCTTATGATTTGGAAGCAGTGTTCTCAATCTGCCATTTTTATTAAAGTAAGATTCAAAGCCGACTTTGAAACATGGAGTCACTCAGGATACTTCTTAAAACCTCTGTGTTGTGTCCCTAGAAAATTCTAAGCGTCTCTTATTTGAAATGTATGAATTACTGCCCAGTCCTCTTAGGAGGAGCACAGAATGAGGACTGATTCAGCGGAAGCCCTAAGAGGATTAGCAGCAGGCACCTGGCTCCAAATGCCTACCAGCTGTGCGGAGCCTCTTTGGATGGTCAAGTCCCAGTGTCCCAGCTAGGGGGAAGAGACTGAACAGGGAATCCTGTCATAGTGTTATTTCCAGGCACTGTGGTGGGTCATCTCATACACACGAATGACCTGACAGTCAATGTGGGGGAGCAGAACACAAAAGAGTAATTATTTTGGTTTTTAAGACACTCTAGGATTTGGCTCTGCTCCCTGCTCTCATCTCCAGCAGGTCCTCTCAGCAGCTTTCCCCCTCTTCCTCTTAACCCCGCCCGAAGTTCCTTCTCCTTCCACTGTTTGCTCCTGAGATAAACAACCCAGCTGCAATTCCAATCCTTTTAAAGTCATCTATAGCATAGCCTACAACCCGAGGGTGGCGAGACCACCAAACGGACTTCTTTCATATGGGACACACGCATCAAAACTTCCTTCTTTGAAAAGTTACCACTGTAGGGGGAAGAGGATTGATAAAGACAGATATAAATCAAGGCCTTGTGGAGAAATGAGTGCTTCTGGGAAATACTGTTTATCATTCATAAAGCCAACATTTGTTTGCCAGTAGTAGTCTAGGTAGTGGAGAAGTAGTCCCTGAATTCCAAGAAACAATCCAAAAGCTAGAACTTCCTCTTCATTTAAAAAACACAATGGGGTCTTTCTCTGTGCCGCTCTGACTGGCTTGGACTTGTTATACAGACCAGGCTGGTCTTAAACTCAAGGATCTTTCATGTGTCACCATAGAAGGCATGGCACATATTTTTACAATTTTTTTTTCTTGAGGCGGGGTCTCATTATGCAACCTTGGCTAGCCTGGCACTCTCTTTGTAGACCAGGCTGGCCCTGAACTTACAGATCTCCTTCTACCTCTGCTTCCCAAGTTCTAGGTTTAAAAAGGTGTGCCGCCATAGCCAGCATGAAGCATGACTTTTCTAGTATTGTTGTTTGCTGTTGTGGAGGAGAGAGGTCCTGTATTCAAAAGCAGGTAAGAACCAGATATATTTGTCCTGCTGGAAATTTCCCTCCACCAGATGAAGAACTGTCACCCTTACTGTCTCTCCCACCAGGTATACACCAGTATGAAAGACAAGGATCATAAAAGCAAGCAGCAGACAAGAACCAAGGGAGCATGCCTCTCTTCTCTTCTTGTTACTCAAGACACAGCGAGTCTTCCTGTATCTCCAGGGACACAGATGACAGCACCAGGCATTTGTCACTGGGCCACAAAGGCGGTGCATCTGCAAAAAAGGCCACCCACTTGGAGAAGCCTGCTTAATTTACCAGCCAACATGCAAAGATAAGGAAAGGGCCAGACTGAACTCAGTAGCAAACTCGTGCTCAGAGAAGTAAGGGCAGGTGACTCCAGAGGCACAGACAGTTACCAGAGGCTGCTAGTTGCAACTTCCTAAAGTGTACAATTTGCTTCTTGTTTTCTTTCTGGCTTGGGGCTAGCCTCGTTCAGGGGAATTATAACACTCCTTTGCTGAAGGGAGAAGAAAAGCCTTGGCTTAGTTTTTGGAAGCATAATAATTTTATTAACGTGACTGGTTTTGAATCTTACAGCCCCCGACTGCAAGTGGGGTTCTTCGGGTTTCGCCTAATTTTGCGCCCATTTCATGAAGTATATTTTATGATGCATATAAACAAGCAGTTTCTTTCTTACTGAAAGGTGAATAACTGGTGTTTGTGGCTATGTGGATTCCTTACATGTGAAGTATTTTTAAAGACTTTGGGTCTAAAGATATTTCAGGTTTGAAATGCTAATGCAAAGTTGGCATTTGGGTGAGTATGATAGTTAAAAAGAATTGCACATATTAATGTAGTAATTCCTAATTAGCAAAATGACTTTCAAATAAGCCATTGAGGTAGGTGTCTAAGGAGCAATATCTCTAATTGCCCTAAGATAAACTACAAACAGAACCCACAGCAGGGTAACAGATAGCAATAAAATTTGTCCATAAAACAGATATTGCCTCACCTCTTTGGGCTCTGCTCTCTTGTCAGAGTGCTGCAAGCAGAGTTTTAAAGGAGAATTATTTAAAAGACACCGAGGCAAGCTGGAGCACATCTTCGCTTATGTAAAATGTGGTGGAATATTTTATTAATCCTTCAAAGCTAATCATAAAGGAACGGAAAATATTTAGGCAAAAGTTGCCTCCTTTGAAGACTTACTTACGTGTCGACAAGAAGCCGGCCAGGATTATCAGCCTTCGGATCAAACACATCTTGTGCTTGTTTTTCATGTGAACACTGTGTACCAGCTAACTGTGATTACCATCTAATTAGGCCAGACTTTGCTGGAAGTTAGTAAACACTTTCATCACAGATGTATTCTTGGTCTCCTCTGTCATGTTTATTCTGAAACAGTTTTTAATAGTAAATCCACCAAACTCTGAAATTGTCTATTAGGTGATTTCTAAATCTTACTCTGATGTCAGTGGATGGGAATTGCCATGGTCATATCTTATAGCAAGACTAAGGGTGGGGCCCACTAGTGTTGTTGGGGTATCTGTCCTGCCTGGTTCCCACAGTCGTTAAGTCCCAAAGAATCACACAGAAGTCTACATTAGTTATAAACTGATTGGCCTAGTATCTCAGGCTTCTTATTAACTCTTACAACCTATATTAGCCCATTATTCTTATTTGTGTTAGCCACATGGCTCAGTACCTTTTTCAGTGAGGCAGTCACAACTTGCTTCTTCTATGTCTGGGCCAGGACTGCGAAGGAATGGGCTTTCTTCTTCCCAGAATTCTCCTGTTCTCATTGACCCGCCTCTACTACCTGTCTGGTGGTCTCACCTATACTTCCTGCTTGGTTATTGACCAATCAGCATTTATTTAAAATATAATTGATAGAATACAGACAATTGTCCCACACCACACTAGCCTATTTTGGTTACTTTTCCTGAAGCCACAGAGTGAGGACTAAGTCACATAAAATGGGTAAATGGGTAGAACGGTGGGTGGAAAATTTGGCCTCTCAGTGTCATGCTGACAAATGGGCACATGGGCCAACTTGATTCTATTACCAACTATCCTAAACTTTTAACTCAGGTTAATTATTTGATTACTTACTTATTCATGCTGGAAGTGTTACATTGACAGGCCATAGATATCTGTCACCAGAGATCATCTTGAAGTGACATAAAAAAATGAACTCCACCTAGAACAAAGTTGAGGAAAGACAAAACTGAATTCTGAAAACATTTGAATCCAGGTACCTGCTATTCCCAAATCCAGTGATTATTCAAGACATCTCCAAAATATGAGACTGTTGTTTGCTCAAGACCTAGTTTGAGTTATTTCCATCATTTGAAACCCGAGTCATGGTGAGTACAAAAAATTCAGTGCTTTTCTAGGCAGCTCCAAGAGCAAACTTAGTTTTACTAGAGATCCTAAGTGCAGTATTTTTAGATCCCTCCAAAGGAGGAGCCCGCTCTGCTAAGGTGGGGGCCTACAGTTCAGAAGCTAGACTTGCTAATTCATTAGGAATATTTACCAAAAACATGACCAAAGAATTAAAAAATTGTGTATGTGGTTGGTATATGGTTGTATGCCTTCAACTGTGGGTGAGTGGGTGTGTGGATGAATGCACATGTGTGTGCACATGCATATAGACACCATTGGTTGACATTGGCTGTCTTCCTTGCTTGCACTCCACTTTGGTTTTTGAGACACGGTCTCTCACTAAATCTGGAGATCATAGATTTGTCAAGACTAACTGATGAGTGAGCTCCAAGGATTCCTTCTGTTTCTACCTCCCCAGTGCTGGGATACAGGGTTGCCACCACAACTGACTTTCTCTGTGGGCGCTGGAAATCTGAACTTAGGTATGTACACTTGAAGAGCAGACAGTTTACCATCTAAGCCACCTCCCCAGCACCCCCCCTCCTGAGGAATTTCAGACTCTATTTACACATGATTTCTACTTCAGATGGGCACTGTATCTATACAGGCTTTCTTCGAGGCAGAGGTAGTCTATTCTGTTTGTGAGTATACTTACAAATTAATTCAGAGAGTGACTTACCCTCACCTTTCTCACTTGGAAGTTATAAATATATCTTAGTTGACCAAGGCATGTCTCAATGGCTCCTCTGAGAATAAGTTGCAATCATCAGGCTCCCTTCAGCTCTTTTCCATTAGCTCCCAGACTCTCTGACCTTACTGGATGACCTTCAGTTTCTACACTTGATCAACATCAACATTTATCTTGTTTTCACTTTGAATCCTCAGTCTTTGGGCTTCTTCTTTCCAAGCCCTAATCCAAGTTCACATCTCTACTTCTAGACTGGGTCTGCTTCATTGACATTCTTATGGTCCAGTCCTCCTGTATTGGCCTATAATCCAGGATGCAACCTTCTCTTATGAGAACCTTAAAAAGATGTCCTGGACTCCCCAGTGTAATGTCCGTTATCTCTAGGATATGACATTATAGGGTGCTAGTGGTACATTGTATGTGTGTGTGTGTACATAATCATATGAATCAGATATCTTATATTATCCACTATATTATGAAATTGTGTGTTTTTCCCAAAGAGATCTCTGGAACCCAAAATTTCAATGATTCAGTCCTGTCTGGTGTCCTCATTTTAAAAAATGCTGAACTAGTTGGGAGAAGAAAGATAAAAATTCTTTCATTAGTAATGCCCATATTTGAGAAGACGAAGTAAAACAGTATCACCGTATTTAACTCCATGGGAATTTCTCCTAAATTCCTCTGTGCATGCAGAACTGCGGGCTGGTGAATCAACTCAGCCTCAGCAAAAAGAGGGGAATCCTGACAAGTGTCTGTGGATTGAGGTCATCAGCATCCTGATGGAGAATCTCAGAGGATGGTGTGCATAGTTTAACACAGGAACGGATGCTGTATGCTGGCCCAGGCCATAGAAGGAAGGGCTTTATCCCATGGTTTGCTACAGAGAAACTTTCCCACACTTCCCTAGGCCTTTTCACCTCATCACATCACTTATTAAGGCATGAACAAGAGACAGAGGGCCCTCACTGATGTAGACAACCATCCTATAATCTCATGGGAAAACAGAAGTTGTGTTTGACAGGCGAGAAGGGAATTGAGCCTGAGTGTTTCTTGACATCTTCCAGTCACCATGTTATCCAACCCTTATCAGGATGCCTAGATAGGCCAGCCATGCACACTCTTTGTTGATGAAAACCCTTGGATCAAGAAACCTAAGTACCAAAGATGCTGAGTTCATTTCATTTTTCCTGCAGGGCTGGGGATCAACCCAGGGCCTCTGTATGCTAAGCAAACTCTCATTATTAATCTCATAGAATGTGTTTATTAGAATTCTTTTGTGTAATCAGGTTGTGAATAAAGGAGAATAAACAGAGCAAAGAAAAGAGGAAAATGAAAATATTTCTCAGCTAAAGAATGGAAAAGCTAAGAGTCTGAGACAGGTACCTGTTGTATGAGGCCCCTTGTTCCTGGCTGCTCAGCCTTGAAATAACCACAAAGAAACTGTATTAATTAAATCACGGCTTGGCCATTAGCTCAAACTTCTTTTTGGCTAACTCTTACATCTTAATATCTACTCATCTGTGTACTGCCACGAGGCTGTGGCTTACTGGATAAAGTTCTGGCATCTGTCTCCAGAGGTTTCTCCTCACTTTGCCTTCCTTCTATTCCCAGAATTCAGTTTAGTTTTCCCCACATGGCTCTGTTCTACCCTATCAGGCCAAGCCAGTTTATTAACCAATGGTATTCATAGCATACAGAGGGGAATCCCACATCAGGTACCCAAAACACCAGAAATAAACTTTTCTTATTTCAAATCACACTTGAGAGCCAGCTCTCTGAGTGTAAAGGAGCTAGGATTACTCTTTCTTCTTGATCAGGGATAAAAGCCCCTTCACTGAGAATTCCCTTGAAGCCTTTCAGCTGATACTACACGGATGCAGAGATTCTTGTGTCTCTAGGCCAAGATCATAAAGCCCGTTTCAGGTCCAGGAGCTGATAACAGAGAGCTACATTGGAGAGTCACTTTCTACTTTGTGACAGCAGCTACTATCTGATGCCATCAGTGCCTCAAAATAATTCTCTGGAGTTACGTGTTATTGTCATTGTATAGACGAGGCACACATGATTCAGGGAGAGGCAATGGATAAACCAGAGCCCTGCAGTTTGTAATATCAAATCTAAGGCTGACTGTGGAGCTCCGACATCCAGGCCACCCCATGCACCCCTGGGCTGGTCCTCATATTCCCCACCTTTTCCAGCCTAGGGGGTACTTCCTCTAAATTCACAATCACTTTTCCTTATTGACATCTTTCTGGGCAGGCAGCTTCTGGCCTTCCTTATCAGTCTGTGGGTTTTAGGTTTCTCATTCCCTGAAAAGGGCTTTATTTCTTGGCCCCTAATTGGCTTCCTTGTCCACTCCCATTTCTTCCTTACTCACTAGGTTTCCTGTTGGTTTTGAGTTATGAACACCCATCACCCTCTGGAGTCAGTTTCTGTATTTGCTTCAAAGGCAACGTGAGTGAATGAATTCTTTGCAGTGGCGAATTTAATGAATCATTCCATCTTGAGTCATTCCCAAGAAATGAGATGACACTATAGCTCAGGCATGCTTCATCCTAACTGACATGAGCTAAGAGTAAATAAGGACTTTTTTTATAATTTATTTTTTATACGTGGACTTGCCTAGGGATATTTGTGTACATGTGTATGGGAACGTGTGTGTGTTGGGGACTCTTTGCATTTGAGTGCAGGTACCCATGGAAGCTAGGAGAGAGAGCTTTGGATCTCTTGGAGTTGGTGTGACAAGGGTTGTGAGCCACCCAACATGGGTTCTGGAACCCAAATTCTGATCCTCTGCCAGCACAGTATACACTGTTAACTCCCGAGCCATCTCTCCAGCCCCCTGTCTTGTCTGTTGTAACAAGCTGGTGCTGGTTTTCTTTTTTCAGGTGAAAATGATACTTGGAAGCCAGGAAGATGAAAACAAGCCAACAAACCACATAGTGAGGGATGCACCCGCATAATTTCACTAACAGTACTGAGAGTTGATGAGGGGAAAAAACCCCTAATAGTTGGATTTGACACAGACCTAAATTGTTAATATGTAGAAGGCATTAGAAGGAGACACTTTTAAGCGAGATACAGTGTTGAAGGGTTGCTAAGTGAGGAATGACATCCACAAAGTTGAAGCACAGGGTATTCCATTCTCATGCTGAATGTGTGTGTGTGCCGGAGAAAATATTGAAGGGACCAGACACCTTTATATGCACATTCTAAGTGCTATTTCACAGTTTCCTTTCAGGGCGTGTTGGTACCTGGAGCAGGGCCATGCACAGTGCAATCATTCTGAATTTGCATCCACTCAGGAAGTGGTTTTAACGTCTTTGTTTGCCTTTCCTTCTCTTGGACTCTGTGGTTTACACACGATTACACCTTTGCACATTTGCATACTGTAGCTCAGCTGGGGAGGCTCCCGAACCCCTCTGTCTGGTCCAAAGTGAAACTTGGAGGAAGAGTGGATATTAACAAATCATTGTTAGGGCAAAGGGCACGAGCAAGCTGAGCTGCCACCTCTTGCCATGTACAATGTTTCTTCATCAAGGCTTCTGGTCTCTGTGTGTTTGGCAAGGTTGAGACAAACAGAGGTCAGAGGTCAACCTCAGTTTCTGCTTCAAAGGAAATCATGGGCACAGTAGCCACATACTTACTTTAGTGGGCAAAATATAAACACATTTATAACTACTACCTTGCTTTAATCCTTTCAGTTACCCAGAGAGGAAGGTGATGTTATCGTATTTGATGGGGAGAGAGGGATGAATACATGAAAGAGACAATGAGCTCAAAGCTGCACTGTCTGTGAATGACAGGGTCTCAATTAAAGCACAGATTTGCCCCTCCATAAAGCAAGGGCTTTTGTTAATCTACCCAACATTTAAAAAAAATCATTCAATTATTTTAATGTGTATGATGTGTGTGTTCCTCGGTGTACATATTTATGTGCAGAAGCAGGAGAAGATCCAGGTCTTCTGCACGAGCCGTAAGCACTCTTAACCTCTGAGCCATCTCTCCAGCTCCGACACAGCATCATTTAAAGCATGTGATATTGAGAGGGTAAGGATGAGGTTGGGGTCCCAATGACATATTCTCCCCACCCTCTCTTCCTATCTCTCGTGTGTATGGTGTGCACATGTATATGGAGGACAGCAGTTCAGAAGATAGCCATTCTGTAGCAAAAACAATGCAGCAGGGGACTGTGGACACCTAGGAGCTGAGAGGAACACTTGCCTGGTGGCCAGCATGAAAATGGGATTTCAGTCTTTTGGTCACTGAGAACTCAGCTCCCAACTGGTGATCTTGGAAGAAGACCAGTGACTCTTTGCTTGGCCCCCTTCCCTCCACTCAGTAGCTCCACCAAACGCTTTGATGTTTGTGTGATGACTGAAGCAGAGAAGCCAGCCATGCAGTGCTGGATGTGATACACTGTGCGGCGGTCAGCAGCTACTGTTTACGCTGACCCATCTGCGGGAATCTGTTATTAGTGATAGAAAATTAATATGCCTTCTAACCACCAAAGACTCTAAAGCTGAGCGGGTCGGTCCTGCCTAGCTACTGGGTTCTCTGCCTGATCTCTATTTGCAAATGGACCACAGGCTTTATGTTTTAAGTTCAGGTTACTATTTTTTCCAATTAATTTTTTAAGGTAGTACGCAAAGTAATGGGTTTCAGTATAACAGGGACCTGGACTTTTTAATCCCACCATCACCTTTGTTTTTCCTTCTTCCTCTTTCATTTCTTGCACTTTGCACATTGGTCTCTTTGCTTATCCTCCATCATCTTGCTAGGTCTACCCCAACAAAGGCCTCTGCAGGTCTCTGCTTTTGCTCCCTTCTGTCTTCATAGCCTCAAGGCTTCTCTTTGCCTGCAAGTTTTCTCTCATATGTCATTTTCTCAGGAAGGGCTTTTTACAATTACAACCTCACTTTTCTCCCCTCCCTTCTTCTGTTTCTTTACAGTTCTTATTACTTGCCCACATCTGTCTGTCTGTCTGTCTGTCTGTCTGTCTCTCTCTCTCTCTCTCTCTCTATGTATGTATGTACATAAAATTTAAAAAAACATAACATGAACTTAAAAAGATTGTGCCGCTATTGGGAGAGGGGAAGAAAGGGAAAAAATTATATCCCTCTCCCAACCGTGGCAATGTCATTGGGAAGGGTAGGGAACTTTGTCTGGAGCATTAGCTTCTGAATGCCCAGCTCCTAAAATGGTATGCAGTAATAGCTATTGAATAAACAGAGCATAGACTAGTTAATTCTGACAGCCTTCCCAGAATGCCACTTTATCCCTTTTATTTTTTAACACTGTGCCTAAAGCCTGAAATCTCAGGTAAGGTGGGACTTGGCTTGGGTGCAGCTTGTCTCTTTGGCCACAGCAGGATAGCACAGCTCTCTTCCTAGCACCCCAGGGAAAGTTTTACAGAGGAACTGGATATGCCAGGACCTAGCCAGTGGCTAATAGAGTGCTAAGGTCAGGGCGTGGTCCATACCTGAACCCAGGCTTGTGTCATACTATAGTGACCAACTTAGAGTCTCAGGGAAACAAACCTAGAGAATGTGTTTGTATAGAATGAGAAGAAAACTTGCATCAGCATCTGAGCCAATTGGAAGTCTCAGAGCCTGGGAATAGGGCATCTCACAGAACAAGAAGGCAGTCAGGATTTCCAGGGGGAGAGCCTTTTTTGGTTACGCATATTGCCACGTCCTATTAAGCCTTTTGTCATCTGTCTGACCTTTTCCCCTACCAGAGCCACTGTGGATGGCGTCACAGGCCCAGTGGGTCTGTCTTCTGACTTCCTGCTTATCTGGAAAGAGGTGAAAGGGTACTGTCATTGCTTCCAGGCCTGCAGTGTGGGGCACAGGCTGTTCTGCTGTGCAGGGCGAGGGGTTGGGATCCCAGGCCCAGTCCCAGTTCAGGTCACTGTGCTCGCACTGAACTTCAGCTTACTGCCTCGAGGCTCAAACATGCACCACAGAACTGGGAAAGGGCCTCCTGACCGGCAGATACAAATTGGCTGGCTTGTTTTTAGAGTGCAGACTACAAGTTGGAAATTAGTAGAAAGGGAAAACAGCAAAGCTTTCCAGATAAAGTGTTTAACAGTATTTAACAGCTTCCCTTTCAACCTCTGTCTGTTTGATTTGAACATTGAGAAATTCTAGTTCTGTATAGTTTCAAACTCATTACCAGCTTGCCCTCACTATAGCCTAGCCACCTCCGTGTGCAGCTATAAGATTTCTTGTTCAATGATGGGAAATGTACTTCTGATCTAGATCCGTCTGGGAGGCATAGATCAAACTTCACAGCACTGAGTCTTTTCAAAATAGTTATTGTTTAAGTTACTTATTCTGCTTTTATATACTGAGTTTATTGGCTTGTTAGATTCTTATGTTTCTTACATTTTGCTGTTGGTTTCGGCCATATAATATTATATTTAGAATTTTTAATTCCATGACTGGGTTTCTCTCTTTCTCCATGTCTCTCTCTCTCTCTAAATGTACTTGTTACTGGACGTGAGAGCATTTGTGTGTAAATAGAGGCCAAAGTTAATGGTGAGTGTCTTCCCCAACCCGCCCCCCCCACTTATTTTTTGAGATAGGGGTCTCTCACTGAATTTGAAGCTAATTAATCCTGCTAGGTTGCCTGGCTGATGAGTCTCAGGGGTTTCCTATATCCACTCTCTGTCAGTGCCAGGGCTGCAGGAGAACGCAACCACCATGCTTTCTATGAACTTAAGTCCTCATGCTTGAACAAAGGCCCTCTGCAGTTCTAGGCATCTCCCCAGTCACACCAGAGCCAATCAAAATAGTGGATATTAGTTGTGAAGAGTTAATCTTTGAATAGTGATAATAACAGTAGTAGTAGTAGTAATAATAATAACTATCCTAATGCAATCATTTGGGGGAAATTTATCATGTGATGTGGACATTGCTAGACACATCATTTAACCTTCCAAATCTCTGCTTGTTTTTCATATAAGCCAAGTGTGTGTAAGTTTAAAGAGTTCCCACTTTGAAATTAGGTGTATGGCTCTGACTGCCACCTATGGGAGGTGGTGGGTCCATTGCTTTATTTCCATGTAAAGTATGGATGATTATCCCTGTCTATTGGAGTCTTCTGAAACTAAAATGGATACAATGCTGTATAAGCATAAAAGATCAGGTATGGAGTTACAGTCTTCTCTTACTAGATAGTGGAACTCAACAATGACAATAAATCCATCCCATGTCACACAGATCAGAACTCCAAGTCTGCATGAATAGATGAGCAGGCATGAGAGATTAGGAGAAGCCCCTACTATCGGGGACTCGTGAGGACAATACCCATGTTTTGATTTGGATGGATAGCATGGATACTAATCATCGACAAATGGAAAGATGACAGAGCTTATGAAGATTCTGTCCTTCACTACATGCCCGGATCTCAGAGGTGCTGACCTCCAATTATCGTTCTTGAACATTCTGTGACTTCTGCCTTGGCTTGAGACTGAGTTGTGTGGGAGCTGGGAGGAGGAGAAGACAAGGTACAAAATGCTTTAGCATCTTAATGTAGGGGAGTGCAGGCTTGGTGGTGATTTTCCCACAAGATGTGCATCTATTTTGGAAGTCTCAGGGCTTCACTACTTTTTCAACCATGGGAGTCAATGTAGTTTTGGTTTACTGACTCACTGTCCCTGGAGAATTTTCTTCAGAATTTTAAATCAGAGAGGGGTGGGGGTGGAGAAGCAAACAAAGAAAAGAAAAAAAAAGTTCAGTGGTCTATTACAGAGATTTGGAAGTTAAAATAGAATGTTCTATTTTGTACCAATTAAATAAAGTATACATTTAAAATACTGAGGTTATTTAAAACATCATTTACAAAAGTTCAAACTTAAGGTTTTTTTTCCTCAGTGAATCCACTATTAATCTAATGGCAAGAGTTTTTTTTTTAAAAAAACAATTATTTGTTGCATTTAATAATAAATTGTGAAGTGACTGGAGAGAAAGAAAAAGAGGAAGGAGGAGAAGGAGGAGAAGGAGAAAGAGGAGGAAGAGAAGAAGAAGAAGAAGAAGAGGAAGAGGAAGAGGAAAAAGAAGAAGAGGAAGACAAAGACATAAATGACACAAGGATTTGTGAGCCCTTGAGCCTCTGCTGAGGACACCTGGTGCTCACTGTAGAGAGCCTTTCAGCTAGCAACTGCAACCAAAACATAGGAAACCTGGGACAGCAGGGGAGGTGTTCAAGAGAGAGGGACCAGAATCCTGGGAACTATTCATCGAAGCTCTTGCAAATGTCTCAGAATGGTCTGCTCAGAAGGCAGCGAACTATTTCCCCGTTGACTCCTACAAGGCTGTGGTTCTGAATGGCTCCTGTTGCATAGGGCCTTTCTGATTCCTCTCTGTGATGGCCAAACAGTTTTTGCAGAAGAATTGTCTTATGGTTTCAGAGAAACCCCCAATAAAAAAGAGAAGCTTTTGGCTTTGGGCCAAGATGAGGCCCTGTCAACTGGCACCTACGTGAGTCTAGTCAGAATAGGCCTCTTCAAGATGGAGGTGGGTGGTCCTTGGACTTCCCACAGGGCAGGGAACCCTGATTGCTCTTTGGGCTGACAAGGGAGGGGGACTTGACTGGGGGAGGGGGAAGGAAAGGGGAGGCGGTGGTGGGGAAGAGACAGAAATCTTTAATAAATAAATAAATAAACAAATAATAGAAAGGCATTGCTCAAGATACTATGCATAAACATTCTTCTCTCCAGATCTCTGTGAAAATCTGCTCTCTTATCTGTCATCCTGTTCCATTACTATTCTGCCCAATGTCCTCTGTAAACACAGGAGTGCTTTTCTTCAACAGCCTTGTACAGGAGTTGGCATGGTATCAGGACTGACTGACCTGATTGCCCAGATTGACTGTGCTGTGGTTTATTCTTCAGCAGGTTCCTTTTAAAAAGGAAAGGGAAGAAGGATCTTGAATCTTGGCAACATCTATTAATTCACTTGTCCCTCATTTCCCTTTACTTTTGAGCATGCTATCAGATTTCGTGAGGAGCCGCCCTTGCAATCAGGTGTGAGACTATGATGGCACAGGACTAATGCCTAAGGGGTGGAAAGGACACAGGCTACGGTGCATCAAGTGCCTTCCCTCACTGTCCCTTTACCCTGACTACTGCTTGTAGGGAATCCAGTGAGAAGGAGAGACCCAGGTTCCTGGTTCACATGGTAGAAGGCACCGGACAAACACCCATGTTGATGTGTTAGATGAGCAGTAAAACACACACACACACACACAGACACACACACACACACACACTGAGGGGCAGGGAGACAAACCTCTCTATTGTGTTGAGCTACTATAGCTTGAAGATTGCTTGTTATATAGTAGTTAATTCACTTTCATGTGCTTCACATGGTTTGTGTATTTTAAAGAATTTCCAAAACTATCCTCATTTGCTCACGGAGAGTCATTTGACTACCCACTGGACTATCTGGGGAGCCAAGGAAGGTGGTGGTGACAACTCTAGGTTCCTAACTGAAGCACTCAGAGTGGTAAAGTGCTTAGTCAAAGTGAAGGGATGAATCAGAAGGGGAAGAAGAGGGCTGGCAGTTGTGGGCAACCTTCCTGGTGGCCTTCTCTCAAAAGCTCCATTAGTCCTAGGGGGAAATGGCTTGTCCCCATGATGAGTATGATGGATACTCAGTCCAGAAGGCAGATGGCGGAGATGGGTGAGTTCTATCATGGGCTTCCATACACAAAAGCCATGTAGTCAGAATCAAGAATGGGGAGACCCCATCCGAAGTGTTGAAGCAGGAAAGATGTTCCCCCAAAACATGGCAATTACAAACATTTATGGGGGGAAAGTGCAGCACAAAAGACTAATAATTACCAGTAGTGGCCAAACACTGAGCCACACCAGAGGCATTGGCAAGTCCATGTCTGGCACCCTAAGACCATGGCAGGGGGTACAGAAGAGGATTCTGACTGGGGGGAGAATTCATATGGACACGACCTGCTACATGTTTCAGCCTAGATGATCTTGGCCCCTTTTCTATCAAGAGGGAACCATGTTTGCAAAGAGTACACTGGGAGTATTTGTAAAGTGAGTCGCTTTGGTGAGATCTGCTTAGTTTTCTTATGCCAATCCTTTTCTGGGGGAAAGTTCATCTTGTAGACTCTGACAGATACTGACTCTCTATCTGCACTGCCTTCCTTTTGGATCCAAGATGAACCTTGGCATGCTTGAGGATTTATGGGATAGAACTCAGATGAAGCTTGACATGGGCACCAAACTGCACCTTGTACATGAGGTGACACCGGAAAAAGGTCTGGATTATGATCTATGATCAACAGAAAACAGCTCAGTGTTCTGGAGGCAGGGTGAGCAGATGGGAGCTATTGTCACGGTGTTGCTTTGGGAACAGTTCCTCTACAGGCACATCTAACTTGGTAGGGAGCACTGTCTGAAACAAGCACCTGCTGAGATTTGGAATTAGTGACAATACATAAGACATGTTTTCCTTCCTTGACCAAGTATCCGTTGGGTGCTTGTTGCTGTTCCAGGCTTCTCACTTGTCTCTGGGCTATGGTGAATGACACCCATCCTCTTTGACCTTTAAGAGTGCAAGACCTCTGACATGTGAGGTAATACAGCAAATGCCCAGTGGTGATAAAGAAATAACTAGGTTAATTGAATGGAGTGGGATTAAGTGCAGATGTGGGCAGGGCTTCTAGGTAAAACCCGATGATAAGGAGCCAGCCATTAAAGGAGTGGAGTATTTTTAGGCAGTGGGAATGACAACTGCAGAGGCCCTTGGGAGAGAAGAAATTGGCCTCTTCTGTGACTGGAACAGAGGCCAGAGATGTTGAAGCAATAAGGAGCCGGGTCAGAGAGCCCAAAAGTGAACTGGCCATTTAGAACATGATTTCTTCAATGCAGGGATGCTGATGGCATGTTGGTGGGGGTGGGTGGGGGACATTCTATACAAGAGATGGCATGCTGCTGGGAGTTGTCCTATACAGGAGAGAGTATCTAACACCTCTTGCTTCTGTAAGATGTCAGTTGTTTATACAGAAGGGACAGCAAAAAATTTGTTAGGAGTTGAGAACTATTGCTTGTGACCACAAGCCCAATGAGGGGAAGGTGGGACACTGAGCAAGGTCTCCAGAATATCAGACAAAGGGGGAGAAGAACATTGCAAAAGAAATTCTGTGTGCCGACTTGGCTAGGCCACATTGATATACAACTACTTAGATTTTCCACCAAACCTTATTCTGGATGTTCCAGTGCAGGTAATTTTGAGATAGGATACCATTTAAATCAGTTGACTTGGAAAACAAAGCAAAAGGAAATGGCAATAGGAACAAGACAAAAGAGGATTTGGGGTGAAATAGATTGCCCACCATAGTGTGCAAGGTCTTATCTGTCCAACAGAAGATACAATAGAAAAGATATGAAAACAAAAACAGTTAAATGCAATAATGAAAACATCTCAAGGCATGCAAGTTGAATTTAACAAAGAAATAGAATTACTAAAGAAATTCCAAACTGAAATAAAACTTGAAATGAAAAACTTAGGATGTTGAACAAAAGCTACCTAGGCAGGCCTCCCCAATGTGTTACAAGGCATGGAAGGGAGATTCTCAGGTTGTGAAGACAAGGAAGAAGAAATGAATAGCTCAGTCAAAGAAAATGGGATACCTAAAAAAATTCCAAACACAAAGCATCCTGGAAATCTGGGCTACTATGAAAAGGCCAAAGGTCAGGATACAAGATTAACATACAAAACTCTGCAACCTTCCTATATACAAATCACAAATATACTGAAAGGGAAACCAGAAAAACGTTACCTTTTACAATAGCCTTAAAAAGAAAACAAAACAACAAAAGAGTTTGTGATAACTCTAGCGAAGCAAGTACAATAAAAACCTCAAGACATTGAAGAAAGACATAGAAGAAGATACCAGAATATGGAAAGAACTCCCATGCTTATAGATCAATAGGATATGATTAATATTGTGCAAATGGAAATCCTACCAAAGGTAATCTATATATTCAATGCAATCCTCCACGATTCCAACATAATTCCTCACAGAAATTGAATAAATAATCAACTTCATGAGGGAACCCAGAAACAACAGGATTCTGAATAATGAAAGAGCAGCTGGAGGTCCCACCATTCCAATTTCAAGTTGTTTTTTTTATCAAGTTATAGAAATAAAAACAGCATGGTATAAGCATAAACCAGACATGTTTATCAGTGGGATAGAATTGAAGAGCCAGACATGATTCTGTTTACCTATGCACACCTTATTCTTGACAAAGAAGTCAAAAATACACACAGGAAAACAAAAACAAAACAAAAAACCAACATTTTCAACAAATGGCACTGTTCAAAATGTATGATTGCATGAAGAAGAGCGAAGGTAGATCCTTATCTATCACCTTGGACAACACTCAGCTCCAGATGGATCAAGCACCTTACCATAAGGCCAGATACACTCAATCAAAAGAATAGAAAGTGGGTAATAACTTTGTACTTATTGACACAGAAAAATGCTTTCTGAAGAGAACAATGTTAGCACGGGCACCAACATCAACCATTAGTAAATGGGAACCCATGAAGTCAAGAAGTTTCTATATTGTATAGAACACCATCAATCCAGGAAAACAGCAACCTACAGAATGGGAAAAAAAAAAACTTTGTCAATTGTATATTTGACAGAGGGTTAGTATGTAGCATATATAAAGAACCAAATAACTAAACATCAAAATCTCAAATGACTCAATTAAAAATGGGGTACAGATTGAAACAGATAGTCTCAAAAGATAATGCACAAATGACTGAGAAACAAAGAAATGTTCAACATCCTTAGTCATCAGGAAATGAAAATTAAAACTACTTTGAAATTTCACTTCATTCCAGTCAGAATGGCCAAGATGAATAAAACAGTTGAGAGTACATTCTGGCAAAGATGCAGGAAAGGGGGACACTTATTCATTGTTAGTGGGAGTGCATATTGGTACAGCCACTATGTAAATCAATGAGGTGGTCCCCTAGGAAGCTGGAAATAGATCTATCTCAGAACTCAGCTATACCACTCTTGGGCACATACTCAAAGGATTCTATATCCTATTACAGAGATACTGTTCATCCATATTTGTTGCTGCTCCATTCATAGTCGTCAGAAACTGGAAATTGCCTAGATATCTATCATTTGATGAATAGATAATGAAAATGTGATACACTTATACAATGGAATATTATTCAGCTGTCAAGAAAATGAAATTGTGAAATTTCAAAGTAAACGGATGAAACTAGAGAAATATCATCTTTAATGAGAAAACCTCAGAAGACAAACATCGTATTTTCTCTCATATATGTGGATATTAACTTTTTAAGCTTTTGACATGTGGCTATAATATGAACAATGTTACATGCATAGTAAGGGACCTGGGTGAGAGAGGAGTAGAGAATTTGTTCAGAAAGAAAAAAGTACGGTATTGTGCAAAGGGGAGATAAATGGGAGACTAGAAAAGGAGAATTATAGAAAGGGCTCATGGGAGCGAAGGGTAAAGGAGAAACAACTAACACTAACGGCTATAAGGGGAGACTGCCCGTTCATTTCCTGGCCACCAGGCCCAAATTATCACACACTGTTTGGCCGATGGCTCAGGCGTACTTCTAGCTAGCGTTTACATTTTAAATTAACCCATTTCTATTATTTTATAGTTTACCATAAAGCTTTTGGTTTACCAGTAAGGTTCTGGCGTTTTTTTTTTTCCCCTTTGGCAGCTACATGGTATCTTTTCAACTCTGCCTACTCTCTCTCTTTCTCTGTTTGGATATCATGCCTGGATTTACTCTGTAAGCCATTGGTCAAAACAACTTTATTCATTGAGCAATAAAAGCAACACATATACAGAAGGACATCCCATATCAAAAGGCCTTAAAAAAAAACCACACACATGGAAACCCATTACTGCAGAAGCTTTCTAAAACACATCCATTTATGAAAGGAGTCTAAGTGGAGTTTCCAAATAATAAGGGAGACAATGTTACAACCTGACATCCTAGCCACCAAGTTAAACCTCCAGTGCCAGAAATGGGTTACATTTTGTTCATGCATTGGCTGAAGGATTTGCACAGAGTGTTTCAAATGTGACAGACTATGGCTGGAGCTGTTGTTTCTTCTCTATAACATGACTGTAGAGCCCTGTTGAGGAAGTCAATATTTAATCATGTCATCAAGCATGGAGAAGTAGAGCTGGTGCCTAGAAGTTTCACACCTATCTACTAAGGTTCATGGTACTAGAAGGTACTCTGCACACTATTGGAAGAGAAAGGTATTTGTTAATGTCATCTAGCTACAAGCCTTAAGACCTACAGTGGTGACATGCCTATAAGATAGGGTGGTATCATGGTGACAAAAACATCATGGGAGTTGGTGTTTTTTTTTTTTTTTTATTGGCTTTAGCCTCCACTCTATGAGATGAAGCCCATACCTGACACTGCTAAATTGGTCAAGACAAGATTGGAAAGGTCATGGACATAGGGGAAAAATGAATTCTACTATTCTGCTAAAGACAAATGACACTAACACTGCTCCTAATGACATACCACCACTGCACCCATAGATCAGTGCATTGCTCAACCCACACCAGAGAAGCTTCTTTTGGATATAGATGGGAATTGATACAGAAACCAACAATGGTACAACGTGCAGAGTCATTCAATTCTAAATAGGAAGTCTTCATCAACAACCCCCTCTCTAAAGGGCTCAGAGACCTATGCAGAAGAGAAGGCAGAAAGATTGTAAAGAGTCAAAGATGATGAGTGACTCCAAGAAAGCAGTGTCTTCTAGACACAGCAGAACTGATACACATATCAACGCACAGAGACTGTGTCAGCACTTACAAGACTTGAACAGATTTAAGCCATATTAAGTCCTACCCTATCTAAGAAGCTATCTGCAAGTGATACCCACCAGCAAAGGGAAAATCAGTTTTTCTTTCCAATGTAGAAGAATCATTGGGTATATCAACCACACTCCAGGGCAGGTCCCATGTCCAAGAATAGTTGGTGAGCACAAAAACTCAATAATACTTATGTGCAATTTTTGCTTCTGACATTTTTTGTCTTATTCTTCCTTTACCTGTTTATTTTGGCTTTCACTTTTGTAGCTTTGTGGAATTTTTTGTTTCTTGTTATTTTGTTTTTGAGAGAGAGAGCATAAAGCTTGGGCAGTGAGGAGGATCTGAGAGGAGTTGGGTGAGGGGAAAACATAATCAAAATATACTGTATGCAAATTTAGATAATAAAAACCTAAATACAAATGGTTATTTTGGCTAATCTCCTACACCTTGGATCACATGATGAGGTGCTTATGTTGCCAAATGAACATACCTGACAGTTAATGAACAAATCAGAGACCTACCCAACATCCACATGACTCTTCAGAAGCTGAATCGTTCTACAAAGGAACTGAGCATGGGGTAAAGAAAAGATCTTCCCAACTTCCTGTCAGGAAAGTACACAGGTTTTATGGGGAGAGCAATGGGAGGAAGCTTCTTTTTATAGATGTTGGTTTTAGACAGAGTGCCAGTAATCATTACAGCACCCATCCAGACTTCGTCGTAAATGCACTGTGACCTGGCCTTCCGAGGAAGCTTGGCGGCTGTGCTTCCCGGGACACGTTACTGACCCAACCTGAAACCCTGCTTTAGGTTGAGTCAGCAGCGTATCCCATGACTTTTGGGAGATAGATTCTTTTATAGAAGACCATAAAGCAGAAGGCTCTTTCTGCATAGTGTTGGATTTCTCAGAAGTTGTGACCAAGGGATTAGATGAGGGGGAAAAGCCTGAGAGGCAGTGCTAACAGCTAGGAGGCCTGCATACCTTGGCTTAGTCACACCCTGTCAGGATTTGTGGAAAGCAGGCAAGGCCATGGGTAACTGAGAAGGCAATGTGTTGACTTTATCCTTTAGAAAAGCTCAAATTAAATGAATCCCTTTAAGAATTTGATTTTAATTCATGGTATAGACGGAACATACACAGACAATTGGACAGAAAGACAATCACTTTTTTTTTGGGTTTGCATTATTTCTGCCATGGCTTTAGTTATATAAGTAATAAAAGTTTTTCTTAAAAATTTTCTAATTAATAACCTAAATACACATTCTCAAGAAAGTGAAGGCATAAGTCACAAACAATCCCAACACCAGTTTGGAATTATGATTAGTAGAATGGTTATTTATTTAAAGGGGAAAACTTACAGATCACTGTCCCAGACAACAGCCCTCTGCACAATCAGGAAAGGAGCCTAGTTGCTGGGAGCAGAGCTAGAAGCCAGAGAGAAAAAAGAGGGAAGTGGCCACTTTTTTAAAGGGAGAGAGACCACACCCCAATGGGCTGGTATCTCAGTGGCTATTGGATGAAGGAGCAGAAGGAGCACCCACAAAAAGAAAGGGCTATGTTAAATACTACTACATAGATGTGATCTTTACTATTTTGATGTTTGAATGTTTATTGTTTTGATGTTTTCATAATTATTTGAGGTTCCCAGCACTGGTATCTACTTAGGACTAACCTTCCTTTTTCTTGGTAGTGGTGACCCCACTGGGTGCTGTTGAGTAATATTGTATTATTACCTCCAAACTTTCCTTTTTGAAGAATTATTTTTATTGAACTATTTATTTTTCTCTGCTCCCCTCCCATTCTCTCCCCTCCCCCTTCTATCCTCTCCCATGGACCCCATGCTTCCAATTTACTCAGGAGATCTTGTCTTTTCTACTTCCCATGTATATTAGATTCATGCATGTCTCTCTTAGGGTCCTCATTTTTGTCTAGGTTCTCTGGGATTGTGGTTTGTAGGCTGGTTTTTCTTTGCTTTATGTCTTAAAGCTAGTTATAAGTGACATATTGTATTTGTCTTTATGAGTCTGGGTTACCTCACTCAATATGATGTTTTCTAAATCCATCCATTTGCCCGCAAATTTCAAGATGGCATTATTTTTTTTTCTGCTGTGTATTACTCCATTGTGCAAATGTACCACATTTTCCTTATTCATTCTTTGGTTGATGGACATCTAGGTTGTTTTCAGGTTCTGGCTATGACAAATAATGTTGCTATGAACACATTTAAGGACATGTTCTTGTGGTATAATTGAGCATACTTTGGGTATATACCCAAAAGCAGTACTGCTGGGTATAACAGGAGGAGGACCCACTTTTTCATCCCAGCCACCCAGCTAGCTTAGCCCTGAAATAACCACACAGAAACTGTATTAATTAAATCACTGCTTGGCCCATTAGCTCTAACTTCTTATTGGCTAACTCATACATCTTAGTTTAACCCATTTCTATTAATCTGTGTATTGCCACACGGCAGTGGCTTACTGGCTAAGTTTTGGCAGCATGTCTTACTCTGGTGGCAGATCTATGGCATCTCTCTCTGACTCTGCTTTCTTCCTCTCAGCATTCAGATCTGTCTTCTCCTCCTACCTAAGTTTTGCCCTATCAGGCCAAGGCAGTTTCTTTATTAACCAATGAAAGCAACAAAAAGACAGAAGGACCTCCTACACCAGCTGGATCTTGAGGAAGGTTTTATCCTAATTTTCTGAGAATTTGCCATACTAATATCCAAATCAGCTGTACCATTTTACACTCCCACCAGCAATAGAGGAGTGTTCCCTTTACCCAACATCCTCTCCAGCATAAGTTGTCATCAGGGTTTTTGATCTTGGCTATTTTTACAGGTCTAAGATAAAATCTCAGAGTTGTTTTGATTTGCATTTTTCTGATGGCTAAAGATGTTGAGAATTTCCTTAAGTGTTTTCCAGTCACTTCGAATTCCTCTGTTGAGAGTTCCTCTGTTTAGGTCTGTACTCCATTTTTTATTAGAGTATTTGTTCTTTTGATGACCAATATCTTGAGTTCTTTGTATATTTTGGAGATAAGCCCTCAGTCCAATGTGGGGTTAATGAAGATCTTTTCACATTCTGTAGGCTACTGATTTGTCTTGTTGACCATGTCCTTTGCTTTACGAAAGTGTCTCAGTTTCAAGAGATCCCTTTTATTAATTGTTTCTCTCAGTGCTGTGCTACTGGGGTTATATTTAGCAAGTGGCCTCCTGTAGCAATGTGTTCAAATGTACTTTCCACTTTCTCTTCTATGAGGTTTAGTGTGGTTGTTTTTTAAAAAATATTTATTTATTTATTATGTATACAATATTATGTCTGCGTGTATGCCTGCAGGCCAGCAGAGGGCACCAGACCTCATTAAGGATGGTTGTGAGCCATCATGTGGTTGCTGGGAATTGAACTCAGGAACTTTGGAAGAGCAGGCAATGCTCTTAACCTCTGAGCCATCTCTCCAGCCCCCTAGTGTGGTTGGTTTTATATTAAGGTCTTTGATCCATTTGGACGTGAGTCCAAACTTTTCTTATGTGTTGATCTCAGCAGCATCAACACTACAGTGACACAACATCATGGTTGACAACTGCTTTTCCAGCTTATTTTACTGTCGGTGAGATATGACCACATTGGGTAGAGCAGCTTTGTATAACCCAGATATGTTTATTAAAACAGTTTATTTATATAGAAGGCATAGGCTTGCTAAGCATTATGCCCAAATTTTTACCTTTCATGAGGGATTTTTTTGTTTGTTGAAAACCCTTAGCTTCCTGCCACCATAATTTCCTTGTGAGTAGAAACATAGTAAAGTGTCCATTTTTAATATTTAAAGGCCAGAGGGAACACAATAAATAGATAGGAAGGATTCAATTAGAGTATTCTATAGGAATAGTGTAATTATAAATTAAGAAAATAAAGTCTGGTAGTTGACAAAGCAGCAGAATAGGTTTTTATATACATGTCTCAAGTACCACAGTGACTCAGGGCTCATGACATGAGGCAGTGTCTACACGGATGAAAGTAGATTCTTTTTAGCTCTCTAAGCAACAGATCTCTAAGTAGAATGGCAATCTGTTGAAGGCAACTGTGAAGATTGACTAAACAGGCTTGCTCCCATAGGGCGTGAGCTTGGCAGACCAAGAGCATAGTGTCAACACCTGCTTTGCATCATCTTGGGCCATCCTGCTGGATCATGACATGGCAAAGGGCACCATGGGCTGAGGCAGAGAGCATGTCTGTGGCAAAGACACTTGCAAAGTAAGTTGTCAACCTTTAATCCATAAGTCCATGAATGAATGACTATATCCATGAGAGCCATGAAGGTCTCACATGGTCCTAATTCTTAGTATCTTCCTAAGGCAGACTGAATTTCAGCATGAGCTATAGTGAGAGCATTCAAACCACAGCAATATAGAAACATAACCTGAAATATGGGGTCTCTGACATTAGGGAGGGCTTGGGGTCTCTGACATTAGGGAGGGCTTATGCTCCCCTAATCAGTTTCCAAATGATTAAGTCAGACCTGCCAGGACAGCCTCCTTATTGATTAACACAAAGTCCATTGATTAGAATCCTTGATTATACTTGCAAGATCCGCTCATAGCAAACAAACATTTTTGAAGTTACTGAGCCACCAAGAAGAGATCTGTATGTGCTCCTGTGTGATTGCCATCTCCTTTCATCCCTGCAACTTCCAGGGAATGGCATCTTGCATACAAGATATGGATAGCAGCCCTAAGAGAAAAATATATCAGAAACGGGATTCTGTGGACCACAGCTCAATTGAATCATGTTGAGAAAGCACAGGTCCATTACAGTAACAAGCTAAGGGCCCCATTTGAAAAGTATCTCTTCAGTGATGTATTTCTTAGCATTGCACAAACATTCTGGTCACTGTGGAGACAGGTGAGCAAACTTGAATGCTGATTGGTCAGCATGAGTTCACTCTCAGCATTTCCCCTGTCAGGTTCCAAGAGCAGAACATTTGTGAGTCCTGGTTCCCGTGGATTCAATTTCTGGGAGTTTCCTGGAGACGCTTCATACAGGAAGGTTTATTGGTGGGTGGTGCCAGGATATATTCTGAGGTTGAAATTGGGCTTTTTTTCTTCTTACCATTTTAGGCAAAACCAAACCAAAGTAAAAGCAATCAAACCAAGCGAAGGCTAACTAAACAGTTCCTGCAGCTAAAATTGAGAGTGACAAGGAGGTCATTGCTTCTTTTTTAAACAGGTAAAGGTTTTGAGTCTTCCCTTGCTGGCAAAAATGATTTGCTAATGCTGGAAGTACCAATGGCTGACCCAAGGACCAGCTAACTGTTTGTCTTGAGCAGGAATCGGCTGCTTCTTTGCTCTCGCCATGCACAGTTTTTCAGTAAGTATAAGTACATAAGATTTTCTAGAGATTAATTGTGTGTGTTTGTGTGTGTGTGTGTTTTTGTGTGTGTGTGTGTGTGTGTGTGTGTGAGAGAGAGAGAGAGAGAGAGAGAGAGAGAGACAGAGACAGAGAGAGAGACAGAGATTATGTGTTAGCAAAGACTCAGTGCAAGGTAGTGGCTCATGAAATTATGGAGAATGGATAATCCCAAGTCCTGAACTGGAGAAGATGGAGTCCTAGAAAGACTTGCTGCTTCAATTCATTCTAATGGTTGGAAACAACGGAGGTCTCAGCTACTGGTAGTCATGCAAGACAAGTGCCCTCTTAGCTGGCTTTTTGTTCTATTCCAATCTTCAACTAATTGGGTAAAGCTCACCCATGTTAGGCAAGATCATCTACTTAACTTTGATGTAAATATTAAACCAATCTGGAAATACCTAGAACAACACTTGTCTGAATATATGGGTACTTCTTGACCTAATCCAAATGGCATAGAAGTATCCACTATCACAAGTGTAGTTTGAACTTCGTGAAACTAGAAAAAAAAAAAAACATCCTGAGTGAGGTGACCCAGACTCAGAAAGACAAATATAGTATGTACTCACTCATAAGTGGATACCAGACATAAAGCATGGGATAACCAGCCTACAGTCCACAACCACAGAGAAGCTGGAACCCTCTTCCAGAAACAGATGGAAGCAGATACAGAGATCCATAACTAACCACTGGACCGAGCTCCCAGCAAAGAGAAAGACAAAAGATAATGTGAAGAAAGGGGTCAAGACTGTGATAAGGAAACCCACAGAATTGTGGAAGAGAAGTGACACCTGACTGACAACTGGGGAACCTGCATAGGACAGAACTAGGTCCCCTGAATACAGGTGAAAATGGTGTGGCTTAGACGATGTATAGGGCCACTAGCAGTAGAACCAGGATCTAACTCAAATTCATGAACTGACTTTGTAGAGCCCATTCTTAATGCAGAGATACCTTATTCAGTCTGGGCATGGGAAGGGAGAACCTTGGTCCTGTCTCAGTGTGGGGATGAGACAGTTATAGCAGACTTCCCTGGGGAGACCTTAATCTCTCTGAGGAGCCGATGGGAGGTGAGGTGGCAGGAAGTAAGAGGGGGTAGTAAAAGGGAGGAGGAACTGGGATTGATATGTAAAAAATATAATAAATAAATTAATAAAAAATAAGATTAGTTTGATTCTAAACATAAAAGACAAATCTCATTGCCCTCAGAGAGGTTGATTCTCACTGAGGCATTTCCCAGGTTTTTGTATGACTTGGGACATTCCTGTCATGGGCTTCCATTCGAGTCTCCATGTCGAGCCACTTGCCTAGACATACGGAGTTGAAACTTATTTCCTACATAGCTGAGAAAGCCATCTAGCTACCTGCTCCTCACACTAAAGCAGCTCTTTTCTAACTGTAGGCCATGATGCCTTAAATCCTGCATATCATATACTTATATTACTACTCAAAGCGGTAGCAGAATTACAGCCAAGAAATAACAACAAAAACAATTTTATGATTATTTTTGAGGAACTATGTTAAAGGGTGGCAGCGTTAGGAAAGGGTGTTCTAGCGGGAGGACCAACCTTCAGGAAGGACCTCCACCCAGGAACACTGGGCATTTCTATTGCAGATCTTGGACTTGTGTTAATCAGAGAAGGCATCCTTAGCAACTGCTCGGACTTACTCCTGTCCCCCTAAGTTTGATTAGCATGGTAGTACAGAGCCTTTCAGCAATGCTTGTGCCTAAACTTTAACTTTGTAGTTCCTCTCACCAATATGATGACTTTATTTCTGTATTTCCTAAGTCCAGGTTGGTGAGAGGAGATGACAGTGAACTAGCTCTGATCCTGGGCTCCAGGAGGCCTTGCCCACTTTGAATCTTGTCTGAATCATCTATGAACAGACATAAACCATTGAAGCCATGGCTGTTCTAGATGAGAACATCCCAACTGGCCTAACCGCCAACCACAGATATCTTAAGAAACCTAGATGAATCCAGAGGGGCAACATAGGTAGCCCTGAACATAACCCAAAGCCCGCTCACTGCTAACGTGCAGAACTGTGGTAAGATCAACAGCTACTGCTCAAGCCGCCAGCTCTGTAGCAGTTTTCCTCTGTCAGATCTAAGTGACACACTTACCATTTTATTCGTAGATTGGCAATCTCTCAACTGACTCTTGGAGTATTTTGTACCTCCCAGTTTTGGAGTGAAGAATTAACAGGCTATTTCTGCCAAATTGATATCTTACTCTTCACCGGGATTCTCCTACTACAGCAGAACTCCTAAACTCCCCGAAGTGGCATATGTACACTGGACAGAGTTTGGTAATGTCTTGACAACTTAGCACAGAAGCCACATGACATAAGCCACTTACTCTCAATATCTTTTAAGAAGCTTTTCCTGGGATTCCATAAAGGGTTTAAGGAGGACTATGCACTGGCTTCTTTTGAATTTTTATTCAAAGGGGTGCAGGTTCTAACAGCCCAAGTGGCCTGAGCTGGTAGCAGCCAGGCTCCTTCCCTGCCACATTCCTACTCTACTGCTAAACTTCTTTGACCCCAATGGTGTCAGAGCAGTGAAGACTCCCAGAGCTGTTCAGAGGAAGCAAGGGAACAATTTCAAAGGATCTTCGTAGGTTTTCACGACCATGAGTCAACTTTTTAGACTCTGTGGCGACCTTTGAAGTTCTAAACCACACGATGAAGCTCACTCCTCTGGCAGCTGTGCAATTCCTGTGGCATCATCGCCCGAAGTCCTGACTGAGCTGAAAAGGAACTGTGATCACCAAGAAAATCATCTGTAAACTCTTCGAGTACAGTCATCTGAATTGTTTGGCCAAGCTAGGTACCAAAATCTTGTTGAAGTTTGAGTTTTCTTAACTCGGAGGAAATTTTTCTCCCTTGTGAGATCAAACTTGAGTCTTTCTGAGAGATGTAGATTTTTGAGGTGACATGTGTCTTAGCTTAAAAAATACTCAGGATTCTTCACAATAGTCTATTAAAAGGGATCTTTCCTATTGACTGAGAAGTCCAAGTGGAGCTGGGGAAATGGCTCAATGAGTAAGAGGGCTTATGGGAAAGTATGAGGACTGGAGTTCAAATCCCTCGCACCCATGTAAAATCAGGACACGGCTGAATGTGCCTGTAACCTCAGCACTGGGCTTGGGGGCAGAGCCAGGAAGATCCAGGGAGCTCATTCACTGGTCAGCCTAGCTAAATCAATGCATTTTTAGTTGAGTGAGAGACCCTGTCTCAAGGGAATGAGACAAAGTGTCATATAGCAGGACACCCAAATACCCTTAGTTGGCCTTTGTGCACACACAAGAGTGCATGTACTTGCACACTCATGCATGTATCACACACACTCACACACAGAAATAATTACAAGTGACTATCACCGAACTAATGAAAGAGTATTTAAATGTTTAATCCCCCATCCCTGTGTGTGTATGTGTGGGGGTCAAAGGGCAGCTTTCAAAAATTATTTTTCTTTTTCCACTTTCCCAGGTGTTTCGTTGATTTTGAGGATCAAACTAGCTCAGCTTTTCAAGTACCTTTATCCACTGAGCCATCAACGGAGCTTTGAATGGAGTTGGTCTAATATCTTTTTTTTTTTTTTTTAAGAGTGAAGAGAAAAGGAATTCCAGAAATTTCTCCTGTAAGACTAATACAATTTGTCTCAGGAAAACCAAGTGTTCCTGTGTATTTTCCTCTTTTCTTACATCACAATTAACAAAGAGAACTTTGAGCGGCAGATGCGTGGTGGGGAGAGGAGCCCCTTTGCACACCAAGCTGCCAGTATTTCAGCAGAATACTCCCATATAATGAAAAGTCTGAGAAATTTAGGTTTTTTTTTTTCAGGACAGTTTCTTTATTAATCAATGGTATTTGCAGCATACAGAGGGGAAGACAGAACAGGACACAGTGAGGGTAGACTCCTTAGTAAACATGTCTCTGCTGGCATAGTGTTTCTTGGCTTCTGGATCTGTGTTATCTCCAGAACTCCGGTAATCCCATAATCAGAGTTGTGACTTTCCTTACTTATTTACTTCTTTATTTCCTTTCTTTCCAGGAATTTGTGGCTCTCGTTTGTAGCAGGGGTTGAGAATGTGACCTATGTGAATCTTGGTCTTTCTCATTATGTATTTGTAATTTAGGTGTTTTTGAACCGTCATGGAAGATGCCTTCCTGAGCCTGGCTTTGGGGCTCTGACTTCCTGGCTAGAGGGTAACCTGGTGAGTCAAGGTCTTGATCAATGAGAATGGTTCAGAAACCACCCATGCGCACCTTGCCCTTGCTGAGCCTGGGATACTGGGCTGTCTCAGAGAGAGAGGAGAAACGGGTACCGAGACTCTGAATCCCAGTGCAGCATCTACAATTTGGCCAGGCGCTACGTCATTCCTTGTCCCTAGCAGCAGCCGCAGAGAGAGTTTATTGACAAAGAAGAAGGAAGCGCCCAGCTCCCTGGTATGACTCACTCCAAGTCTGTGGGGTGGTTCACAGGGCCACCCGCCTGCCTGCCCTGCCGGAACAGGAAGGCCCTTATTGCCTTCAATAGTTTTCCTGAATGCCTTTTCAACAACAGCAAAAGGAAACATTACAGTCTGGCTCCCAGCCAGGCTGGCCGCTTGGTACTTACAGCGCATAGAATGCAGAAGTCCGGTTCAGCCAAGACACACAGAGACGCACGGTTGTTTCAGAGGAAATACTGTGTTCTGCTGTAAACAATCCTGGGAGATTTAGGGCAACTCCTTTTAGTAGTGGCAGTCCTAAACCGAACCTGAACATTTGTTTAATGGACCCGTTTCACATCCAAGAGCCCTATGGGGGCCGTGACACCACCACCCACTGATGCTACAGGAATAAAATGTGAAAGTTCCTACCCGCCGGCTGCTCCTGGGTTCTGATCGCTCCGACAGACTGGGAGTGGTGGGGGAATGAGGCCAAGGGTTAGTGAAGAAGGAAAACAGAAGGCAAATGTATAAAGGGAGTGAAATTAGAAAGCCCTAGGCTCTCCAGCCTCTGGGCACAATTACAGGCATGTAATTACAGGCACACAGTCCAGGGCCATCTCTACTCAGTTACAGATTTCAACTCCTCAGTTCTTCACTCTTACCTAAGCTGTTTGCTCGGGGACCAATGCTACATTAGGACCAGTGGTGAGACATGGACACAGGAGATGGAGTAGTCACGACACTTTCCTCTTTGACTCAGTATTGATCTCAGCCCCCACAGGCTTCTGATGCGTCCACACTTTCACAGCTGAGGCCTCACTGTGGTTTCCTGAGCCTTTCTTAGCTTTTGCTCCATAGAACGAAACTGAAGGAGCAGAGAAAGGGAGTGAGGTGGGAGGCCCAGGAGGAGGTAGAACTACTGTTCCTTCCGAGCTCCCCCACCTCACCTCCTCTTCTCTCTCTCTCTCTCTCTCTCTCTCTCTCTCTCTCTCTCTCTCTCTTTCTCTCCGCCCCCCCCGCGCGCGCGCGCGCGCGCGCGTGTGTGTGTGTGTGTGTGTGTGTGTGTAAGCCAAAAGATCAACCTGGAAGGCTGTTTCTCAGGTGTCATTACCTAATTCTTTGAGCCAGTCTCTTGCAGGCCTGGAGCTCGCCAAGCCGGTGATGCTGGCTGGCTTTATTGTTCTAGGCTCACCCTAATTCTAGCATCTCAGCGCGGAGACTGTAAGCACCACCAAGCCTGGCCTTTATACATGAGGTTTGGGGGTTGAATTCAGATCCTCAAGCTTTTACCTCAGGCACTTCACCAGCGCAACTGTCTCCCAGCCCTTTCTTGGGGGTTCTCCTATACTAGCGCTAGCCACTTCGTGAGCGCGAGATCTGTAGTTCACTAGGGATCATCACGTGACCCCTCCCAAATCACCTGTCCTGACACAGCTGTCAGTTTGGGTCCACGACGGGCTTACATCCTGTTTCCTCAATTCTTCCTTTTCTTCTAGGCCTTTTATCAGTCTTTATCTGCACGCACCCCCTAAGAGGAAAGTGGTCCGAAAGTGTTGTGTGATGGAAACAGTTTGAGAAACTAGACAAAAAGCAAGTGAAGAGGCTCCTCGTCGCAGGGCAGCTCAGCAGCACAGCTGTGCAGCTCTGTAGGGCACCCCAGAAGACGCTCAAGGGCCATCGTGATGACTGCCCTGGCTAGGTTTTTTATTGTCGGTCTGTCTCAGTCTAGCGTCACCTGAGCTGAGGAGACCTCGATGGAAGAATTTCTTCCACTAGACTAAACCGTGAGCATGTCTGTGGTGTTCTGGTCACTGATGGATGTAGGAAGGCCCAGCTGGTGCTGTCAGGAAGCAAGCGGTCCTGTACTGTGCAAGAGAGGCTGAGCCCAAGCCAGCGAGACAGCTCCAAGTTTCTGTTTCTGCTTTAGTTACGGACCCCATTTTCCTCTGTGATGGACAGAGTAAGAGATGAAAGAGTAAGATGGGGGCTGGAGAGATGGCTCAGTGGTTAAGAGCACTGCCTGCCCTTCCAGAGGTCCTGAGTTCAATTCCCGGCAACCACATGGTGGCTCACAGCCATCTGTAATGAGGTCTGGTGCCCTCTTCTGGCCTGCAGGCATATACAGACAGAATATTGTATACATAATAAGTAAATAAAATACATTAAAAAAAAGAATAAGATGGAATGAACGTACACCCCATCCCTAGTTGCTTTTGGTCAGCACTTTCTCATAGCAACAGAAAGCAGAAAGCAAATGATAGCTAAGTCTTCCTTTCTTGCTGTTAGCGGGGAATTCTTCCATGACTCGAGCAAGTCACTGTAAGAACACAGATGCATCAGACATAACTAGAATGACAACATGCTTTGTGGCTGCCTTCAGTTTCTAGCCCTGTGGGGGCTAAAGGTAGACTCCAACCTCCAGAGAGGTGTGTCTTAATCAGGGTGGCATGCCGGCTGCCTGCATTTGGGACCCATTGTATGTATTTAATGTGCTGTATGGCAGTTAGAGGAACTGGAGGGGTTTACCACTGTGATGTTAAGTTCCAGGGGAAGAACAGCAGATAAAGTCAGGCTGGGGTCTGTTGTTTCAGGCCTCATCTGTGTAGTATAGCTGCTGAGTAGAGTCAGGGCTCCCAACGAAAACAACTGAACTCGTCTTAAGTAGGATTCGTGTGTGTGTGTGTGTGTGTGTGTGTGTGTGTGTGCATGCGTGTCACAACATTCTCCTATTTTATAACCATCAACAATCATATCGTTTCCTGTGCTAGTTAACCTTGGTTGTCAAGTTGATGAAATTTAGGATGACTGAAAAGACGAGATTCTGAGCAGGTCTGTGAAAATTTATTTTGATTAGGTCACCTGAGATGGGAGGACCAATTCTAAATGCTTTGTACTTTATGGAAAAGATCAAGTTAGTGGAGAGTCAGTGTTCATGACTCTTGTTTCCTGACTGTGGATGCAACCCAGAAAGCAACTTTACATTTCTGGCACCATGCTTTCCTCAAGATGACAGACAGTACTCTCAGACTGTGAGCCAAAATAAACCCTTCCTGAGAGTGTTCTTAAAAAAAAAAAAAAAAAACAAAAAACAAAACCCGGCATTTTTTGTCACAATTACAAAAGAAAAAGTATTGCAGAACCTTTTCATTCAAATGTCATATTTGCTTATAGAGTGTACTGTCAGTGTATGTGAGGCAGATGGAGTCATCTGGCTTATTTCCCCCAAGAAATAAGTCAGAGTAAAACCTCATTATAGATGGGTACTTCCCCAGAACCCTAAACCCTGGGGACAGGGCAAAGGGTTAAGGTCAGCAAAACAATTCATACATAATTCTATTACCATTGAAGCCACCATTGCCTGCTTTTAGGAAAAATCAAAGATGCATCTGCAACTAAAATATTGGGAAGCAGTGTTTTGTAGAATCCTCCTCCAACCCCCAGCGGAAAATCCTGTGTGGCCTTCAGTGCTCTTTGTTTCCTTTAACACTGAGACACACACGACAGCAGCGACCCGCCCTCAGGCTCAGCCGATCCTGTGGGCACATGAGCAGCAAAGAGTAAGAAGCCCTTGTCCTTTTTTATCATGCCACATCCTAAACAAAGGCCTAAAGGGCCGTCTATAGGGGGACAGGGAAAGGGCGGCCAGATACCCAGAGAAGGGCTGTGTCTGGTGGAGGAGAATTTACCCAGAGCAGGAACATGGGAAGCAGCATGTTCTTTGACAGAGAGGAAGATGGTGAGCTCCTTTTAGGAAGGCTGAAGGTCTGTCTGGGCAGGCAGATCTGAGTGTGGAGTTCAGAGCAGTCCAGATGGAGACAGAACTTGGGACCAACAGGGAACTCAAGACCTGAGTGAGCATGAGATCATCAAAGCAGATAGGTCAGTGCAAGGGTGGCCTGGGTTTCCTGTAAGAGGCAACTAGAAAGAGACAAGGCAGGGAGGCTACAGGAGAGGACAATCTGTTCTCAGCAGATGTGCCAGAGATGTGGACCTGGTATGGCCAGACACTGAATGTTGAACACTCAGATGTTCAACAAGGCCTTGCTGCCTTTTGCTTTTGCTGTTGTTTTCTTATCTTGTTATCTGCCATTTGTATTCTGAAATTATGTCATTAAGGATCTTGCCTTTTAAAAATTTTACTCTTTTTTTTTTTTTTTTTTTTTTTTTTTTTTTTTTTGAGACAGGGTTTCTCTGTGTATCCCTGGCTGTCCTGGAACTAGCTCCATAGCCTAGGCTGACCTCAGTCTCACAGGGATCCACCTGCCTCTGCTGAGTACTGGAATTAAAGGCATGCATCACCACTGCCCAGCTAAAAATATTATTCCTAAGCTTATTAAAGAGTCATAGAAGGTGCTATGAATCCAGATTTGTTTTACAGATAAATGGTTATTTATTGCTGTTCTTTGACTTTACATTTAGTTTCTGGGCTCTGTAGCAAGGCTCTCTCTCAGGATTTTGTTATGTGTCTGCAGTGTTTAATATCTTGGGGGAGAAAGGGAGTACAGATCAGTAGCAGAGTTAAGCTTTTCTTGTTCTGAATGAACTGGGATGTTCATTCACAGTCCAAAGGTCCCTTCCTTCTTGCTAGAATGAAGTGGACACTCAGTAAGGATTTTTGTTATAGCCAGCGCTAAGAAAAGGAACAAAAGAATAGACAATTCATTCCTGGGGTTTTGATATAATTACTTCAACACATGCCTTTTATGTCACTGTATTAGCAGCTGTTTGTTTCTATGACAAAGTACTTGGCAGAGACCTTTATGAAAGAGAAATTGAGTTCAACATAAAGTCTACAGGTTAAAAACCTGCCGTGGCAGTGAAAGCATGGCATCTGGGGTGGCTGAGCATTGGGAGCTGCCTGCATGTCTTGCCCACATCTAGATAAGCCAGGAGGAGAGAGGACACGGAGGCTGAAAAGGTATCCCAGGGCCCATCCTTAGTGATCTAGTCTGCCAGGTAGCTCCTATGTCCCAAAGGTTCTCCAACCTCTCCCAACAGCAGCCAGGATAAAGTATCCAAATGCACGAGGCTTATATGTCCTACAGACTCCAACAAGCGTTAGTTTTCCCCCACCTAGTTCTGTTCTGCCTTGCTATAGGCCCAAAGCAGTTCCTTTATTAATCAATGGTAATCACAGCATACAGAGGGGAATCCCACATCACTACCTAACCATCCTTTGCTCGTATTCTTTCTTCATCACACATGACTGACGTCATGGGAGCCTACTTTTGAAGCAGACGAGGAAGCTGCGGTGTTGATATCTTCCTTCATTTCTTTTGGTTTTGGAAGCAAATCATTCATTTGATTCTGGACGAGACCGTGTTCACGTTTGACTGCTTTGCTCCTGAGTTTAGGTGACTGTTGCATTCCTAACAGTTGATCAGTTTGTGTGCTGACATATGGAGAAGGGGGAAATCCATAAAACACCAAGGAAAGAGCGGGACTTTGGTCCTACAAGCTCTGCTTGAGTTGCCTTGGACAGGTCTCTTCTCTGAAGATCTGGTTTTTCCTACCAATGAGAGAAACTACAACTCCCAGAAGTCTCAAAGAGAATGAAGTGAGATAAGACGAATCACTAGCTCAGAGTGGCTTACGGTATGTGCTTGGTATGTTTATTTTCTTTTTACTGCCAGTTTTCCACTCTGGCCCATGTTTTGTATGGACCCCGAGGAGAGATCTTCCAACACTGGGGCATAAGCATTATGCCCCATATCATATGCTATTTAGGATTTTCTAAGAGCCCATTGCTTTCCCACAATGCCTTTCAAACATGACGGAGAAGGGCACAAACTATCTTCTTTTGAAGTAGTTTGTTTTTTTGTTCCTTTTTTGCTTGCTCATATATAAGCAAGCTCATCATTAGATAAGCCACAAGCTTTTTTTTTTTTTTAACTAACTTTGCTTCATTTCAGCTTCACCTTCCCTCATGCGGTGATAACAACAACATTTGACCCTGTGTCAAAATTTAATTAGAAAATTAAAAAAAAAATCCATATGTGTCTTGAGGTATTCGCAGAGGAATTCTAATGCAGTGCTATTGTTACTATCGATTTCCAGCAGACTTCTCCAATCACAGGACCTGGGATCCATACTCATCAGGACTCCTGGTGTAATCAGCAAACTGGCGAAGAGTGAAGCTTGTGGAAGCAGGAGAGTTAGCCAGAAACAAAGGGACTGCATCATTTGTTGTCCAAGTGGGGGCCTGGTAGGAAATAAAAGGGTAAGCGAGGCCATTCAGGTCAATCAAAGTCACTTTGGTTTCAACAGATGGGCACCACGGTTTTCCTGCCTTGCCACAGCCACCCTGTACTAAGCACACTGCTTAGTAAATAGAATGCTAACTGAGCATTGCATAAGTTACATAGCACGTATCCAATATGTAAAGTTCTATACCGTGTCTGAAAAACATTGTGTTGGCTACCTTAAGCATCTTGTGCTGAAGAGAACTTTGAGTAAAAGAATAATCTGGACACAGCAGGAGGAGCCATCATCTGGTGTCTTTAAATCATGAGGGTCTCAGGCACACAGCTTCTGGCCTGTCCCACCTGCAAGTCTGTCTCAGTCTCCCTATCTCCACACCCTGGCAACTTTATGCCAGTTCTAAAAATTGTATCTGAAGGATGGCATTGTCATTTGACTCCAGAAGTTCTTACAATAATTGACTTTGTAGACTTGGCAGATCAATTTCTCTGTGAACTGTTGAACACTATATGAATGAGCTGCCAGAAGAAGTGATTCTTTATAGCTTTCCTATTATTTCCCTATTGATTTAGCCATAGTAATTCTTATCTATTATCTATCATCTATCTATCTATCTATCTATCTATCTATCTATCTATCTATCTATCTATCTATCATCTATCTATCATCTATCTATCTCCATCATCTCTCTCTCTCCTATTTTATTATCTATAATGTGTGAGTACATGCATGGGCATACAAATCTATCTATCTATCTATCTATCTATCTATCTATCTATCTATCTATCATCTATCTACACCAGCTGAGCTATCTCACTGTAATGTTTTCATTGATGTAGTAGTAACAAAATACAAGTAAATCCTTTGAGAGACTAAACAAAATTGAGCATTTTAGATGACTCACATATGAGATTGTTGCCTGTTTACCAGCTGGAAATTAGATGCGAACATCCAGGACCCAGAGGACATATTTTTCATAATAAAAACAGAGTAAGCTCCTCCTTTATCATTTCATGTCTGACAATAGGATGCTGTGATCTGAGACCTCATAAACAACAAGGATACAAGGTTGTATAGTAAAGTGATCATAACAAACATTTCATTTTGTAAGATTTGCTCACTAGGACGCTAGAAAGAGGACAAGCATAGAATGACATTGGGCTCAAATCTACACCCCAACTTACTGGCTGACTGGCTTTAAGCTGACCAATTTCTCACTATGGTTGCAGCATTTTCATTTGTAAAACTTGATCTTTTATTCACGGCATACAGTAACATGTGTCTACCACTCAAGTAGCCTGGAAGCCCAGTTAATGACCTAACTAGGATGTATTTTGTTGACAGTGCTGATATGCACTCCTGTAGTCAATAAGTACTGGTTAAATGAATGCTTACCATTGACTGGAAAGTAACTGATTGTCCTAACATGTCCGTATGGAATCTCTTAGCTTCATTTTGTACACAGGCTGCCCTTTCTTTATTATTCTGGTTGTCTGGTAGTCAAAATACGAATGCAGTCAGCAGGGCTTTTCAAACTATTCCAGGGTCATGTTTCTCTAGTCTCTTCCCCCTTTCATTGGAGCATCCATTCCTGCATAACCACTGTGACTCTCTGTGGTTTTACTATTTAAGATCAACAGGACTTGGGAACTTACTGGAAATGCAGACTCTGGGGCCTGACTTCGCCTTTACTGAATCAGAATCTGTGTTTCATCAAGATCCAGGCTCAAGCCTGTATTCCCATCTGACAGGCTTGCTGGTACGTTTTTCCAGGGAAGGATATTTGTATGTCTTTGAGGAGTTTTTGTTCCTAAGCAGGTAATATGGATCTCAGGCCACACACCTAAATGTGCACAAAATATCAGCTTATTTTTTCCCCCTTGGCTCAGTTTCCTTTTCTGCCTTAAGGCTGGCATGAAAAAGTTGTCTCTCAAATGATGTGCAGCTATCCTTACATTCCCTGTGCAGCAGCATAATTGGGAAGAAGGTAACATCAGAGGATTATGCTTGCATCCATCAGGGCATCTTCTGAGATGTCTGGCCTTTGGCTGGCAGAAGACAGTGTAGTTTCAATCTTCTTTTGTGGACCTCAGAGGTCTAACAGGGGAGTCCTGTAAACATGATGTCATGCTGGCCATGAGATTGACTTGCACGCAGCCCGTGAGGCTCTGTCTAAGAAGTAGAAGAGGTAAGAAGGGTATGTCTGTGGTCTGGGTGTTGTGTATGTGCCAGTGGGTCTGCCTATATTTGTCTGCATATAAGTGCATATGTGTTGCATCTATTTATGTCATGTGTGCCTGTGGTGGTTGATAATATCAACTTTTCAGATGTGTCTTTGTGTATTTTTCTGTGATGATTCATAATGTCAACTTGATAGGACCTAAAATCCACCTGGGTTACGAACCCTTGGATATATCTAAGAGGATGACCTAAATTAGGCTAATTGAGGTAGAAATTTGTGGCTAAATTGGGTGGTATCACTCCATAGGTCTGGGTCCTGGCTTGCATCAAAAGGAGAAAGCACCCACATTTATTTCCCTCTTCCTGACTATAGAGGCAATATGTTGAGCCACACAAGCTCCTGCTGTTATGTCTTTCCTGCCTTGCTGACGTGTATCCTTGAATTGTGAGTCAAAATAACCCTTTTCTTCCTTACGTAGCAATAGAAAACCAACTAATACATTGCTGTCTGTGTGTGAGTGTATGTGTGTTTGTGTCTGTGAGTGTGTGTCTATCTGCATGTGTATATGTGTGCATATGTGTGGGTGTTTCTGTGAATGTTTATCTGTAGCTCTCTGAATATGTGTGTCTGTGTGTCCATCTCTATTTCTGTATGTTCATCTGCATGCGTGTCTGTGTGTCTTTGCAGGAGTATCCAATCATGTCTGTGTGTTGGGGTGGAGAGTGCTTTCTAGGATCAATTCAGGACATTCATTATCATCTTTCTCTGTGTTCTTCATCTCTGAAAACTTTTTTCTACTCTGTGACATTTTCTCATTCTCTTTTTTTTGTAATATGTTCCTCTGGGACTACCCTCAACAGGGATGTTTGCCTCAGAAGCACTAGGGCCATTTCCTAATGGGCTTAAATTCCCGGAAATACAGATGCTGAGATGGTGCTGCCACAAAAGGTCTCTGAGGAAAGAGATACCAGACGCCACGAGGTAAAACCAAACGTCATAATATCCCGAACAACATTTCTTTTACTGTAAGAATGAAGGAACAAAGATAATGAGTCACAAAGCAGGTCCCAACCTGGAACCTGACTGTGCAGAAGCACATGCCTGGCCTTGCCACCTACTCATGCAAGGCACCATTTTGAACCAAGACAACCAACTTTTCCATCTGGGTTAGTGTGGACACAATTGTCCTAGCACTCCATCAGCTTCTAGGGTTAAATCAAAGACCTGGTGCTTGGTGCAAAGGACTGAAAGGTATTTTGTGAGATGAGCTAATGTGCTATGTAGAGCTGCTATTTGCTGGGCAACCATGATGCTCTATATTTAATGTAACACTTTTCTTTGTCTGCCTTTGGTGTTTCACTTTATAGGATTATCTGCTATTTCTCCAACCTTTTATTTCTTTTTAAAAAATATGCATGTGGATTCACATGCACATGTGAGCATGTGGGTGTAGAGGCCAGAGGTCAACACTGGCTTTCTTTCTCTATACTACCTACCTTCTTTCTTTCAGAGTTTGTTTTTTTATTCATTTCTATTCTTTGAATATACACATATACATAAATATATATATGCATGTATACGTACACACGTGTACATATGTGTATATACATATATACACACATATACTTGCAGTAATATATATATTCATACACTTATATATGTACATATGCATACACACATACACACACATATATGAATTTTAACTACTTTCACCCCTAGTTTCTCTCTGTTATCCTGTCTCTGGCTAACCCTCTTTTTCTTCTCAGTGTCTTTTCTTCTGACTTCCATGTCTTCTAGCTGCATGTGATCCATGGAGTTTAATCATGGTTGCTTACATGAATATGGATAAGGGGTTATCTCCTATGAGCACAGGCAGCTTGTCAGGGGCTGCATGGCTGAAAATGTAACCCTACCTCTTGCAGCAACCGGTAACTACTCTGTCCCTCAGGGAGGGACCCCATCCACAATCACAAGTTGAAGGGTTCAGTACTTGCAGGTCTGGTGCGGGCAGTCACAGACACAGCAAATTCATGATTCTAACAGCCATGTTGTGTCTAGAAAGGTCATTTTGCTACACATTGCCCTACCCTTGGCTTTTACACCCTTTGCCCCTGCTTCTTCTGTGATGTTGCTGGAGACTTAGTAAAGGGTTAATAAAGGACACTTTGCCACCAGTTATTCTTAACCCCTGGACACTCATGACTCTCTTCATTAAGCAGTGTCTTCCACAATAAGAGATGTCTCTGATGAAGGCTGAAGACAACACTGGCTTAAATGATGGACCCAAGTTAGGCGTCACTTTATTTATTTATTTATTTATTTTTTGAGACAAGGTTTTTCTATGTAGTAGCCTTGGCTATCCTAGAACTCACTATGCAGACTAGGCTACCCTAGAACTAATAGGGATCTGTCTGTCTCTGCCCTCTGAATGTTGGGCTTAAAGGTGTACACCACCATGCATGGCTTCCACCGTAGTTTTTGAGACAGTGTCCTACAATGATTGGACAGTTAAGCTGGCCCGGAAACCTCGGGGATTTTCTTATCTCTACTTCCCCTATAGTAGGATATGCCACTCCTTCAACTGTTTACACAGATGCTAGGAGCAGATCCTCAAGCTTGCTGGTCAAGCACTTAAAGATGAGGTTATCTCTCAAGCCCACAACTTTCTATTTCTTATGATGTCGGAACACTAGATTTTACAGTGAAAAGCTCAGGCATGGGGTTTGTAAAGGTTACATTCCAATCAGCCCCCATGTCTTGAGTACTCTGTCAGTAGTTTTCTTTGGAGGGGGTATTGTTTTACTATTTTTTTAAATTTCTTGAGATTATAATATAACCATATCATTTCCCCTTCCTTTACTACCTTCCAAACTCTTCCATATACCCACCCCTTGTTCTCTTCTCATAGTCTCTCACTTCGATTCCTGTTACATATGTGCATGTGTGTGCACGTGTGCATTCCTGATTACATACCTATCAACCTACCCAGTCTGTATGATGTTACTTGTATGTACATGTTCTTGGGTCCGACCATTTGGATAGCCTCTTGGTATGCTTTTCAAGAAGAAGACCATTTCTTTGGTTTTCAGCAGAAACAATGAACTTCCACAAGGTTGTTTTCCTGACTCACCTGCATTAATGGGTGAGGCAGTAGATTGGCAGAAAAGTTTGGGGGCCATGGAGATGAGCTCACCATTTACAATTTTAAACTTGTATGGGTGTCATGAGTTGCATGAAGGTTGCTGACCAATGGGAATCCCTCCCCAGTTTTAACAGCAAGTTTGTTGATGTATCTGTTCATCCATCTATGCCTGTGTTGTGAGTTAGATCAGTCAGGTTTTCTACTTATAGAAATGAAGACCGTGACTTGATCAAGCTCGGGTAAATAGCAAACCAAAGATCTGGAGTCTCTGATTCCATTTTTTTTTTTTAAAAAAACAAGCAATATGTATTAGAACATCAGTTTTCTTTCTTCCTGCACACTCTTGACAGGTAGAAGTATGTAAGTCGGTTAGCACAATGAGCTCCTTTTGGCAGGCTTAGTGTCCTTGAGTGTCTCACGGAGAAGCTTGCACAGCTGCTGGTGTGCAGACCTGTTGATCTTGCCTTCTGTGCACACTGTCCTCTTGCTCCTGATGACAAAACATTGACTTTCCCTTGGAAATAATTTGTTCCTGCTCTGGGTAGATTTGAGAGGATAGTGCTCTGACACCTGAGTCTAAGGCTGGACAGAAACCCTCAGATCATCCTTGTGTGTGGAATTTCTATTTTCAGCAGAGCAACTTGAGGGTAGGTGCTTCCCTTCCCACCCATTCCTTGACTGAGCCCCTCAGAGCTTGGCTGCCCAGGGCTTAGGAGCTTTCCTTGTCCTGACTTTTTCTACCTAGATAAGCTTTCTGACTCCTTGATCTTCTCCATACCCTCCTGATTAATCAATTAACTGCTCTCATGATTAATTTAGCAAGATTGGTTTTAGTTGTTTATACACATAGGTGTTGCGGGAGGTCCTTCTGCCCCTCCAACCAATACCAGCCCATTGGGGCGTGGTCTCTCAGCAGCTATTGGTTGGAGGAGCGGAAGGACCTCCCGCAACACATAAGTCCCCAAATGACATGGAAATTACAAAATAAAAGCAAAAACATATAGTCTTACTTAGGTTTCTATTGCTGTGAAGAGGCACAATGACCATGGCAACTCTTATAAAGGAAAACATTTAATTGGGTGGCTTACGGTTCAGAGGTTCAGTCCATTATTGTCATGGTGGGATATGGCAGCACATAGGCAGAGATGGTGCTGGGGAGGTAGCTGAGAGTTCTACATCTTGTGCAGGTAACACAAAGTGAACTGAGACACTGAGACACTGGGTGGTCTCTTGAGCAAAGGAGACCTTAAAGCCCACCCCCACAGCAACACGTTTCCTTCAATAAGATCCTACTTCATGTTCCGGCTTGGTGGGAGCCTAGCCAGTTTGGATGTTCACCTTCCTAGACATGGACGGAGGGGGGAGGACCTTGAACTTTCCCCAGGGCAGGGAACCCTGACTGCTCTTTGGAT